>NC_133171.1:15035357-15360000 GCF_040802235.1 Manis javanica
AGATTTTCAAGCCTAAGAGGTTCACCCATGAACAGGTAGCACAAAGCACAAATACATGTGGATTATTATTTAATGTGCCCTTATCTCTACTGATAGGCTGACAAGACTTGGAAGCATTGGGTGGCACAATTGAGAACCGCTAATTATTTTACTATTACCTAGGAAGGATGTGCTGTGGTATCTTGGGTGTGAACAGAGAGACCTCCCAAATTAGTTTCATTTACAAATTATGAAAGCTGCACCGCAAACCCTACAAGTCCAAATCAATCTGCTTCTCCTTTACGAAGAGAAAATCTTTTTAACATTTTGTTTGAGTACCTGCCAATGATTGCATGAATATTATTAGACAATTTAATTGATTAACTTGTAGGTGTAGATGGTCACTCTAAAAATTCACTTTATTATAACTGTCAGCTAGCTCATGAAATATCTAATTTGGGAATCACACTTTGAAGATTGCTTTTCTAATGGCCAGGGCATGGTTTTGGCTCTCGCATACTCATGTATACATATTTCTTATAGGTATGATAGAACCATAGGGTGAAAGGGCCACAGAGGTCACCTCATTCAATCTTATTCTATAATTAACAAATTAAAAAGAAGAAAGCAAAGTTCCCTTGGAGACAGGCCCATACTATGTGGGGCAGGACCAGGCTTAGTCCTGATTCAACTGACTTCCAGGTGCTTGTAAAACATTCTGCTGCCAGGGTATATATGTATAATAAGTGAAAAGATGAAGGACTCTGATTGCACGTAGTGTCAATACTCTTACTCAACTGTCAACATACGGTTAAACTGACTGGTGGGTGGAGGGTCTCTCCACAGTGTGAGTCAGATCGTCATGTGTCCGTTGTCTGTGTTGCTGTAGAAGGTGCCTGCCTGGCTTCCCAGTGTGCTAATCCTTGTCTAATAGGCTGTCAGAACCACTTCCTCCACTGGAAAAGCCCCTTTCTTGGTAACTGAATTTGCGCCCTGGTTTTACCGATGCTCACAATGCGCCATCCTACTTGTTGGAGTTTTTCCATAAGACCCACAGAGGACCTGGCCCTCCTCTCTGACTGTCCTGCACCAGCCTATTCTCAGAATAGACATGGCTTAAATATAGTACTTATTCATTCCCTACACTTGTCCAGTTTTGGTGAATGTTTTTCATTTAAAAAACACTACTTTGGGTGTGTAATGCTTGCTTTCCACTACGACACTTTCAGGAATCCTGTTTCATCATGTGTGCTATGCTTTGAAATCATGTTGATGAGATGCTGAAAATCTGAATGGAAAATACCCTGAGGCAGAGCCAGAAGGAACCTGGTGTGTGGTCCCAGCCTTTCAGCCACCTTTGACTCGGGGGAGGACTTTGGAAGTCAGGTTTTCCTGTCTCCCATATTTCATAGTGAAGTCTGTGAAATATTCTACACTTCGATGATAGATTTTGCCCAGGTTCTTCAACCTGGATCCTATTTCACAAAATCCAATATGGGAAAGCAAATCTAATTATAAAACATGTAAATATGGAGTGGTTATTTGCATGACAAACTCATTCTTAGCTGTCGCTGTGGAGTCCGTCTGTGACAGAGGGGTTCCGTGTCTGTGTGGCACAGAGTGGCGAATAGCAATGGCATGATCCACTCTGTCATATTATCAGAAAATCTTGTATTTGGTTAAATTAATAAGGTGAATCCTTAAAGTGGGTAATTTCTTAAAATGAATTTTTCAATTTGACTATCTACACTTGAATAAATTGTTGCTTTGCTTAGAGTGGAGGCCTTTACAAGGCAGTAGAAAGAATAAGGTTTTGCTAAAACTGAAAATGTGGGTAAGTCAGTTTTTTAAAATCTATTTCGCCTATCTATAAAGTCCTAAATTTAAGACCTGAAGCCATAAAACTCCTAAAGGAACCCACAGGCAGTTCACTCTTGAACATCAGCCTTAGCAATTTTTTTCTGAGCATGTCTCACCAGGCAAGGGTAAAAAAGCAAAAATAAACAAGTGGAAGAGATCAAAAGAAAAAGCTTCTGCACATCAATGGGCACCATGAACAACATGAAAGGGCACCCGCTGTGTGTGGGGAGATATTCACAGGTGGTGTATCTGAATGAGATTTGATATTCAAAACATATAAAGAACTCATACAGCTCAACAACAAAACATAACAAACTTAAAAAATGGGCAGAGGATCCGAACAGACATATTTCCAAAGATGACATACAGATGGCCAACAGGCACATGAAAAGATGCTCCACATTGCTCATCGTCAGGGAAATGCAAACCAAAACCACAGGGAGGTGTCCCCTCACACCTGTCAGAAGGGCCACCATCCGAAAGACAAGGAGTAGCAGCTGTTGGTGAGCATGTGGTGGGAAGGGAGCCTCCTACATTGCTGGTGGAAACGTAAACTAGTACAGCCACTGTGGAAAACAGTATGGAGATTCCTCAAGAAATTAAAAACAGAAATACCATTTGATGAAGTACTTCCACTTCTGGGTGTTTACCTGAAGAAAGCAAAGCACTAATTCAAAAAGACAGATGCACCCCTATGTTTATTGCAGCACTACTTAAAATAGCCAGATATGGAAGCAGCTGAAAGGTCCATCGGCAGATGAATGGATAAAGATGATGTGGTACATATACACAATGGAATACTATTTAGCTGGATAAAGGATTAAATCTTGCCATTTGTTTCATGTATGTACCTAGAAGGTACGATGCTAAGTGAAATAACACAGAGAAAAACAAATACCGTATGATTTCACTTATGTGTGGGATCTAAAAAATAAAACAAGTGAACAAATGGACACCTGGAAACTGACTCACAAATTCAGAAAACAAGCTGGTGGTTTCCAGAGGGGGAGAAGGGAAGGCAAACAGGTGGAGGGGATCAAGAGGCACATGCTGCCAGTTATAAAAGAAATAAGCAACAGGGGTGACAGGTTCAGCATGGGGACTGTGGTCAGTAACTGGGTGGCGGCACAGGGCGACTCCCCTCGCTGCAAGCACTTTGTAATGTGCGTAAGTGGCAAATCATTATACTGTATATCTGAAACTATTATGTCAACTATACTTCAATTTAAAAAAAATAAAAAACATTAAAAGTAAATAAAAGCGTAATGAAGCAATATGAAAGAAAGGAATATGAAAAAAAGCAATGTTGCCTATTTTACACATGTTCCAAGCTTTTAAAAAATACTGCATTAAGATGCTTAGCACATGATTTATAGTAAGCACTCAGTGCTAATTACTACATTATTGTAATATGCTGATAATATTTTTATATATAATATATATACTATGTGTAATATATACATATTATAGCTATATATTATATAGTCATTATTATTAAAATAGTAGTTCTCAACCTTGTCATCTCCAAAGAGCCTTTGAATCACTTTTTTCCTTCTGGACTCCAAGATTTAGGGTTTTGTCAATAAAACCTACCTTTATGAAGTAGTATAACTGATTAATTTTTAATATTTAAAATCAATATTATTCACAACTGTTAACCAGAGATTCCAATAAGCATTAAATACCAGGTTATAAGAGTGAGTTAACATAATTCTACTACAATCAAAGAATTCAGCACTGTGTGGAGTCTCTAAGCCTCATCTTTTTTAAAAGTGCCATTTCCTTTAAGTCTTTTGAATTTTGAAAAAAAATTCCCTTAAATCCTTTTGGTACCATGAAGAATCTCTGTGGTCCAGAGACCCCATGCTGGGAATTAGTGAGTAAGGTGACATGCTTGTGGGGCGCTTTTAAGGAGTTTTGAAAGTATGTAATAGTTCAGGAAACTCATCAGTATGTATTGAAAGTAAACAGAGAGAGCTGTCAGGCTCCTGGAAGCCAGTAACATATCAAAGAGACAAAGTATCTACTGCGAGGGCACAGGTTGATGTGAATAAATTTCAGACTGTGGGAAATACGGGCAGACACAATGCATGACTGATTGCAGGAGCCCACTGGCGCCCCTCCTGAGAGCTAAGAGCAGGTCCCAGGTATGATAAGTCTGACTTCTTCAGGGAGCATGAAATGCCTGCTCTCATTCCTAAAGAGAGTAAATCCTTAACCACCACTTGCATTCGAGTGAAAACCCCGAGGGCCTCCCTAGGTGTCCATGGGGGCGGCATCGAGCAGTAGACATTGTTTCTGCTGCCACCCTCAGAAGGAGGAAGGGAAAATGTTCCACCAGGGAGGGATGAGCCCTGCTGGTGGGTGTGATAAGATGGATTTCTGAGTGGAGGGCAGGGTAGCTTCCTGTGGGACTTGATACAGTAATCCATGAGTTTGGACTAAATACAGTTCAGTTTCAATCCTAAATCCAGCACTTTGCGTCGATACCATCATTACTATCTGGTGGACTTGGGCCTCAGTTTTCTTAGTGTGAATTTAGTATTGTCATATATGCATGAGAATTAGATGAAATGATGGAACAGAGGCAGGAAGTTGGTTCAGACTGGATGCTGAATAGACGGTAATGCGGATTACAGAGATTATTTGCATATGGTGAAGCAAGCAGGTTGTAACCCATCTGTTCTGCTGTACATTGGGACGGTGATCTGTGCTCGACTTTCATTTCTTTTGCTAAGGTATTCATGGCGCTCACTCCCAGATTACCTGTAGCTTGTCCTGTAGAAAATTTTGAAAGAAGTCCCTTTTTTAGGTGATTTCTTTTTGTCAATCTAAGAGATGGATGATCTATATCCAGCAGTGAGAGAGAAATTTAGGTAAGCAAGATAAGGAAAGCATGCAATTTCAAATTCTGACTGTCATTATTAATGCATAACTCCATTATTTCTTACTTTACATTTTTCAGAATTCCAGACCCTCTTAGCGTCATCCAGGTGCTGGGATTTACCTGGTTTCTGATATTATGCTCAGCCTTGTTCCCTTCCATCAGCGCAATTAGGAATCACTATATACCACTTAAAAATAAAAGTGAAATACTTTGCATATTATTAAAAATACTTACAAATGGCACCAATGCAACATTTTGTGTATGGTAACTGGTATAAATTGCAAGTTATAGCAATAAATCAGAAAAAAACTGCAGCCATACATTATTACACATAGAATAATAGGAACTGTAGCATAATATAAGTAGCTCTGGTATATTTATAAGAGATGGTTATGATTTTTCTTAAGGAAAATCAGAGTTGGCATTGGTATCCATGAATTACTTAAATCAGCACAATAAAAATAGACCTGTGCCTCCCAGCACTATAGATTTCAAATCTAGAGATCATAGTGTCATAGTGAGAAAACTGTGTTAAACTCCATGGATCTAAACAATTGTCTCTGGGATCTTTGGCATAAAAGCTCAGACAATTGAATGTCTTTAAGAAGATAGACCATAAAGAGAAGTATCTAAAAGGGTTTCCCATATGAATTCTAAAAGATTGATGTCTTAAGAAAAATTTAAAGTAGAAACAGTGGGGAAAAAAGTTAAATTATTCAAGTTACATCACTGAGCTTGGCAAGAGCATCAAAAATAAGATGAAATGAAAATTAGAATAATGTAAAGATGCAACATTTATTTACAAAATTTCCAACTTATAATTGAGAAAGCATTTTCCCGTACCTTCAAAGATCATTGTTATTTCTATCAGTACACTGAGGTAAAAATGTGGTCATGGTTAAATAAGCTATATAAAACCTCCTATCAGACTAAAAAAGACATGAAAAGAGCCTTGATCAGAATCATCAAAAACAAGCAAAATAGAAAACATAAACTATAATTATTTTAAGATTCAGAGATGTTCAATATCTAGGCAATACATCTTTAGAATCACCTACCTGCCAGCAAGTACATGCAATTGTTGATGTAAGTGAGCTAGTAATAATTTCTTATCTTGTTTGAAAAATCAAATAATGTTGGGAACAAATGGCAAAAAAGTACTTATTACAGCCACAATGCTATTATCACCAAGTGACTTTCCAATACATCTCAACAGAAATGAACAGTTGGAGAGTAAACAGAAAATTTCTCAAATGTCTTTCAGTTTAGCTTGAGAAGTTATCTGTATCAACCTCCCTAACAGTTCAGTCAGTTATATACAGAAATAAGAAGGTGAGCGTACCATAATGGCCGATTTTAGGTAGGGTATAGGATAAATGCTCGTGATATAATTTAAAGGGCTGCCACTGGGTCTATGCGGATTTTCCCACAGTTCAGGACTGAGATAAAGTCGAGGTAGTTATGAGGAAGCAGATTTTAGCTCAATACAGTGTTGGACTTTCTACACTTAATATTTTAAGTAATAGAAAATGTTAGCAAGTCTGCTCATATTGGACATATTTTACCAGATTCTGGGCCATTATCTTCAGGAGATTTCAGATAGAGTGACTTGATTGAGAGGAAATGAAATAACTGATTTGTGAACTTTCCAAAAATAATAGCTGAGACTTCTTGAGTACCATGTTCTAGATAGTCTAAGTACATCAACTCATGCAATCAAAAATCTTTTGACATAGGTAATATTATCACCTATACTTTAGAACTGCTTACTGCTAGGCAATCTCTTATCTCTTAATGACACTGCTTAATACAACAGACTTGTTAGGTTAGAGAGCTGAGAATATAATGCTGATGTGGACACCACTGGCCACCGGGACATGTGATGATACTTCACGCCTAAGATCCTTTAGTCCATCTACAAATAGTACATCTATCTGAGGACACACACCATAGTTAAGCTTTTTAGATTTGTCACAAGGAGTGGAAACCCCCAAATCAGTTTTTGAATGTGGAGAGTGAAGAACACTATTTATCCTATCTCTGTAGGCAGTACCATATCCCAGTAAGATTTCTAATATGGTTTTTTTGATGTTCTTGTTAGAAAGAAGTGGTGGACGAGGTAGATGAGAGGCAGGCAACATCACAGTTAATTATAGCAAGTTTTTGGTCTGTACTTCATCCCCTTTACAGGAAGAATTATAATATTAATAAGGCTATCCCATATGGAGAGCACACATATATTCTGCTTACAACTATTTAAAAAAGACTTTTATTTGCACACATACATCATCTAGAGCAGCAACTGAGGAGTATGTGGTTATCAATCTGGAACTAAAGATTAGTGTGGGTAGTTCTCAAATAGTCATCATGTAGTTCATTGCAAGTTTATACTATATAAATACATATTACTGCATCTGTTTGTAAAGGTAGTAAAAGCAAGCCTTTGTAACAGTGAAACTAAGAGCCATTCACAGATTCAGATCTCGACTATAATGAACATTAACAGAATGGGGACCATTATGCTCAGAAGCGCTACTAGCATAGAGAAGACTTGATGCTTTTAGAGGTTTTAGTTTGAATTTTATTATTTCCTGTACTACTAATCAAACTGTAGAAAAAAATTAATTCACTGATTCATTCAGTGACACAGGCTGTTGTGTTAAGTAAAGAAAAACTATGAGTTAGGACAATTGGGTTCTATTCCGGATTCTTCCACCAACTGGTTTATGTCTTCAGCAAGGTTATTTTTTTCTCAGTTCGCCCTTTAATTCCAAACTTCAGTGATTTTATTTCAGTGCCTATTATGTGCAAGGCAAGTTAAATGCTCTGTACATTTCCAGCCACATATAGGGGAAAATGTGTGCTTATGTGTTAATACCAGGCAAAGTCTTAACATATGAGTAAAAGGATATTTCTACTTTTTTTCCATCATGAGATACACAGATGTAATGTCAGTGAAAACTCTTTATTTCTTGTGTAATACCAGGTCATGCTAGTTGTGGCCAGGAACTGGACTGGTCCATGGCTGCCTTGCAGCCATCCAGGGATGAATGTAGGTATGACACAATGGGCATGTGCTTTATTCACAGGGATGGAACATGGAATCTGCTGATGATTTTCCTGGAGGAACGAGACTCCTGGAAATACGTGGAGTGCGTTTGATGGAGCCGGCGGGACAGCAGCACATCTAACCGCCGCTGACAGACGCCAGCAGTGAGTAAAGAACCTTGCTGACTTTGAAAGCAGCTCCATTAGACACCACATGGGCCTCTAAAGGAATGTTAATGTGACACAAACAGCACATGGAACTTTCTGCCCTGTGAGAGAACTTTCTGAGTATGTCCAAAAGGAATAGCATTTTTCCCCATTAAAAAATAGCCTGATTTCATCAAAAATAGGAAAGGAAAGCTCTCGAAAGTAGCCAAACATTTCGAGAACAGCTCTTTCAAGTCACAATGAGATGGGGATGGCAGGGCAGTGGAAGAGGGGAAAGTTCACACAATATGGTGGTGGCCAGGAGCCAGGGAAACATATTTTGCTGCCCTTATCATTACGTCTCCCCTAAACACAGCAGATGGGGAGGCTCCATCACTGTCAGACCTGCTGTCATCAGAGAATTTCCTTATCGGGGGTTTGGAGCTGACACCTCAGCCCCCTCTGAGCAGCGGACAGGCAGATTTATCCATTTTAAGTCTCACTAGCTACGTACCGTAGAAAGGAGTGCTCCAGGTAGGACCCGGCTGTGGGGGCAGGCAGGTTCAGATGGGTGGGGGTGGGGGCTCCCTGTGCCCGAGGGTCCTCGGCCTCCTTCGTGAACATCTGGTACAGAGTCTGCATAGAAGTAGTGGTAGCAGATTTATCTTAAGGGGGAAGCATCAGAGAGGGACATGCTTACAGAGAGTCTGAACAGGAAATTCAGGACTGTATTCTATGGAGAGTAGAATCAAGTCATTAAGTGCATGTGAATGTTTAGGTTAATAAGCTTTCTATAAAAAAATAAAGGGTTAACATTGCACCTTTGCCACATGGAGGTGCTCACCCACATGTGTTCATGGTTCCTTAAATGCATGCGTGTGCTCCAGGGCTGCTCTAGCTGCTGAAGACATGATGGTGGAGAGGCGGGAGAGGGCCCCGTTCATACGGTGTGAGGGTGTCCAGGTACAAGACTCTTTGGAACTGGTAGCAGGGAGCCCTAAGATGTTCAACAGACTTCCTAGGAATACACCTTGACTTCGGTGCTGGACAGCATTTACGTGTGTTGGGAAAAACACAAGGATCTCCAAGTGGCAAAGCATATTGCTATTTGTGAAATGGAAAAATACGCTCATATTTGAAACATGGAATGGGAGGAACATTAATGCTCTTTGAGGCACAGGGTGGGTAGGGGACAGATCATACAAGCCTTCAGGGTTGAGCTTAAGGTTCCTCCATGTTGCTCTCAGAGTAAGGTCAAGTAACTGAAGGGCTTTAAATGGGAGCCATAAAATCTGTGCCTTCGAGAGCAGCTCTCTCGCTTGCCCTCTGGGAGGATGGATGGAGCAGTGTGAGGGGGCTGGGGAGACTGACACGAGGTCTAGATTAGAGAGGATGGTGGTTGGAACGAGATTGTGGTAGTGTGAGGAGGTGACAGGTTCTGGGGGTATTTGTAGAATTGAATCCCAGAATTTGCTCTCAAGTTGTTTGCACTCAAATGGGAAAGGGAGATGTATGAAAAGTTAATTAAAAAATAGTGTGATATGTACAAGTGCAAACAATATAATTGTATAGAAGTGTGTTGTTGATTTGCATGACATCTAATGCCCCTTGGCTGTGAACTGAAGAAATCTCAGAGTGCACTGTAAACAGCAGGAAATCTAGGGTTTGGTCTCTGCTGAAGAAGGAAAGGAGATTGAGAGGAAAATGTGCACTTATTGAACTCCTATTATGTGACATTCACTGGACTCTGTTCTCAATTAAGTTGCATATTCTTGCAAAGAAAGTCTTTTTATTCACATCTGACAGATGATAACACAGACACAGATAAGTCAATAGTATAAATTACAGCTACTTGCTAGCCAGGCTGGGATTAAAACCCACACCTGAATTTAAGTATGACTTCTTTTCCCTACACCTCTGGGTCCAAAATCCTGGGAAGACGAACAGAGCTGAGGAGAGATACACAATGGGGTTTTCCAAAGTATGGCACACATACCAGCTGTATGCAATTTTCAATGGTAAAGGGATTGATAAAGGTCTTTAAAATTTTTAATTGTGTATTTATTTTACATATATGAGAAAAAATATAACTGGTATATGAAGCACATGATTCTGCAAATATTATTTTTTAAAATGAAGCTGATGTACCATAAAAATAGGGGGTCCCCATCCCCGACTCCCTGTTGGCTTGTGGAGCCCGGGAGACCTCTGTCTGGCTTCTCTTGGTGGGGTGGTCAGGGAGGCAGCCCTGGGCCCTGACCGCCCTTCTCTGGGCTGCTCCTGGTTGACGCTCAGCAAATCCCAGCCCACGCCTGCCCCCACCGCCCCACCGCCAGTGCCCTTCTGCTGCAGGCGTGTGTGCATGAGAATATATATTTGATGTATTACCTAGATCCTGTGGGGATTGCACCTAGGATATTTTTCATAAGCTTGTAGAACACAGAGCCTTAACATACGGTTTCTAAGACAATCTGGAATCTTTACATTTGCATGAGACGTTAGTAATAGATGTGGCTAATAAAACAGCTGAAGAATGACAGAAATTAATGAATATTTGCAATAAGGTGGTGGAAAATCAAATCAAACTCTGGCAAAGAAATATGGAACCAGACGTTCCTATTATATTGTTGATAAGTGAAGAAAAATGAACACCTTTAGGCTTTTCTGAGATTTCAGAAACCCCGTCGGTAAATTGCCGCTTTTGTATACTCACTGGTAAAAGTTAATTGAATGGTTTGTATGCGTTAATGTCAGCACTCATTCAGAAAGTATAGGAACCCTACCAAACATTGGGTTCCCATTATTTTACCAACCAGCCTTCCTGCCGCTCTTCCCAGTCAAAGATCTACTTATTCAGGGAGGCCGCACTTGAGAACAGATTTTAGAAATAGGGAAGCACAGCGGGACGGAAGGCAAAGAGAATGCCGACTGCTAGAGTGATTCAGGCCAGAGCAACGGGAGAATGATTTCTAGTGGAATGTTAGGTGACATCCTGAGAGACACCGATCTCAAGTGCATGGCAGTCTGCCTCACTCTGACAGTGACACGAATCCCGGTGAATCCGGGGGAAGCTGCTGGGTCACTCGTGTCTTAGGCCTGGAGCCTCCCACTGTCTCTTCTCTCTGGATCCTCGGAACAAGACTCATCGATGCATTCATTCATATGTTAATTCATTCAACAACATTTTTGAATGCCTATCTTTTATAATTTTATGGGAGTGTTTTGATACAGTAAAACATATATATAAATGTACACAAATCATAAAACATGACTTGGTGAATTATCATGAAATAAATACACCTGTGGGCCCACCCTGACCCAGGTCAGGAAGCGGAATGCTCTCGGCGTCCCCAGATCCTCTCTCTGTGCTTCTCATCAGGACCTCCTCCTGCAGGGCCTCTGGCCCAGCTGCTAGGCCCTCTGGACCGGACACACATGGGGTCATCCTGGGTGTGTTCTTCGGAGTCTGGACTCCCTCTCAGCGTTATCTCTGGAGATTTATGCAAGTGGTATCACACAGTATGTTGTGGTTTTTATTGCTGTGTTATTCCATTTCTGAACAAACCACAATGAATTCAACCCTTCTACAGTGGGTATTTCCATTGTTTTGGATATTAGGATAATGTAGTTTGAACATCTTGTATATGTGTTTGGTGCGCATGCATATGCATTTTTCTTGAGTTTATACTTAGAAAGGATATTGTAGAATAGACATATATTAAGCAAACAGCCCATTGAATTTTTATCTATTAATATACTTACATAATTACCACCAAGATCTATATCACCCCCAGAAAATTTCCCCATGATCTTTCCATACGCTAAAGCCATTTTTTATAGTTTCTAGTTTTCTGTCATGATACACCTTATCATTCCTTAAACATTTTATTCAGTTATTTCAAAGTCCTCATCTATTTTATTCACCCTCTAAGAGTCTAAACCTATTGTCTGTTCTTTTAATTTTTCTATAAATTCTTATATGCTCATATGCCAGATTACTTTTAATTGAGGGTAAAGCATTCCTATGGAAATACATGGGACAACTGGGGCTGTTCTCCTCCAGAGATGAAGCCCTGTGCTCGGACAGGCGGCTGTGCTGTGGGTGCATCCCTGTAACTGGGTCCGAAGGAGATTTGTGTGGGGCTTCAGACCTATGAGGGTTGTTCATGTCCACGCCGTTCTCCCTGGGACACAGTCCTGCTGCTTTCCCACCAGGACTCGGGGGCTTCCCAGGCCTTCCTCTCCTGGGGGCTATGAAGGCAAAGGTCTGTCCCACCCTGTCAGTGGGTGACCCTGACAGATCCCTAGGTACACAGCCGCTTTGGAAACCAGCCGTCCCTGCCAGAGGCAAATGCTGCCAGATACCTCCTCCCCTCTGTGGACTGCCTGCCCCAGGCCCCGAGAATTCCCACCGTCTCAGTCCTGTTAGAGAACAAAAGTTCAACTGAGAAGTCTGATGGTCTAACTGGCTTTATTCAGTGACTCATGACGGGCAGCATCTCCTTGTAAATAGGCAGGACTCCGAGGAGCTGTGCAGATGGGAGGTTCCTCTGGGCAGGGGGAGGCAGGGGTAAGGGCACTCACAGCAGGAGAGGAGGAAGGGCTGCCCCAGGCCAGGCCACCTCTGGGGTCCCTTCTTGTGCAGATGAGCCCATGAGGGCCCGTCAGCACCTCTCAGGCTGACCAAGTTTTCACTTCTGAGAGAGTCTGAAACTGTAGTTCAGTCCTGCTTTGTCACTGTGAGGACAAACGACTCTATTTTGGACTTGTTCCTCCTCCAACAGCACTCCAAGGAATGTTCACATGAAGAAAATGTTTGTATACTTCTGCTCATTCTCTGAGGGCTGCCGGGTCCGGAGCCAATTAGCCTGCCTTTTCCAGAGCCCAACTCCTTAAGAGCTTTTTATATGTAGGCTCTGCACAAGGTTCGCTGACACCAAGTTTAACAAGAAATGTCCCTGTCCTCACGCCCCTGTTGGTGCTCCAGGACAGGCAGAAATACAGAACACGGAGCTGCCTCCCAGCCCCACACGACCGTGTGGCGGGTGCTTTGTAGGGGAGAGAGGTCAGGGCCGCAGTGGCTGGACAAAGCAGTGGCGATTCTGTGCTGCACATCGGAAAGGCCTTTGCAGAGGAAGGAGCTGAGGCCCGGCTGTCCCCAGACGTGCTGTCTTCTCACTTGGGCTATTTTGAGCTGCAGGCAGTCGAGACCCTGCAGGCTCAGGAGAAGCTTGTGACCCTCCCTCAACTACCTACAAAAGTCTAAAAGTGTTGCTACCAGAGGTGAATTTTATCTGAGTGGTCCTGGTGTGGCAGGGCAAACTTCTCATGACCGTCTGCTCTCTAAGGCCCTGAGAATGGCTTCCCTTTTCCTTGAAGCCCAAGGCCCCTACACATTCCCTAGGTCACGATGGCACGGGTGACCCGCTTTACATTTCTGCCTTGGTATCTCTCCTGTATGTGGGGTTCCTGTACACACAACATTGAGTTTGGTTTTCTCCTGTGAATCTGTCTCACACTGATTAAATTCTTAGACCAGCGAGAAGAACCTTGAGGGGTAGAGGGAACTTCTTCCTCCCAACACAGACTAGGAAATTCTTGGGCTGGGAATCAGAAAACATGAAACTTGCTTTCTTGTCAGACAGTGTGGAATAAATGGAAGATTTGTAAAGTGTGCTTAGTAATTCAACCAAAAAGGAACACTTGAACTGAGATTTCCAGGAGCAGGAATTCTGTGGGCCAGGGACGCAGCGCGGGTAGAGCATTTCAGGTGGAGGGAAAACTCGCACCCAGGCCAGGATGATGCCAGGTCTCTGTGCCCCCCAGGGAACACTCCTAATCATGGGGCACTGAGAGGGGCTTGTGCAGGACCCCCTCAGCTGCCTCAGGAGGTGGTCCGGATATTTCATTTTGCCCATGGCCACCTGTGTGCAGTAGGTTCCTGGAACCGAGGCCAGTAAGAAACCTAAAACATGCCTCTTTCTACCAACCTCACGTCTCTGTCTTCTATGGCTATACTCATAAACACAACTGGTTTGGCTTTTAAAATGACTGTCAGCTCTTCAACAATCATAATCCCCAGACAAAAACATTTAAAACTGAGACTTAGGGATGTAAGCAGAAAACCCAGAGCACGCGGGTCAGGACCTGGCCTTCTGTTTCATGCAAGCTGATCCCTAAATCACGCTGTGTGGCCGGACGGGGTTCCCCCTTCACAACGGTGAAGGAAGTTCTCTTTTGGCTTGACTTATTTTCACTGAACTCTGCCTTCATAATGGGCTCAGCGGTCTAGCTTGCCGAAGAGCCTTTTTCAACCAACATGCACATCCCGGAGCTGGTTTATGAGAAGTGGACTGACGTCCCGGGGCGCACTGGCGCAGGGCTTTTCTCTGATACATCAATGGAGTTTTACTTCAGCTTCTCCGGGACAGTGGAGGGAGGATTTCCATGACGTCATGTCTGCTGTTATTGTGGGAGTCCAGGTTTCATTAAAGTACACCAGTCAGAGGAAATATCCAGGCGGAGATGGCAGGCCAAGCAGTGTATCTCAGCAGCCTCCTCACGTCGGAAACCGTGCATGCACCAGACGGCACTGTGGTTCTGACCCGCTCTCCCCTCCTCTTCCAGCGGCCCCGTCCCCCTTTGGCACCCCCGGGGCAGGGGCCGTCCTCGCTGCAGTGACCGGCGTCCAGGCCCCACGCCGCGGCCCCGCTGGACGTGGAGGGCGCCCCTCCCGCGGGCGGCCCTCCATGCTCTGCCCTGTGTTTGGTGCCAGCGGCGGGTGGCCGGGGCTGTGACAAATAACGTTGCATATGTAAGTATATAGCGGAGGGACTACGTCCTTATTTGTCACGTTATGCCCTGAATGTGGGTCGAGCTGAAGGTGCAGCAAGTGAAGGAGGCGCCGGTGTCCACGGGGCGCGAACCACACGCTGCGCACCTCGGGTGAGGGGCCTCGTCTGATGCCAGTCCTCACCCTGCGAGGCGTGCCCAGCAGCTTGAAGGTGAGAACAGGGCCTGGCGTGTGACACACGAGCAGCACACCTCGCTGTCAGGAATCAGCCCGAGGGAGCGCAGAGCCCGACCCGCTGCCCGGGGAGCCGTGGGGCGCCTGCGTCCTGTGATCTGGCAGAACTTCCTAGGCTGGAAAAGGAACAGGGAACCTGAATTTGCAGTGATACTGATCTTCTGACCAAAGAAAAAAGGGAAACGTTATTTGTTCCTTTCATCTCAGAAAGAAAACCCACTCCGGAGTGACACCCGTCGTCATGTCACGTGGACTGTGCGTCTTCTCACGCTCATTCCGCATTTCAGCTGCTTTAGATCTTGAAGTTGTTTTGAGACAAATAAGTGTGTGTTCAACAGTACCTGTAATGAATTGGAATGGAAATATTTTCTCCCCATTTCATCTCCTATTGTCTTATTTTATTTTATCAGAGCATTTGCTTGTACTTTACTTTTGGGGGTTTAAGATGGGTGCTACGCTTACTGACCTTTAGGCCCCTGTGTTCTGAGGCAGATTCTATGACTTTTCATCCATGAGACTGACTCTTGTTACTGTGTGCCCATTCCCAGGTGTGTAGGCTAAGGATTTCCTTGATTTGCTGTCTTCGAATGCTCTGTGGAGTACGAACACACAGGGCTGAGTGTGCAGGGCTGTTAAAGCACGGAGAAAGGAGTGAGGTTTCTTAGGCATCCACTTGTGCCATAAGTGGGGTTGCCAGATTTATCAAATGAAAACACAGGAAGTCTAGTGAAATTTGAAACCCAGATAAACAAACATCGTATGGGACAAACATGTTAAAAAATAGTGCTTATTTGGCAACCTTAATCAAACGCTATGCTAGATTCCTTAAAATGTTACCTATTTTAATCCTAATATCACTCCTGAGGGGGAAAAACAGCAACAGCAGGTCAGCTCTATTTCCTTGGCAGATAGGAAAACAGAGGCTTGCCTAGCACGTGTGGACGTGCCTCCAGGAACACTGCACTGGGATCTCGAAGCTCAGATGTGTCTGATTCCAGCGTGCACTCAGTTTTCCATTTTCCATGCTGACTGCAAGGGTGTTTCCACTCACTTGAAAAGGGTGAACCAGCTGCCAAAATAAGTACAGGAATCCCCACTTTCCACAAGGTTTCTTTAAGACATATGGCTTTTACGCAAGACCTATGTTAGTTTCTGCTTTTGCTGATGGAAAGAAATACGAAGAGGATGTTCATTTTTATGAAAAAAGGCAAAATGTGAAACAGTGTTCAGGGTGTGTTTTGCAGCAAGCCGTTTGGAGGCCGTGCACACGGGGCAGTTCAAGGGACCCCTGCAGGCTCCTTCCCGGGACACGCTCAGACCCCAGAGCTGAGTCTGTGCGCACCTGTGCCTTATTTCGATTCTGAGCATCCATTAGCAAGATGTGTCCTGAGGTTTCAGAAATGCCTTAGAGTGTTTATTTTTGTGAGTCTGGAATGCTCAAGAATTTTCCTTATAAAGTAACGATAACTGTGTCTTCACTGTATGCCATTTCAGCTTATGGAAGTCTTTATAGGAACCCTCTGCTTTCAGAATGGGGGATGGGGGACCTGTAGCAAAAATAGCAGCTAGAACCCAGATCCCCAGAATAAAGTCAAGTTTATTTCATTCTTTCAGTTAGATCTTACCATTTTGAATCCCTAAGAGAAGTAATTGGTGCATTATAGATTCTAGATATAATAAGGCATCAGAACTCCTACTCCAAATGCTGTTTGAGAATCTGACCCTTAAAGTCTCCTCTTCTATCTGGACAAAAGTGATCTTCACATAGAGCCCTCGACCAGGTCTTCTTCTGTGTGTGAATGTTCTGATGATTTGATCCTCAGAGTTTGATACTTAGACTTGATCTTTAAATTCTCCGAGAGGATTTGTACTCTTCATTTTAAGGGAAAATTAAAGAAAAACCACAGTAAATAGAAGACAAACTTCTTCAGAAAATAGGAAACCTAATGTCCATTCTGAGCTCCATTAGTCTTTAATTCTCTTCTTGAAAAGTGGGAGGTACTATTAATGTTACAGGATCAGGAAAAAAATATGAAAAGTGTTACCCAAAATTAAGGTGCTCAGTAAGCACATGCTGTTCTGTTCTCCTCACCTGTGCCACATGTGTAGAATGTGGGCTAGATGGACACGTACCATCTCAGCAAATACGGATGGATGCAGGAGGCTCAGGAGGAAAACGCCACCATCTATCACTTTGGCTTCCTGGATGGCCTGGGGGATGAAGCTTCTGTTTTTTCTATCCATTCATTCCAAATAGTGGCTAGTTTTTCACAGAAACACTGCTTTGACATCTGTTTCCAACATGCTCTGTTTGTCCCAGTGTCCCGTCCACGCTCTGCAGGTCTGCAGTCTGACCTGGGGTGACGCTGTCTATGCGCTTGAAGTTCTTACTGTACAACTAACTTTTAGGATCTTTTTCTTTCAGTCCCATCAGCCTTCTCCAATCTTCCTTTATAATTTGCTTGTTTTATATGAGTCTCTTTTATTTGTCCTAGAAGTAATTAAATTTATTATTTTAAAATTTGTGTTGGATGGGATAAACGTCCTGACCATGCCCTTATAAGGAATAGCCAGTAGACTACATCTCTTAAAATATTTTCTTGTACTGAATCAGGGTTGTTTTTACTGGAGCAACATCTGACATTTTAATTTTTTGTTCTCTTTCTTATTTTATTTTGAGATATTTAAAATATCTGTTCACTTTGGAGAAGTATTTTTAATGATTTATTTCCACAAATGTTTGTTAAGTATGTGTCTACAATTCATTTGTAGTTAAACAAACGAACTTGTAATTTTATCCTTTCAGAAAAGTTGCTAAGATAATAATATGAGGACCTTCTGAATATCATGTACTTGCTAAATCCATCAGTTCCTATCATCCCCTCCTCTTCTCTCATATGTTATATATAATGTTCTGATAAAATAAATATGTATGTGTGTGTCTTCCTATCTATTATCCATTTCTATATCATCTACCCATCTCTACCGTCTATCCATCTATTTATAATCTATCATCTATCCATCTCTCTCTTTACCATCTATCCATCTATCATCTATCATCTACCCATCTACCTGTCATCTATGTATGTATCTATCTCTATCTCTATCTATCTATCTATCTCTCTATCTATCTATCTATCTATCTATCTATCTATCTATCTATCTATCTATCTATCTATCTATCAATCAATTTATCTATCTATCTATCTATCTATCTATCTATCTATCTATCTATCTATCTATCTATCTATCTATCTATCTATCCATCCATCCTCTATCCATCTCTCTCTATACATGTATCCATTTAAGGTCACACTGTGTGTGTTAAGAGACAGGTTCCATACCAATAGCAATGCTCCTACCAGCTGTGTGTCCTATGGTCCAGCTCAGTTCTGGCAATATCCTCCTGCAGATCCCCCAGGCCTATAAGACTGCTCATCCCCTGCCCCGGCCCCACTTGAGATGCCAATCAAAAGTCCAGGTTATCACCTGTGCTTCTGAGGACCTGCAAAACACAGAGGTTCTAATGACCCCCTCCTTGGATTTAATTAATTTTCTAGAATGACTCACAGAACTCATTTTACTTAGTGGAAAACCAGTTTATCATAAAAGGTGTAACGATGGAAGAGATACATAAGGAATCGTATAGGAAAAGGGCACGGAGCTTCCATGCTCTCTGGGCACCACTGTCCCTGAATCCATGTGCTCGTCACCTCCGAAGTTCTCTGGACCCTGTCCTTTGGGATTTTTATGGAGGCTTCATTACAGAGGCACAATTGATGGAATCATTGGCCGTTGGTGGTGGCGCTGACTCTCCAGCCCCTGTCCCCTCCCAGGAGGTTGGGAAAACCCCTCCACAGGTGTTTTCCAAAGTCACCTCATTGGTACAATAAGCATGAGCTGTAAGTTCCAAGGGTTTAGGACCTCTGTGCCAGAAACACGGCGAAGGCCAACCAGGTCTTTCCTGCAGTAAATCACACTGTCATGAGATCTCTCTCCACATCATTCAGCTTTGCTTCTTGCATTTTACTGAGAAAGGAGGGTAGTTGTTTTTTTTAAGAAATAACTCGCAATATTTCTTCTTTCTCCTGTTTTCACAATTCTGTTTTGCTCTTCACTCTTTCATCAGCCATATGTTGTTTCTACTCTTTTTTAGCCCATTTAAATGTGCATAAGAAAATAGCTTCCTAGGCTGAGTGCATGCCCGTCAACAGAGTCGTACCTCACCCTCCATCCATCGGATCTGTACGTACAGCAAATTGTACAGCTTAATTTAGTCATTAGTTTGCAGGTGGCTTCCATCAGATGAAGTTCTCTAAGTTTTAACTTGGAGTATTCCATTCCTTCATGGGAACTTCTGACAGTGATGCAGTAAAGGGTTTGTGACCCCCAAATTCTTCCCATCCCACACCTAGTAGAGCACTTTTTCTCAGGAGGCGACTCTTTTCAGAATGAAATACACCACTGTTGGTCTCCCAAATTCTTTCCCTAATTGTTTTTCTGAACAGTAATGTTTTCAAATCAATAAAGGAAGTTATTGATGACGGAGGAACACTATTCTGGCTGCCACAAAAAGTAATGGTCATGCATTGTAGGGATGGAGTTCAGCGCTTTGGGTGCACCTTCCTAAGAAGGTGGTGGAGAGTTATTTCTACCTATTTTCAGATGCACTGGCTTTTCTGTTTGGGTGACGTCGGATGGATGCTGCATTCACTGACTTTTTAATACAGTTTCACAACCTTTGAATTTAGTAGCAATAAATCCAAAATTCTTAGATAGTTGACTCTCAATTATACTTAACAAGAGAATGGAAAAAGTGCTGCTATTTCTGGGTTGAATCATTCATGGCTCATATTTTTAAATGTTTTTAATTACTGACCAGGCAATATTTATTATTTTAATAATTACACTTGAGGCATAATTCTTTGTTCAGGCTATAATCTAAAATTCACTTAGATCCTGTAAGGTACAAGACATTTAGTGGTATTAATACGTGATAGATACCACCTACTCATTTTCTCATTTATTCATTTTGAAGGACTGAGGAGCATAAAATTTAAGAGCATCAACTTTGGATTTTAAGTGTAGGTTAAAGATACTGGGTCTAATTTTGATGGTTTGTGACAATTGACAGGTTTCTAACTTTCCTAGGTCCCATTTGCTAGCTCTAAATTAGGAGTATGACCTCTTTCAAAAGTACCTATCAGGATTAAAATGATATCAAACTATAAATTCTGTGGCAATGCATGGGACTCACCATAAAAACTCCATACATGAAAGTTACTGTTCTCATATTATAGAAAGCTTGTTCCTAGGAAAACCCTGTTGTTTGCCAATGAGCAGAGCTAGCGGGCACTGTTCATGGATGGCAAGCACCCCAGCTGGCAGATAAGGTCTCTACAGCAAGCCGGACCTACGGAGGGGCACCAGAACAGGGTGGCAGGCCCTCATGATTCACAGTGAGTCACTTTGCAGTTTACTCTATGGATCCAAACAAAAGTCTGTATGCCAGGCCCTGGTCTCATGTACTGGCAGGTGGCACGGGAATGCTGGCTGCATTCGTCCTGGCTCACCCTGCCCTCCTGACAGCAGGCTCACCCAGCCGAGAATTGTCCTGGTCAGCAGGGTTAATTCCAAACTTATAAAGCAACAATTTTAACAGCCTCATTGACCCCCACTGTTGGATTTGCACCCTGCCCAGCCACTGCAGTTTCCCCATGGGCCCTGGCTCTCTGTGCTCTGGGCCACATAACTGCTTCTCTTGGGATGCCAGCAAATCCAGTTTCCAAACTGAAGTCAGTGCCAAGGGCTCGGGGCAGGCATTCCCGAAACTCCGTCCTGTGGTCCTTCGCTTTGATGCCCCTTGGGTGCATGTTCACTGTGCAGGGGCTGAGTGGCTGTGTGACCCCTGGTGGCACTCATGCCACAGTCTCCGGGGAACATAACTGACAATGTGGGTTTCCTCTCGGTGTCTGTAGTACAGACATGTCCCTGTAACCTACCCCTCCGGTGGGCCTGCGGTCCCAAGCATGGCATTTCTCAGACTGACTCATTCTGTCACACTGAACTGGGCTACACTCAGCCAAGTTCCCAGCTACAACTAATCCATTTTTAGTATTTACATGAGGGAAAATTGTTCTAAGGTTATTGTAGATTATTGGGGATAAAGTATTTATTCGTTCTCAGTTGGTTTATTTGGGAGAAGCACAGTGTTTATCTTACTTAAATACTGTGCCAAATTTTATTTTCTTAGGGGAAATAAAATCATTTTGCTTATTTTTTTTGTTTATATTCACAACAGAAAGTCAGATTCAGCTCTATAGTACAAATAAATAAAAACTATGTTTAATGGCTTGGCAGCCTGCACAATGATGTGGCAAATGTAAAATTAAATTTTAATGCATTTTTGAAATATGAAGGATAACCATACAAAAAATTATGTTATGAGCCCAGAGAACCTTAACCATTCTTATAAGAATATAAAAAATTTACTAATAAGAAAAGGTGAAGTGAAAAATCATTGCAAATACTTTGAAGCAAACATCTTTAAAAATAAGCTGGTGATTTGTAAGTATATTGTCAAATAGAGTCTTGGAGTTTCATTTGAAAACATATTCTATTTTTAGAGGCAATTGATTTATACAGGATATTTTTAAAAGATGAAAGAATTTGGTAAAAGTAAATATTTTTGTATTCGTGGAAATAATGACATTTATTTTAAAAGCCTAAAGGCCTGCACGTCCTCTGCGCTCTCCCCAAACCTCACCACGGTGGGAATGATACTTGGCCACCGATGGGTTTATTTTCCTAGACAGAGCATGTAGCAGAGCAGGAAGGAGGTCAAGTACTCACGAACAAATACGATGTCTGTTTGGCTATTTGAAACGCCATTTGTCTATAATCCCTCAGATTCCTGTTCTTGCTGAGGGTAAAGAGGGGGAATTGCCATGTGCAGGGTTTTTGAAAACTTTAACTATGTAATTGCTTTTAAATAGTTACCACATAAGTCCCATGATCATTTTGCAAGAAGAATTCTAAATTATGTGCATTTAGAGTGAAATGAATTTTGTTCCTGGAATTCAATACTGCTTAATGAAGGCCCTCTTTTCTATGATACCAGGTAGAGTACCGTACTTCAAGAATAAACTCTTGAAAAAACTTCAGAATTGCTCATTAGTTCCTTTAATCTGAACAGACAGATAATTTAACTAGTTTTTATCCAATTTAAATTTTCAGGACACTGAATCACTTGCTGTGGGTGGCGAGTTGTTCACACACCTTCCTTTGCAAATGTGTATCATGCTTCCTTGAACTCCCTGAGACCTTCTCTTTTTCTTGAACAAAACAATAGTGACTGTGGCAGCCACTTCCAACCAGGTTGAAGTAACTGAAATGCCTCACCAAACACTTGGGGCATTCCACAGAGATAGCAGGGGTCACTCTTTGGTTATAGGGTCAAATTACCCCAGAATAAAAGTTATTCTTACCTGTAAACAATTTGAAAAACTGACTTTCAAAACAAATCATGAAATCAAGCTTTAGAAAATGACTACAAAATAAGAAAGAAAAAAAGAAAAAAAAATTGACTACAAGACAAAGTACAGACTTCCTTAAAAGCAGAAAAGATAATGTTTCTTCAACGAGGAGAGCATAATGTTCACAATTTCTAGTATCCACGGAAAATTCATGCACATGCAAAGAAGCAGGAGAAGGTGTTCATCAACCAGGGGAAAGCCAGCCAATAGAAATGAATGTCAGTGAGTCTTTGGATGCTGTGATCAACAATTTGCAGAATGCAGTGCCGAGAGGACAAAGGGGTAAGAAATAGAGTTCAGTGACCTATGGGGAAATGTGGAAGAAGCCAAAATACGTATAATGTGGATTTCACAGAGAGAAGAGGGTAAAAAAAGTGAAATGGCTTAAAATCATTCTAAATTTGAGATAAATTATCAGACCGCACATCTGATGGGCTCAACAAACCTGAGTGACATAAACACAGCAAAAGCCAGAGGCACATGGTGATTCAGTTGCCGAAACCAGTGATGAGAATCTCCGAGGAACGTTGAGGGGCAAGCACGCACATCACCCAAGGGAAAATAGGTGAGAGCAACCGTAAGCTTTTAGTTTAAAAAATAAAAGTCAGAAAATAGCAGAATGGTATCATTATTATTCTGAAAACAAAATTGAAAAGGCCAATCTATAATTTTCTAATTTAGTGAAAATAGTTGAAGAATAAAGTTGGTATGAAAACTTTTCAGAAAACAAAAGCGCAGAGGATGAGTATTACAAAAATATCACAGGAAATTCTTCCGGCTGAAGGAAAATGACATTATGTGAAAACCTGGATTTTCATGTAAAAATGAAGTGGGTCAGGATAGAACTTTTCCCTCTTTTTCTTTCTTTTGTTATTATGCCTTTTTTTAAAAAAAGACTTTTGAGAATATTTTTATGACATAGGCTAGGCAAAGTTCTTAGATACAACATATCTAAAAATCATTTAATTTAATTAGTTGTTCTTCATCATTATTTAGCTCCTTTTACTCTTTAATGACAGTGTTAAGAGAATAAAAAGACAAACTGTGGACTGGGAGAAAATATTTTCAAATCTAATATGTGACACATGGACCCAGAATATTTCAAGGATTCTCAAAACTCAATAATAAGAAAATATACAACATAATTTAGAAAATAGGCAGAAAACATGACACATCACTAAAGAGGATGCAAAGGTGGCAAATAAATGCATGAAAAGATGTTCAATATCATTACACATTCAGGAAGTCCAAATGGAAACTGTGATGAGGTTCCACTGCACACCTATGAGAGTGGTTAAAATAAAAAGTTCTGACACTGCCACATATGGACAAGGGTACAGAGCTCCTGTCACTCATATGCTACTGGTGGGAACCAAGAATGGCAGTCGCTAGAGATCATCTGACAGTTTCTTACAAGGTGAAACATACCCAGCCTCACTTCTGGGTGTCTGCCCTAGAGAAATGAGAACTTAGACTCACACCAAAATTTATGCATAATATTTTCATACATGTTCATAGCATCTGTATTCACAATTGCCAAACACTGGAAAATGCTCAAATGCTCTTCAACTATAAACAAACCATTTGACATCCACAAAATAAAATGTTGTGAGCAATATAAAGGAACAAGCTGTTAGTATACCCGACAGGTTGGCTAAATTTCAAATGCATTATTTTATGTGAAAGAAGTCCATCTTAAAAGATTATAGGTGGTATTATTTAATTTATTTATGTGACAGTCTCAATAAGACAAAAGCTTAGTGAAGGAGAACAGATGGGATGTTTGCAAGGATTAGGGGCTGGGTGTGTGTGTATTAGGGTCTCCAAAGAAACAGAACCAAAGAAGATTTATGTTATTTTGTATTATGTAAATACATACATAATATATAATGATAAGACAAATTAGAAAATATTTTAAATTGAATGGAATTAAGTCATTAAACAAAATATTTGTTTTATATTACATTTTTATACATATATATTTGTGGAATGAGAATGTATTTTATATATGTAACATACTATGTATTACAAGGAATCAGGTCTGTGATGTTGGAGGCTGACAAACCCCAGGATCTGCAGGGCGAGCTGACACGCTGCTCACCCAGGAAGGTCCCCAGTGTAGCTCCAGCCTGAAGGCCCGGGGCAGGCTTGCGACCCAGAGGAGCTGATGCTTTAGTTTGAGTCCAAGGGCAGGAAAAAGCACATGTCCTAGTTCAAAGCCTGTGTTTTATTTGGTCAGCCTTTTGTTTTATTTGGACCTTCAACTGATAAGATGAGGCCCCCTTGCTTTAGGCAGGATCATTTGCTTTATTCAGTCCATTGATTTTAAGTGATAAACTCATCCAAAAGCAGCTAGGGTAATGTTTGACCCCATGACCCAGTCAAGTTAATACCTAAAATTACCAGCACAAGAGGTATCTACAAATTGGTAGCACAGGCGATTTCTGGGGAATTTGGAACTTTTCTGTGTTCTGATTTTGGTGGTAGATACACAAATATATACAGATATTAAAATCCAAAGAACTGTACACACACAGACACAAATAAGCTCAGTTACACCATGTGATTATATGAAAAGTAAAAGTAAAAAATACTGTATGTTGAAGATAATGTAACTATGAGCTTTTGCATAGGCAAAAGGAAAACATACCACATGTGGTAAGAGCCCAAAATCTGGAAAAGGGTAAATTGAAATGCATTGTTTTTTTACATTTTGTATGAAGTAGCATGATAGTTAAAGACAAACCATGATAACTTATGGATGCACCGTAAACTCCAGAGCAACCAGCAAAAATAAAAATAAACAAAGAAGTATATTAATATATCAAAAGAATAGGTTAAAAATACTCAATTCAGTCACATAAACACAGGAGCACAGAATGGCAGGGAAAGAAAAAAAGGACAGATGGGACAAATCGTGGATCAGTGAAAGCTACGCTGGGGCAAGCAGACGGATGTTTGCATTGACCACATGAACTAAAGCCCCCAACGAAAAGGCACACGTCAGAATGGATTAAAATAAGTCATCTTTTTGCTGTTTAGTGGAAATGCACTTTTTAAGAACACAAATATATTAAAGGCAAGAAGATGGAAAATTATGTATCTCTAAATACTAATGATAACAAATTTTGGCTGCTAAGCAAATTGTATGCGAGAACAAAAATACTATCAAGGATAAGAGTGAAGTACAAAAAGGAAAGAAGGGAACAATTCATTCAGAAAATATAATAAGTATAATATACTACACATTGAATATAATAATTCATTAAGAAAATAAGTAAGAACACCCATAACAGAGCTTCTAACTGTGGGAAACAGGTGCTGAGAAAATTGAAGGGAAAAAGTCATGAAGCCTTACTTGTCTGTGGAGATTTAATGCTTTTCCTAATCATTGGCGTTCTGAGTCGACAGAAAAGTCAGTAAGGGTATATAGAAAACTTAGCCCCTATCAACGTGACCCAATTGACATTTATAGAGCAGGACAATAAGAACAGAAAATACTTTACTTTTAAGTCACATGGAACATTAAGAAAGCTAGAGTCTGTTAAGGGCAATAAACAAAATTCAATGAATTTACCAAAACTTAAGTCATACAGAGCATATACTTGTCAACAAGAAAATTAAATTAGACATGAGAAACAGAACGCTATCATCTGGAAAATATTTGGAAAATAAAAAGCACTTTTCTAAATAACCCATGGGTTGAAGAGGAAATGACAAGACAAATTAGAAAATATTTTAAATGGAATGAATTAAATCATAAAACAACAAAATAATTGGGGTGAAGTTTGATCAGTGCTTTGAAGGAAATTTATAGCATGGGTACACACACTGTCAAATCCCATTGAACTACATGCTTCAAATGAGTAGATTTCATTTCATGTAAAGCGTGCCTTAGTTAATTAAAGAAATAGCTATTGTATAACGGGGAAGCCCTCCACCAGCTCGAGGGCTCAGGAATATTTCCCGAATATCGCATTTTGCCGACAACGTCTCGGATTGTGCATCACGCATTGAGGAGCAGTAGCAGGCTTGCTGCGCGCCCCTCTTCTGCAGGCACCGTGCCAGTCGGCAGGAGGCCGGTGTGATGGGTCGGCGGGCGGCTCGCAGCCCGACACCAGCCTCGCTGGCCGGCGCTGTGCCCGGCTCTACCCGGCCAGAGGGCAGCGAGGCCCAGGCTGTGCCGCCGGAGAGCAGCGCCGTGTCTCCGCAGGGCCAGGCGGAAGGCGGAGGCAGGCGCTTGCTACCGGGACCATCAGGGTCTGCAGCGGACGCTGACCTGTGCTTTTTCCGATTTTAGTTCACTCTAAGCTGCTTTGGGGATCCTGAAAACAAAGCGTGCCTGTCGTCTGGTCACCTCATGTTGAAATGTGAATGTTACTCAGTGACTTTTGAAATGATCCTTGTCTTCAGGCGAAGACCTTGGAGCCGACAGGCCCGAAGCCCCAGTGAGCTGACTGCACGTCGGGCCTGTGTGGCTGGGCAGTGATGACCCACGGCGCTGGGGCCGCCGTCACATGTGGGCGTCAACACAGCGGTTACCAGCATCTTTTTCCATCCTTAAACAGTGGTCAATTAAAACATGAGAACCAGAAATGTAAGCTTATTCCTGGTCAGTATCAAGAGACAAGTCAGAAAATCCTGACCTATTTCTCAGTGCCAATATTGAGTGGAAAAAGTTTTTATATTTAGTCAATTTAGCCACTGTTTTTATATGCAAATACTTATCTAAAGCCACCACTTTTTCTCTTGCAGTGAGCAATTTCTAAATATGTTAATTAAATTTTGTCAGGTATAGTGACTAACAAATCAAATGAATGCCGGTTAAAATGAGTTGGAGATACATACGTAAACTTAGTGAGCTGATAACTCCATGTGAATCAGAGAAAAGGAAACAAAATGTCACCACCGAGATAAGAGAAGGGAAAAACATTTCTTTAAAAATTAGTGCTTTCAAAGAAGCATTTGAGAGCTTATCTGTGACTATAGCGTTCTTCAATAATAACTGAGTTTGATGGGAAAAAAGTGAGAGAAAAAATGATTTACATCATTTCCTGTAAACTCATTTTACAGGAAATGATGTAAATCATCTGTGTACCTTTTAAAGACATCTTAAGTTTAAGAGATCTGAACAAGAAAATAGGATAAAACAAATGAAACTAGTAGGTACCACACCCACCTTGCTCTCTTTTTCTTTAATTCCTATAATTCATGCTAATTTTTAGAAAATCTGTAGCAACAACAAAAAATATGTTCAAGGAGAAAACCAAATGTTAACCACACTAAAATATCAGTCTGATTATATTTTTGTAATTCAGTGCATGAACATCTGTTATTAGTATTACAAATATGCTATGAATAGAATATGGACAATATTATATCATGTGAATGAACTCTGTTTTATTTAAATATTTCCTTACTTTTATAATTCAGATGATTTTACTATGTCTCTAAAATAAATACACCCCCAACATCTTTGTACATAAGTCTATGTATGTTAATCTGATCGTTTCCTTATAAATTCCTCCTATAACTGGAATTATTTGGTAAAGGGAATCAGTATTTTTAAAGGCTTTTCAATGTATTTCCATTTTTTCCAAAAAGATTTTAACAATTTATAACCTCATCAGTAATATATAAGCATGCTTGTCTCACCTGTTCTTGCTAATAATATGTATTAACATTTTTTCATATCTTGCTAACTCGAAATCTAATGGTTAAGTTTTCATTTGTCTGCTTATCTATAAAGATAAATGTTTCTTGGTGTTGTACCATTGTAGTTCTTATTTTATAAATCATCTATCCCAGGGCTGTTCTATAGAAATAAAAATAGAACCACATGTTTAATTTAAAATTTTCCAGTGATCACATTAAGAAATGTATAAATAAATGGATATTGTATTTTCCAAAAAAGAGCAATGTACAGATGGTAGCAATCCATGAACAGTGTATACACACATAAACCCCATCCTGATTTATCTGCCTGAAGTTCTTACTCAAACACACTTTTAGGGTGTTTTTCAGAGGCTTCTGATCCAGGCAGTCCCTTGAGCCCTTTGATGAGAAGTGACCCGGGTCCTCCTCTGAGTAGCTCACCAGATCTCTGCCTCTTGTCTCCCTCTCAGCATCAGCCCACTGACCCCTCCCTGGCGTCTCTCTGAGGCTCCCTCCTCCGGTGTGCCCCACGCACTCCCTTAGATCATTTCCCGACTGGTACTTTGGCCTTCTCTGTGGAAGCATCCTACATGCCTCTGGGCAACCTTCCTTGGACCTCGCTGCCCTGGCTGGTCAGCACAAAGGGCCATGTCTGTCCCTGCACTGGACCCGCTACGGAAGGTCTCCAGGAGGAATAGATGGGGGCACATCTTATACTGGGAAGCCAGGTTATACTGGGCAGGTTGGAAGCTGGAGGACAAAGCTTTCTTGAGATCTTTGGAACAGAGGGTAAATGCCACAGACTTTCCAGTTGCTCTCAGAACAGTGCTATTCTAGCTGAATTTTGGTAAAGAGGAGATTGCACCTCACAGGCTCCAGGGGCGGCAAACCTACGGGCCGAAGTTTGGTTTGGAGAAAAAGGAAGTGGAACAGGTAGAGAGGACTGAGTTTATCCTGGGTGTGCATTTGAACCTGGGTCAGGGGCTGGGACTGGGGAGGGCAAACAGCATCCTCAGAGGCCCTGAACATAGTGCTTCACGGAAATGGCAGAATAAGGTGAACTCTGAGGGCCTAGGGCTGACTAGTGGGGTTTTACCTTTGAATGGTCACCTCCCGCCCTCCTGTGTCTGCACTGATACTGAGAGACAAGAAAATAATGAGGGGCTGGAGCCCAATTCTCGCCTACTCGCTCTAGGCAGAGACATCCGTTATTCACTTGATGATGAATAACAGGGTCTCGTATTTCTTTCCTATAATTCATTTTTATGTGGGTAAAGTACTTTCTATTACTTCTTTGCAAAACTCAAGGATATTCTATGCAAGATCTTTGATATTTTTCAGCCAGTGATTGTTGGTTTGAAACCTTGGGGACTTTGTGGGTGAAATCTGAAACTGGCATAGGTGGTGGGTAGGGAGTGGTCAGGGAAAGAGGCAGACCACCCCCGATGGGAGGTGGCAGGTTAATAAGCAAGGACCTTACACATAAGGTCTGTGGGTAGCTGCAGGGTGAGCAGATACCTGCACCTGCCTGTCAGAATCTTAAAAGTTTACCTGGAGGCCTTGGCAGCCATGTATTCAGTCCAGATGGTCCCGACATATTGCTCTCGAGGCTGCCTCCTTGGAAATGTTTCTGGCTGTGGGAAAGGGGGCCAGAACCCACATTCCAAGGGTAGGGAGGGGTTGTGAAGCCTCCAATTGCCTGGGTCCAGCTTGTGGTTCAACTGCTGGCCCTGTCCTCTTGCCAACCTCCTCCAACAGCCGTCCCTCGTTGAAGAGCACGGGAGCTCAGAACTCCAGGGGACCGCATGCCTGTCACCCTGTGTTCCCCCGGGGATAGAGCTAGAACCCCGGCACCTCAGCAGAGGCATTCACTGGCTTGGCTCTGTTCCTCGGTCAGCCGTGACACGGCAGGGAGGCTTGGCCGGCAGCTCCTGCAGTGCCAGAGCCATCGTGAGGAAGCCTTGAGGGACTCTGTTCTCTTCGGTAAATATCCCAAACTCCCCTGATGATATGGCCCATATCCCCTGACAACTGGGTTTGGGATTTTGCCTTGACTCTTCAACCACATTGAGGTTTGTGATCTGCCAGTAGTAGGAATTCTGATCCGCACTCAGATCTTTGCCCTGCTTAGGCTTTTACGCTATTAGAATCTCAGTTTCTTTGCCATCTTCTCCTCCACCAGGCACCCCACAGTCTCCGTGACCTCGGGGTGTACACTGCATACACATGTGCTCCTCATCAGGCGTTCTCTGCTCTCAGAGACATCCCTGTATATCCTGTATCTCTTACAATGTCCGGTATGGACTGTCTGCCCACTGGTCTGCTGTGAAAGGTCTCAGGAATCATAGATGTAAAAACGCCTTAAAACTTAGTGCAAACATGAGCTCCAGGAGAGAACTTCCAGGTGAGGAGAAGGAACCATGGAAACAGGCCTCCAAATGTGGCCCCCGAATGTGATGCCCCAGAGAGAAGGCTGGGGAGGACTGGCAGCCAAGGACATGGAAGATGAAATGGCAGCTGACACCTTGTGTGATCCTAGGCCTGAGCCGTGTGCTGTGGCAGCAGCCAGTCACTGTGGCTATTAAAGTCGACATCAACTGAAATTAAAGAAAATTAAAATCCAGTCTCAGGGACAGTGGCCCATTTCAAGCCCTCAGTGTCTCTCCGAGACTAGAACGTCCTGACCGGGTAGGCAGTCTGTTCATACGCTTCATGCTTTTACTGTTGCAACCTGTCTTTGGGAAGAATTCTTGGGCTTCAATGCCAGACGCTTAGTAAACACTTGAGTACCATGTCATTGTAGCTAAAATATCTAGTCCTCAAACACTTATTCTCATAAATTTTCAGGCTACCCTTGTAAATATTTGAAGTAAGAATGACTTGATACATATTTCAGTTTTCTGAGTTTTATGACTGTAAAATGCAATTTGCACAGCACATTTCTGACAAAAACTCTTGCTTTAAAGGATGAGATAATAGTTGAAAAGGAGCATTGATATCACATAAACTTAGTGGTGTTATTGGGAGTTTGTAACTGGTTGGTTACCAACAAAAGGGAATTAAAAAATTATCATCGTTAGTTTTTTAACTTTCAAACCTCTTACAATTCTTGTAGTAAATGTCTGTTTCAGAATATCAATTTTTATGTAATGATCTTGTTTTAGCAAGAAAAACAAAGAAGGTACTTAGCAAAAATTCCTTCTTAGGACGATGGTCTTGCCTGTGAGTTTGCCGGTCATTGATGAACAGCGTTGCGCTTAATATATTCATTGTGCAAGGGAGACCTGGTAGCACTGCATTAATAGCACAAATGTCTAATTTTGAAAATTAATGCTTTTACTCTTATGATCTATGTATCAGAATGAAAGCAGAACACATTTCTGGCCTTTGGTAAGAGAAAAGTCATTTATCTAAAAAACATTATTTTAAAATGTTTGGAGGCACTGGAGAACACTTAGTTAAGAAGAAATCAAGCCCAGGGTCAGTTAATGAAGTTCTGGAAGTTGTTGCCTGCGTTCTCCGGGAGTTTCCTGGCAGTGACCAGACGTGCTCTGCAGAGGGATGGAGGAGGCCCCCGTTGTGGAGCAGCGTGTCACCCCAGTGCGGCTGTTAGCCAGCCTCCTGGGTCCCATGAAACAAACTCTTTAGGGAGTTCAAACTGCCACAAATCATAGATTTTAATAAAAAGAATCTGATCGGTAATTGGAATAGGAATGTATTAATCAGTATCTTGGGGTTGACCAGCTTAATTTTTGTTGTGTACATTTCAACACAGGTATGAACAGACTCCAGTATTGACTTTGAATTTTTTCTGTGGGCCCCTAATATTATGCCTACTATATATCTGCTCAATAAGTGTTAACTAGGTAAATAAAAGTAACGAATTTTTATAAACTTGCTTTGGATATGACAAAACACTTCAACCTCATATGCCTCTAGGAGCAATTTCATCAAAATGCCACATGGTGGGGTTGCTATGCTGTGAACAAGGGCTTGTAAAAAGGTTCCTTGGCTGCATTTCTGGTTAGGGTGAAATAACTTAGCAATAGGTGGACAACATGATTGAAAAGTTCTCAAAAAAGGCCACCTTCCTTTTTCGGGTTAAATATTGTATCATAATTTTAAAGCAGATGCCTTTAAAAAAAAAGAAAAGCCCTAGAACAGCTCAAATGTGGATCAGATCTGAATGACCCAAGAAATTTACAGAACAGCAGGCTTGCCTTACCTTGAACTTCTGAATCAGAAATCCTTGGAGTTAGGAGAAACCATATTGAAAAATGAACAGAAAAGCCCCCAAACCACCTCAAATGACCCTCTTCCCCAGCTAGAATGGAGACCCTGAACCACCAGAATGTATTGTCACATTTATTAAGTTTTTGCCTATTTCAGGTGGCATGCTGGAAGGAAGTGGAAAACTGTAATAGGATGGAGACAAGAAGGGGGGCAGCTATGGCAGTGATGGCGTGAGTTACACGGCTGCGGACTCTTCGTACACAGGCAGTTATTCCTGTGATGGCCTGTGGCCCTTGAGACCATAATTCTTTTAATGCTCATATGACCATCCACACTCATAATGATTCCTCCAAATCACTTTTTCCAGAATACTTTGTAATGCATTTTCATGACTGTTATACAAAGAAAAACTACTTCCACTAGTAAAAAAGCAAAATGCCTTCAAAGAGTCAGCACTCTACTCCCCTAAGTTGTACTTTACTATGGAGCCTCCTTTTCACCTATGTGCAGTGGAACTTCAAGGTTAATTTTGTCTACTTTCTACATTGAATATTTGTTTATACATCTCTGAATACTAAGGGCAGGTCTATATCTTATCTTTTTTCTTTTTGTGTGTGTTTGACAGTGTTTTACTAAAAATAGTTGATTTGCATACTTTATGTTAAGCTCAGATAGCTGGAAAATTCACCCATATCTAGTACTTCTGAAATGCCCAAGAATTGAGGCTTATTTTTTAATTTTACTTATCATCTCATATGAAGAGGGAAGGGATTTGCACAGAGCAAGTCCTTCAGAGGCTCCCCAGCTAGAGCCCTTTCATCTGTCTCAGCGACAGGACTTTACAGCTTGATATGCCTTGTCAGTCAAAAGCAATAAAATGCCTCTAGGATACATCAAATAGGAGCTTTAATTATTAGATTATATCACAGTAATATAGCATGTAGATTATATAACAATAGATGAATAAGCTCCAGGAAAAACTGAATTTTAAAAAATGGTGACTCCTAAATATTATAAACTATGAAAAATACACATTAGACTCTAAAAAGAATTATATTACAATTTTTCTCAAGATTTAGAGGTATACTAACCCTCCTAGTTTTTGAGTGAAGTGTTTGGGTAAAGTGTCTACACTTAAAAAAGAGAATCCAGAGCATTTATTTTTATGACGTTTTCCTCCCAATTTTGGTTCTAATAATATTAGAGAATGCCTTGAGATTGATAATCACATCAGACTTTGCTTCTGTTAAAAACTAGTCGGTGTAGGGTTTATGAATGACTTTTTTTTGCTAAAATACAAATGAAAAAAGAAAATGTAATTGTGACCGAAAGAAGCCATCCTATTAGTTTATGATTATTTTTTCCAGATATTCTGGGTAGTACATACATTTTAGGCAAAAAGAAGTTTCATTTCTAAATTTAAGTCCACCAATATGCTAGGTTGTAGACTTAAAATGTAATTTGTTCAAATATTTTGTCTCATTATCTTTAACTAAATTCTACTTTATGATAGTCAATTTGTCATGAACTTAATGAGCATAAGGCAAAAAGATAGTGGATTTTTAATTTCGTGCTTATAAAATCAACAGAGCTGAGAAGGGGCCTCCTATCATTTATTTCACTGATAATTTAATTTGAACATGAAGAAATACTGTAAGCGAACTTTAATGCATATACTACCTAAGATATGTAGCATCAAAAGGATTTACAATATCTCCAAAGATGACCACTTTTTTCTTTTGGATATGAAGTATCCAATCTAAGTGTTTATAAAATGCTAACAAGCCATCATCCTGTCAAACTGTGGTTCTTCATTTTTACTATTTCAAACAATACTGTTTGGCCTCCAGTTATTTGTGACCTGAGTGGTCTTTGAGGCATGGTGCTGCTTTGTTTAGAACTATTTTTCTGCTAACTGAACCCTGTTCTGGTGCCTTGAGAAAGCTGAGTCGGAACTCAGACTTGGAATGCCTCTTTAACATGCATCTGCATAATGTAATGTAATGTAATATATCATAATATAATAGTGTGTACATAAGTGTGTATATGTATATGTATGCATATATATTACACGTGTGTGTGTTTATGTGTGTATATAGACCTCAGCCCACTCCCAGGGAAACCAAAAGCCTTCGTACAGTACACCTCAGGTTGAGGGACAAGAAGAGTGGGCATGCTGGGTGACCTTGCCGAATGTGCCAGAATGTGTGTCAAGGTGAGGATGCGAGAGAAGAGACAGCTCATGGTGTCTTCCTTCAGGAGGAGAGTCGGCTGGCGGCTGGCGGCTCTCTGGCTAGAATTATGCGGTCTGGTTTGGGGGGATGAGTGGCTCCTTCCCACCAACGGCTCGCTGCTCCCCGGCTTGCACTTAACATCTGTGTGCTCACTGGATTCAAGACACTGTGGCAGTGTGGGCAGGCAGAGTGGCTTAAATGGAAAGATTATATTTTGAAGAAATTAAGGAGATGCAGAATTTTCAAGAAAGGAGCTTGTTCCCAAAGCATTTTCCTTTTTCTTTTGGAAGAAAAGCATCATTATTTAAGAAAATGCCCTGAATGAAACTCTGGGATAGAAACTGGGACACTGAGGCAAATACTAGTGAATGAGAAACTAGCCCACGCTTTACTGGTTTCATCTCAGGTATGCATGACAATTTGCTCGTGAAGGAAGAGAGCATCATGGTAGCAGAACGTCACAGTGGGAGGCTCAAGGACTTCAAAATTTAATTGAAAATTTCTCTATTTCTGGAAAAAAATACTGTCTCAGTAATTATTCAAGTCTGCTATACATTCCACTTTTTGGGCAGCTTTGTGCATATGCATATGGTGTGTAATTAAAAAATGAAGCTTTCTGAGATGCACAAGTTATGAACTGAATTATTGTAGCAGAGGGAGAATTTAGAACTACGGAAAAGGTAATCGTGAGTGTGTAAGCCTGCCGGGAGTCCATAGGAAAACTGGAGAGAGACTGTACTCTTAAAGTGCCTGGAATGTGACATTATTTAGTTCTTAAGTATCAGATAGACTACGGTTTATATTTGGGTTGTAATACATAATACACAGTTGCTGAGATATATAAGTACTATGTACTCTTTACTAGGCATGTCATGTAGTATCACTCAGTGTTCACAATAACCTCGGGAAGTTGATATTATTTCCTACTGTGGATATAGTTGAAAAAAGATAAGACATTCACTCAAAATCTGAGCTACTGACTATTAATATCCTGGTTCAAACTCAGGTCTACTTGATTTTGAAGCCATTCTTTCCTCTGTACCGCATGGGTACATTCACTGTGGAGATAAAATAGATAAGTGTATTTTAATCAGTGAGTTACATAGAGCAGTGGATAGTGAAAGAGACAAGACAATGTTGGGTGCAAGCCTGAGGAGGAACGGCGACTCTTGGGCACACTGCTGGGGGAGGGTGGGCATGGAGGGGCCTACCCGACCGCTGGCAGAGAGGGGCCCCTGAGGTCCTGGAGGTGCATGAGGACATGGGTGACAGTGAGGAGTGGGGAGCGGGAAGTCGAGGGAAAGGGCAGTGAAATTCAGCGACATGGTCTTGCACAGGATCTGGCCCTGCCTAGGCCTTGTGGTTTACAGTTTCATTCCTTCTCCGGTCAAGGGATTGATGGACTGGGTGAACTCTTCTCAGGAGACCCTCCATTGAATTCATAGTAGGAGATGTGAACCTTAAAGCTTAGAGAAGATTTTTTTTTAAATCCAATTTTTTCCCCCAACTGACAAAAGGTCTGAGTTACAAAGGTCACCTTTATAGTAGCAGTAAAAATGCTCCTATTTATTTTCAGTTAGTTGCTGAGAGAGTCTGGGTGGTGATGAATGATTGCCCTTGAGGGGAAGGAGCCTTTGGACTCCGGTCTGTCCAGCTGGAGCCCCTTTGCATGGACATGCCTGGGGGGGATTCCTATGGGCCAAGGTCATGGCTGCTCAGGCCTTTTAAAGGCTTTCAAATGAGTGTTGGTTCAATGGACAGTGAGAGAAATGTGCTTTGCAACTTTTCAAGCCATAGTTTCCAGGCTTCTATCTCAGAAGAAGAAAGAAAAGATACAGAAATAAGAGACAGGACATAAAATGATTGAAAAATTGTCCAGAAGTAAGTTGAAGGACTAATTAAATGTAATTCGATGAGCCACTAGACATGGATCAAAATCAAAAGCTTTATTTTCCTTCTTCTCTCTAAACTTTCTCAGAGATGCGCCTCTGGTTTGGACCAGTCCAGGCCATGCACCTCATGTAGTTTAGCATAATTTAATGTTGCACCTTCTTAGGCCGTCCATGTCTGGGCTGAGCAACAATACAGTCATAGAATTACAAAACCACGATGAAGGCACATTGGGAGGCCATCCATAGATTCTTAACTAAACCATTTCAAAACTGATGATGGGGCTGCTTTTAAATCCAGATGAATCTTGTGAGATGCTGAGTTCCCTCTGCAGTAAAAGCAAGTGCCTTAACCGTTCTGTCTCCTAGGAATACACTCGGTGTGTTTATATCATTAGCTTCATACCTGCTACTCATTTGCCCATGTACTTGTTATATGTCTCCGCTAGTTAAGGCTCTGTAAGACAGGGTTTAGAGCTGTTAATTTCCTCTGCACAACACATAATGAAGCATTTTCTGTATATGCACTTCTCTACAGAGTGCTAATGTGGGAAAATAATTGCTGCAGCAATTTGGTTAGTCCTTGCCACAAAAAAGCTATGTAACTGTCCCAGAATTCAGAGACTTAAAACAACAACCATTTCCTTCATTCTTCCATCTGCAGTGCAGATGAGGGCCAGTGGATCCAGCCTGGGGGCTGGGGGCAGGTCTCTGCACCTGACCCTTATCTTCCTCAGACCTGCAGGGCGGGTGGTTGTTTTTTGGTCGTGATGGAAGGATTGCAAGAGATCGAGCCAAACCATTCAAACACATTTCTACAGCATTTTATTATAAACTCCAAACATATGGGAAAGATAAAACAACTGGACAGTGAAACCCCTTTTAAACACCACCTGGATTCTACCCTTCATGTTTGGCTCTATTTGCTTTATCACATATATATCCGCCTTTCTGTCTTTGTCTCCCCATCCATTGATCCATCTCATTTTTATGCATGTCAAAGTAAGTTATAGACAGCAGAATATTTCACTCTAAACCTGTAACAATGCATATCATTATCAAGAATTTAATATCTATTTACATATTAGGTATAACATATACAGTGAGATACAAAAATATTAAGCATACCTTTCTATGAGTTTAGAAAAATGTAGACCTCAGGGTAACAAACCCTTATCAAGTTGTAGAGCATCCTAATGACCCCTGAATATTTCTCACAAACCGCTTTACAGTATGTCTGCATCTTCCAATCCTCAAAAGTGATTGTCACTCTGATTTTTCTTATGTAGTATAGTTTAGCCTGTTCTAGAACTTCATGCCCATGGATCAATACATAGGAATCAAATGCGTAAGGCTTGTTTTACTTAGTGTCATATTTTTAACATTCTTACATGTTTGTATAATCAATATTTTCTTTTGCTGCTGAAGAGTATTAGATTGTGTGAATACACCAGCATGTTTATCCACTTTCCTGTTGATGGATGTGTGAACCCTTACTCTTTGGATTAAAACTGCTATGATCATTTTTATGCATCTCCTTTTTGTAAATATATGCTTCCATGTGAGTAAATACATAAGAGCAGAGTTGCTGGTAAGTTTTGCTCTGATTTAAAAAATTTCCACAAGTTCTTTGATGCTTTCTTCAAAACTAAGGGTCTAATTCCCCAACCCTTAAATGTGGGCATGACTTGACCTTGCTTCTAACACTAGCATTGGGAAGAAGGGATGGTGCATTGGTGCATGGCCTCAGAGACTATGTCACGAAAGGCCTCTGGCTTTCTTGGCTATCTTGGGTCACTCACTCTAGGAAAACCAGCTGCCATATTATAAAGACACTCAGGTAGCCCTGCGAAGAGAATCATGTGGCAAGAAAATGAGTTCCCTTTCCAACAGCCTTCACGTGACTAAGCCACATGAGCTACAGCCCCAATCAGGTCTTCAGATGATAGAAGCCCCCATCCATTCCTGACAGAAACTTCATAAAAGACCTAGCTACACTTTCCCTGAATTTCTGACCCATAGAAACTGTGTGAGATAAAACATAATTATCCATTTAGTCTTAAGCCACTAAGTTTTGGGTAGTCTAATGGGCAGTGATGAATAACTAATACACATTTTGTTACTCGTGGGCTCCAGCTCGGCCCTGCTCTCTCCCGTGTTGCATCCATCTTCCCTTGATCACCTGCCTGAGGACAAAAGCAGCACAGAGGCTGTTTATCAGCTCCCACGGTGGCACGCGGTGACACCGCCCTGTTGGTTTGTTGCTCTAAACGCACCCTGACTGACACAGAATTTGTTAATGAGAATGGATCCACAGAGGCAGAATATTAAACATGAGTTCAGTGAGTTGTTTCTGTGTTAATTTAAATTCATTTTTTGATCAGATTAATCTAGACATTAATTTATATTTATATTTATCAATAGGTAAAGGGCTAGCCCATGGCATTCAGTCGTAACACAGCCATGCCAGTTATTACCTGTGGACACCACTGTCAGCGCCTGCTGAAAGCACGGCTGTGGCCGGCCGGGAATCTGCTGCCCAGCATGTCCGTGCGCAGGTGGGAGGGAGGACCATGGCAGGCAGTGCTGGCTGCCCCGAAGTGCTCCAGGAAATGGGGGGCGGTGATGACCTCACGCTTCCAGTCCGGCTCGGCCCCGTAAGAGACCTGAAGGGTCTGTGGCGCTCAGAAGAGATCTTTCGGTCTCTCATCATGGGGCTGAGGGTCCTGGGAGCAGCCCCATGCATGCCCATCCCCCCAGAACACCAGACACTTTGCACGGAGGTAACCGACTTACAACTAATGGATCAGATCTTGCCTCAAGAGCTTGCGGTGACCTCCCCAAAGGTGGTTACCTCACGAGGCACTGCTGATTCTCCTGGGGGCCTGCTCTCACTGCAGCTTCTCGCTTGTAATCAGACCTTCAAGCAGGCTGGAGTTCCACAAGGCCCAGAAAGTGCGATAAAAGAATGTAAGAGGCATTATGCACACAAAACAAATTGCATGGTTTTGCTACTTTATGTGTACAAAATCTGGGGAATAAGAGTGGGAATGGTTCTTAAAGAAATAAGAATCGTTTTAAAGTGTTTTGTTACTACTTAATTTTACTAAATTGACTTTGTATACCATTCTTACCATACTTGCAACCTTGACAAATTCACTTATTTTTCTGGTGATCATCTGAACCAGCTCACATCTCAGAGCTTCTGAGTGAAGGGGACGCCAGGCTCCACGGGGGAAGGACCTCCCTGCACTTCCCCAGAATGGTACTGTCATCTTGCTCCTAGCCTTCCACAGAGACTTCTGGCCACTCACTGGGCTGAAGGGGTGCTGATCCGACTTCTCAGCGATGCCCAGAAACCCTGCATTTCACTGGGCATGGTGTGGCCTGTGGAGGTGAAGTAGTTGCTGGAGCTGTGGCTCAGTTCTGGCTCTGGACATTCTGTGCAGCAGATTCCCAGTCGGCTGCAGCCGTGCCTTCAACAGGCACTGACAGTGGTGTCCGCAGGTAATAATAATTGGCACAGCTGTCTTATGACTGATTATGAGTCCAGTGACTCCCCCAGTCTGTCTGCCCTGTGGCTTTTTCTCCAGTTCCGGAACGTATAATTGAAATCGTGATGCTCACACTAGGCAGCTTCCCCACGTTGGTTCCCTGATACATGGAATTGGGCTATTTGGATAAGAAATGACCAACACCACAAAAACACATCCCTCCAGGCAATGCCCTGCTGTGCTCCCAGCCCACTTACTGCTGGGCCCGGGCCATGGAGACAGACTGGTTTTCAAGAGTGGAGGGGAGTGGTGTGGAGTTGCTCAGGTGGTGACTGGTTGCAGCTCCTGCAGACACGGCCCCTGTGGGATTGGCCAGCAGACCCCTTGCATGTGGCCCGCAGCCATTGATCTGGTGCTGGATTCCTCTTGGCCTCCCTCAGTGGAGATGGTAGGGAGGGGTTGCTTCCAGCTGCTAGGACAGGGGTGCGCCCTCACTGTCCTGCCTCAGAGCCGCCTCAGTCTCTCACCTTATGTCAAACCCTGTCTGGGGATACAGTCCCTGTCCCGCTCTGCAGGGCTGGTGGGTCCGTTTATATTATGCTGAAATCATGCTTGTTGGAGCCGGTGAGCAGCAAGGGGCAACCACTCCAGATATTTCTGTGCCAGAAAACAAATATGGCACAAAACTTTGGGGTCTGCCGCGTTGGTGAGACTTCTAAAAGCCTGGGGCATGTCCTGATATTCTTTCCCAGGCACAGAGCGGGCCGCAGTGCTGGCCTCCCCCTCCCCTTCACATGGGGAGACTCAGAGGCAGCCAGCACCTTCCTTGGGAATGTCACTCAGACTCCTTTCACAAATTACCCAAACACTGTTAGTTCTGAGCAGAGCCCAGCACAGGAGAGGCTCTGCGCCAGCTCCGGGCGCCTGTGCAGGCCGTGCTGCCCCCGGTGTCCTGACGGCCCCCCCGCTCGCTGTGTGAGCTTCCAGGCGGCCCCTCGGTGTGCATGGCGGCACAGAGCCTTTGGATAAGGGCAAAGCCGTGCATCCTTGGCGAATGATGATTCTCCTCTGGAGAAACCGTTTCTGGCTCACCACCCGGTTACGGGTCGCCAAGTGTCCAGGCGAGCTGGGCTGCACACCGTGACCCGGAGCCGGGTGTGCAGGCAGCCCTCCGTCCACAAGGGAAAGTGGTGATGTGAAGCTGGGCCCCAGCGGGGCGGGGGGGGGGCCAGGCAAGGGGCCAGCAAGGCACCGGCAAATTGAATGAAGTAACAAGTGGCCCAAGTGCCAGCAACTCCTACTTGTGCTCCGTTACCGTCTTTCCCTCAATTCACACCTCTGTTCTCATGCACAGTGTGCTGTGAGTGCCGAGTGCAGATAAAAAAGCTCCAGCCAGTTGTCAGGTGCCCCTGAGCCTGGGCACTGTAGCAGGGGAGCCCAGGGCGCTACTGAGCTCACACTCCTGAAGGGACGTCGCCTTGGCGGGAAGAGCTGAAGGCAGTGTGCCTGGTTGCTTATTTTCTGCGGAAGATGAAATAGCCGGAAGCACAGGTTTACACTAATTCAGGGGCTGGGGCTACTGGTTTGGCTGGATAGCCGGGGACTTGGAAGGACCATGATTGGAAAATTGGTGACAAATATGTGTGGGAAAGGGGCAGGTGGATGGATTTTGCCAGATGAGCACAGAACTCTGCACATCCTACATGGATGTTCAGTGAATGGTAGAAACACTGGATGAAGAATTTAATATTCAGATAGGGCTTGGTGACCCACGCGCTCCTGCCACGTCCCTGTGGCTCATGAACAGACTGGCCGCGGGGTGGCTAGGACAGTCACGCATGAGTTTAGCAACGCAGATTTGCACTGCAAAGGCGGATCTGACCACGTCTCTGTGGAGTCGCTGTTCTGCAGCCAGCAGTGACTGACTGGGCCCCAGTATGGCATCACTTTTCTAGGTATTCAGCCAGCTGCCTGGTGGAAGTTGGTCACATTGCCCTGCCTCATGGAAGGGGCGGTGTTTTGTTTGCATTGACATAGCCAGTTGCTCCAGGTATAGACTTCCCTTCCCTGGATTCTGCCAAAGTGTCATTTGTGAGCTGATGCGATTCCATATCCCCCATCACGGTACTCCGTACAGGACTGCATCTGAGCAGTGAGCTCATTTCAAAGCACATGAAGTAAGGGAACGAGACCACACGCATGGAATTCACTTCTCTTACCACGGTCCTTGCCACCTTCCATCGATTGGGACAACAAAATGCTGGAGTGGCCCCTTGTGCACGAGTTACAGGACCAGCTGGGTGGAATCACCTCTGGAGGTAGGGGCGGCCCTCCAGGGCAGGGCATTTGCTCTAAGTTGGAACACTGCGCCTGGGGCTGCTGCCCTCACAGCTGGGACTCTGGGCCCAGGAGGAAGCCAAGGGGAGTGGGAACATCCCTCCACAGTTAGCCCTGGTTTCCACATAAAGGTTCTGCTCCTTATGCCTGAGATAGATGCTGCTGCTCTGGGGGACTTAGTCCCAAGGACAGGCGTATTTCCACTAGGGGAAACCAACAATGATTCTATTAAAGTGGAAGTTACGATGTCACCCGTCAACTTTGGCCTCCTCATGCCAGTGAATCAACAGAAAAAAAAGGAAGATCTGTAGTGGGTGGGGTAGTTGTTCTCAACTATAAGGGAATCAGGTTATCATACAGTGGAATTACATTAGTTTTCTAGTGTTGCCGTAATAAAGTCCCCAGACTTGGTGGCTTAAAACAACAGAAAAGTGTTCTCCCCCGACCCTGGAGGCCAGAGGTCAGCCATCAGCAGCCAAGCTCCCTCCGAAGGCGCTGGAGGACGGTTGGCCCTGGCCCCTTCCTGCTGGCAGCCCTTACTGCTCTGTGGCTGCATCGCCTCCACTACCCTCCGGCCCTCCCTGTGTCCGAGTCACTCTGTCATGAGAGCAGTGTGCACATGGACTGAGGCTCTATCCCGGTCGACCATGACCTCATCTTAACTTGATTACCTCTGCAAATACCTGTTACAAGTGACGCCACACTCAGGGGCTCTGGGTGGCCATGAATGAAGGGTGTCCCTACTAGAGCTGTGGGTCAGGGGAGGGTGTCTGGACACCCATGGGATGCCGCGTTGCGTGTTCACAGCTCACTGTCACTCTCACGGCAGCACAGCTCAGTCAGGACTGGGGGCAGAAACCAAAGACTCACCTCTGATAAGAGGCCCAGATGGTTCACGAATGGAAGTCTGGGTCACCCCCCCAGGCGGGATGTCACCCACGCAAATGCCTTCTGAGGGCAAGGGGAATATGGGATGGTACCTGGAAGGAAATATTTATAAACATCACCCTCGTGACCATAGAGAACTGTAAGTTCTCCCAAGTAAGAAGTGTAGTAATTATAAATATTTCTCCATTACTTTTGTATGAAAACTTTTGTATATTAAAAACCAAATACTTTGGTTTTCTTTCCTTCACCCTTTTTCTCACCATCAAACATACGATGTGTTAATAGTAAATATCTTTTTATCCCAGCATTATGGTTACGAGGTATCAAAGTCAGAGTATGAATCAACTGGGAGAAGCATGAACATCCTCCAGAGACAAAGGGGCTTTGTGTCCTTTTGGAGAAGAGCATCTGCACAGCTTTTTATGGCTGCAACACAGCTTATAAAACTCAGCAGAAACGTGCCCATATTTAGGAATTAAAGTTCAGAGATATGTGTGTGGATGCCCATTTGACCAGCTTTGATCATGGTGGCTTTGTAAGGTGTCCACTTAGCTAGTTTGAACCGTGTTTATCTTGCCTGTGCATTTCCAGTTTTGGTGGATGACGAGACATTTTTGTGAGAAATTTGGAGAACAGCAGCACGGGGGCAGCACGTTGCAGCCCGTTTGCAGGTTATGATGTCGGCGTGGGGCAGCAGCTGTCCTACAATGCCTCTGCCCCTCTGGATTCTTTCTGCTTCTCTGATTCCAGGGAAAGGTAAACACAGAACTTTGTGAAGAAGGAAACAACTTTTCAACAGGAAATCCATAGTATTGAGGTTGGAGGCAATGAGAACTGACACAGCTTCCAGTCTCTTTTATGGATCCATTTCACACATGAGGAAAATTTTAGCCATTATTTCTTTAAATATTTATGTGACCCATTTTCTCTCTTGTTCTTCTGGGATTCCAATAGCTTGTGAAACTTTTTGATAGTTTTGATAGTTTCTTTACATTGTATTAAATGTTTTTCTTTACTCTTCAGGTTTGATAATTTCTCTTCTTCTATCTTTGAATTCTTTCCTCTGTCATCCACACTGCTATTAAACCCATCTAAAGATTATTTTATTTCACATATTTTTTCAGGTCTAAAGTTTTTATAGTTTCTTTTTCTCTGCTGAGATTTTCTATTTGCACTTTCATTATGAACATATTTTCCTTTACATTTTTGAATATAGTTAAAAGAGCTCCTTTAAAATTGTTTTCTACTTGGGCCACTTGGGTTTAAGTCCCTATTAATATCTTTATCTCTTGATTATGGGTCACATTTTCATTTCTTCAAAGGTTTAGTAACTTTGAGATTTTAAAGTTGGATTTTGTGAATGATACATTATATAAACTCTGAATTTTTTATGTTCTTATCGGTTGGATTCAAACTTCAAACATTGTCTTTTCTGACATAAGCATAAGCTGAAAAATCTCTTCAATTTTTTTATCCTTATTTGGCTGTTTGGAGTCTTTCCCATGCATGCGGAGCTGAGGACTCAGCCAGGAGTTTTGGCAGTTTATGTGCAGAATTAGGGCTTCTTGTCTGAGCTCTTCTTATTGCATTTACTAATTTACTTCCTGTTGCTGTTTTCTTGAATTCTGTCCGCTGATTATTCAAGCCCATAAGACAAAAGATTTTCCATCCAAAGTTCAGCTACAGTGCAGGCTTTAATTAGTTGCTGTCCTCAGGAAAAAAAGGGCATAAAAATGAGAGGTACATTCAATTTCCTTGTTTTCTTCCAAGTGTGGATTACCTTTAAGTATTTTTTCTGTTTTTGGTTGTTCTCTACCATCTTCAAGTCAGTGTTTTCACTGTTTGTTTCCATATTTTGTCCAGTGTGTATAGTTATCTAGGGGAGGATCTGATCCAGTGGGAGATATGCTCCATTCCTGGAATCTATAATTCAAATGCATTTTGAGTCTCTATTTGTATGATTACTTTCACACCATTTGGCCAGTGCAGCTCATATGTCGAAGCCCAAAATCAAAGGACAAAGAAGAATATTCTACCCATCAGGAGACCATGATGAGGATCTGAATTTTAAATATGACTACAAGGAGTAAGGCATTGGGATTAATGTCATCTTTACCACACTGGTCAGACAATAGATGTTTACAGAGACTTCTCTTTGCTGGGATTTTTGTTTTTTATGTCTTTTTAAATTAAGTATCAAGTGCTAATCTAGTTATATACATCAGCAATTAATTCCATAACATTTATCACATCAAGTATACTAATTCAACAATTATCAAATATTTACCACAATCCAGCATTTATGTCAGATACTGGGAATGAAGTTGTAATGAATGGAAATAAACATTAAAGTATTAAAATGTATTAGAATAAAATTGAAAAAGTGCCCAATTAAGCAGAGGCATTACTAATATCTAGATGCAGTTGGATACTTGCCATGAATACATACACCCCAGTTCTCTCTGGTAACAACCCAGGTTTTGGGAGTAAAGATAAGTTTACATATAAATTAGTTGATATCCCAAAGCAAAAGGACCTTCCCTCTCAGGGTGAAGGCTAAGAAGTGTGGAACCTTCAAAGAAAAGTAATTTCTACTCAGTGGCAATATGGGAGAGAGAAGTGGCTCCCTGGTGCCACTGGACAGAAGTATTGATATGTACACACACACACACACACACACACACACACACACACACACACACACACCACATTCTCCCACAGCACTGGCAGTATTTATACTTTCCTACATTACAGAGAGAAATGGATCTTGATGGGAAGTGGAGAAACTTGTCAAGATGATCAGCCATACAGACCAAGAATGAGCTCAGAATAATTAGTCTGCATGAAACATGTGGACCCTGGGCTGGTAAAGAGGGACCAGAAGTTGCTAAAGAGCCAATGGAATGAATTATTTTGCCAAGAGGGTGAAGCAGACGTCCTCTGCCATCAATACCTGAATAGGAATACAGCCCCTGGTACTTAGATCATAGGCATCGGAGAAGAACAGAGAATAATAAACCTGGAGATTTATAAAGAGATGGGGAAATGACAGTTTATCTGGATATTATTAGACTAGGTTTTCTGCAGTGAATCATAATGGAGCTCAAGAGAGAAGTTCAGTTCAATTATTGAAACATTAAGAAAGTTCCAAATTTGATTTGCATTTGTTTTAAGTATCATGACAATATGCCCAGGGTAAAGCAGGATGCATGACCATGAGAGGTCTTCTCCAGAGCAAGGTTTGGTAAGGAAACACCAGTGAGTGGAGAGTGAATGGGCCAAAGGGTGGGTGGGCGCAGCCCCAGCAGAGCAACCAGCGTGGGCAGAGGTGCAGCCGGGTGAGTGGCTGTGCACATGGCCCTCCCTGAGGGTTCCTGACGGAGGGCAGGGCACACCACGAGCTCAGTGTCTGCTTAGATTTTCTTGCAAAATGGACAGTCATCATTTTAGTGTGCTCAGGCCGCTGTAACAGAATGCAATGCACTGGTGCCTTATAGCCTTTATTTCCCACATTCCTGGAAGCTGGGTGTCTGGTGAGGACATGCATCCTGGTTATAAATGGCCATCTTTTCACTATGTCTCTACATTTATGAATGGTGGTCTGAAGAGAGGGAATGAAAATTGTAGAGAGACCAAATAGAGGTTATATCTATAGTCCAGAGAACAGGTGATGGTGTCTGTATATTTCTGGCTTAAAACTTAGAAAAGTCCAAAGCTGTAATGATCTTTAAAGAGGATGATTAAATGTTTTTGCTCCTCATAGAGAGAATTTTGGCAACTTTGGGGTATTTAACCATCTAGGACTAGTAGAGTTCCCATTCTCTTCCATTCACCCTTTGAACTCTGCAGAACCATGTGAAGTCATTCACGCATCCCGAATGCACGTGAGCAACACACCAGGACATGCAACCTTTTTACTCCCATTGTGTGAGGAGTCACTTCTTTCTGTAGTGATGTATATGGAATTGGTAGAGTGATAAAAGTATCTGTATTTGCTATAAAATGGGGGTATTTAGCTGAAATGTTAGAATAGAGGAAGTGTTACTACTTTTTAACCAGGAAAAAGCTTTTCTCTAGAGAATTTGGCATTGAAATTTTGAACTGAATTTGAACTCAGTGGTATATGAGTTAGTTTCCCCTTAGTTACATATAACCACATATTTTTCCAAGAAAAACAATTTGAAAGCCTTGGAAAAAAGCTTAAAAAGCCTCTTAATATATCAAATAACTCTTATAAAACAATTCTTTGATGTTAAGTGTGAAAGTATCAGAATCATGAAGATTAAATTTCCTCTGGGACATTCCCACAGGAACAGAGAAAGTGCTTAGTAAAACACCTTTTGGGGTTTCCCTGTTCCCAAAAGTATTTTAAAAGGAAAACAGGCATTTAAGAAGTCCAAGAGCAGTTGAAGTTTTACATCCTTTACACAGACATATCGTGTTACTTAACTTCTTTTCCAGGTCCTTTAGTTTGACTCTTTTAATATATTCGGATTTTCTAAATTTTGTCAGCTTGGTTTTAGTTTTGGAAGAATATTTTTATGGACCAACAGAATGGCCAGAATTGGCAAAAAAGATGACACTCTGAGGAATTTTTGAATTTAAGGTACAATATCCTCTCCCTGTTTACGAGCATACCTCCTCTTTAAGGTGACTTTCATTCAGTGAGGTATAAGCTGGCTCTTTGGAAACTGGGATAGAGTCAAAATTTGTTGGCTGTGAATTAAGTTGGTCCGGCATGAAATGTGCCATGGAAATATCACACCTTTCTTAAAAGATCAATGTTGTTTCCCTGAATTCTGTTATTCAATGACTGTAAAAAATGTCTGCTTTGGTTCTCATGATTCACTTTCCTTTTCAAGAGAGTAAGTGTTTACGGGGAAGGAAAGTAATACTTACTGAATGTTCATTTTGTGCAGTGAACTGAGCCAAGCACCTTGCATACATTAGATTAATATTCTCTTTGAGCTGATGAAATAAGAGTTAAATTCCCTTCTTTACTGAAGAGCACAGAGTCAAAGGGTTCATGTTTGTACTCGGAAATAGAGGAACTGAGTTCTAGATTTTGACTTTGTTCTACTTTCAAAGTTGTTGCTTTTTCTACTTTCTTGGTTTTGTTTTTTCTTCTGTCATGTAAAAACGTGTTTTCCTAAGGATCTATACTTGGCTGTCTTCTAACTATGGATTCCCTCTATTACGTCAGCCTATCCTAGGTTCCCATTTAATACCTCTGCTTAAATGATTCCTATCATCTTTCCATCATCTCCATTATGTCAGGTTCCAATTAAATTCAAATTTAATTTTTAAAAAAGATTAACTTAAGTATGTAGATAACTGCAGAATTTTGAATCTTTTAATCACTATTCCCAAAGGGGAAGGTAATTTATCCAATAATAGTACTCTAATATTTAATTGGTTTATATATATTTATGTGTATAACTGTATATACTCATACATACATATTTATTTAATGGTTTTATATTCAGATTTGTGTGGAAGTTTGGATATTTGCCTGGCATACAATTAGGAGCAGATATAAAATCCTGTTAAAGCAGATATACTAAAATCCTGATTTCACATTTTAATTTGGGAACATTTTATCTTTAGGGCCTAATGCAGAAAAATATCCAGAGATAAAAGTGTTTCTGAATTTATGGTTTCATTTTAATATTTGTCCCTTTATGTTGCATATGAACGTGCATGCTTGTAAGGAAAGTGTACTTTGACCTCTTTCACTGAAGCAGAATCCTACCGAGCATCGTTTCTCTGTCTTTGGCAGGAGTACAACTGAGTTTTCTCAGCTTGGTAATCTCCTGTGAGACCAGCAGGAGAGAAAACACGCATTTTCCCAGTTAGCATGCTTGCTTCCGTTTCCGTATTTCAAATGTGTCGTCCCTTGTAGAATCTTATGCTGAGCTCTCATTATGTTCTTGAAATATTCCGTTCCTCTGCTGTATGCAATTCTCACACACCAAAACGTTTCAATTATAAAAAAAATATGTTTCCATATGGAATGTAGGAAAACACCACATGATGGTATGTGAGTGCTCCCACCTCAACCACTGCACACCATGTGGTGAGCTTCACACGTAGCTGTTCACGAAGCTGACCCGGAACCGTTGTGCCGTTTGGCCTAATTTCCCCCATTATCTTCAAGTTCTATCACTGCTGTCATTGTTAGCTGTTTATTAATGTACTAGTTCCTTGAGTGGAATTTAGTAAAACAATGAATAACTACTGATGAAACAATGAGTGTTTTTGAGTTTTTAATAGGACTCAGGGATATGCTGAAAACTCAAAATTATTCCACTCTTAGTGGTCTAAATATTTAAATTACTTTTAAATAATAATTTACTTATGACTGTTACAGTTTTTAACCTTTTAATTTTAAAATAATTTAAAGTTAATATAAAAATTGCAAAGACTGTCTGGAGAGTTCTCACATTCTCCATACTCAGCCTTTAATTTACTATTACTAATGCCTTATAAATCCGACCCCTTTGTCACAACTAAGGAAGCTGCATCGATACGTGGCTATTAGGTGAAGCCCACACTCTGTTCAGATCGCCTTACTTCTCACCAAGGTCCTCGCCCTGCTTGAGGAACCCATCAGGACCCCACACTACACTGAGTCATCGTGTGTATGTATCTTCTTACTCTCTTTGCTGCGATTATTCTCCTTTTTGATGACTGAGAGTTTTGAGGAGAGCCGCTCAGGTATTTTGCAGCACGTGCCGGAATTGAATTCGCTCTTTTTCTCATGATTTAGAGCGGGCTGCAGCTACAGGGTTTGGAGGGCTACCTCTTTCATGAAGCCTCTTGAATATTACAACTTTTGGAAAGTAAAACAAAAACTTATAATACTGCTAATAAAACACACAATTATATTGAAGTTCCGACTACATTCTGCACACGTGCACACGCACACACCATAGAAGTGAAAGCACAGAAGAAAGGCTAGTTTAAGCCAACAATGGATGAAAAGCAAATATCAGACCTTACTTTTGGCATAATTTTGACAGTATTACAGGTCAGTTGCTCACACGTAGAAGGGAACCAGTGAGTTTTTGCATCATCATCACAGAAGGACCATAGAGATGCTAAACCAGATAGACTCAGCTACCAAATCTCTTTTTTTAACTTTTTCAAAGAAATGGAAACCTGGAATATGAAGCTCTGGAGGTGACCCAGGGTCAGTCCTGAGTGGAAGTCTGGCTGGAAGGGGACAAAGGAGTTAAGAGTCCTAAATATGCCCTGCTGGCAAACAGTGTGACGCTTACGTGCGTAAATGTATCTCCAAGCATACGTGTTTTAGGGCCGGAACGCTGCAGCCCTCTCTGCTCCCACTGCCTCTCATAGGAGTGTGATCAGGGCGTCATGTGGCTGCATGTCTGTAGTGTCACAGGCAGGAAACAGCATAGCTGGGAAAGGGGGCTCCTCACACTGTGCCCTGTGAACGGGCCCGGGATGGAGAAATCAAGGCAGCTGGTGGTTTAGCTTGGTCCCCTGCCCAGGGTGGGATGCAGGAAAGAGAATCCCCACCAGACCCCGACGCTCTCACGTGCCTCTGATCCCCTATGGTGATTAAGTGCTATCATCCTAATTAGCAGCTAATTATATTCCCTTTAATTATTTTTCTCACTCTTTCAACTGTATTGGAGATCCTTGAGGGCAAAGACTACCCTGTAAAGCCGTGTCTGTTCTCAGTGTGTAACATGACGCTGAAACATACAGTGACTGATCCCACTTCGCACAGAAAGACACAAGGGGCCTCCTGTGACGACGATGCGAAAACTCGCTGGTCTCCTCCCGTATGGGAGCGACTGACCTGTCACCCAGTGTGTCTGAGAATGTTTTACTAAGACATGGGTTTAATGGCTCCATCATCGGTAATCCAGTTATTTGAGGTGGTTAACTTTCCACTAGATAAAAAGTAACATTAATTATGCACTGGCGTGGTCTGTAGAGTGCTCTCACAGACGCTGTTTAACAGGGTCTCCACGACCACAGCCTGGCCGAGAAGCAGGCCAGCTGCACCGTTGTCCAGATGCCGTTCCGACAGGAACTAAAGGTCTTTGGGCTCTTCAGTCCGATCTTTATGTACCTGACACCTTCTAAAGTCTTATTAGTCCAAGTGTGGCTCAAGAGCCAGTAACCCAGGCAATGTCGGGAACTTGTCAGGACTGCCGATGCCCAGGCCCCCCAGGCTTCCTGACCCAGAAGTTGTTTGCATTTTAACAAGACAACAAGGGCCACAGTGGGGTTTGAAAAGCCATCTCCAGGATAGCATGTGGCTAGAGAGCTGCTGTTATAAACTGTTAGGGCGGGTTATATCCCCAAGACATGCTCATAGTTGCTCACAAACTGACTCTGAACTGGCTGGTCTAGCAAATTTCAGAGCTTTCGCTTTGCTAAGCAAAGTTTAGGGTCAGAGCCAAGTCACTCGTAATATAGCACAGTGTGCATATTTCTACTGATACTAGTAGGCCTAATTGTCAAGTCAGAATGAACACAGACAATACCCTACTTACAATTCAAGACAAGCATTTAAAGGCGATATTGGGGCACGTCTGCTCGCCGGCATCAGGCGTTCCGGCCCCAGTCCTCCCAGCCCACCCAGGGCATGGGGCCTTTGGCCCCTTGCTGTGGATCCCCTTCTCCTGGTCTGCTCGGCTCTGCTTCTCATTGAGGTGGCCTTGTGGGGGAGGTTTTTCTCAGGCATCCTCATTATAACAGCCTGAGTCTGTACCCCTTTTCCTTAGTAATAACATCTATCTTTCTTTTCCCTTTTTCCATTATTTATTTGTTTTCTTCCCCAGATGGTTAGTTCCATGAGAACAGGAGTTTCATATCTATTGTTTGCCATCATACTACCCACTCTGGTACATGGTAGATGCTCAGTAAATAGTTGGTAGAGGAATGAGTCGGCAGACAGTGAAAGCAGAACACTAGGACCACTGTGCAAATGGTATTCATGAATAATGAGCTACCTAAGGATCACCCTCAATTTCAGGCTCAGCCCAACTTTGCATTTTACTTTTAAGGTTCCCTCTGAGAGGCTAGCTGGGGGGTTATGAACACAGAGCATAGAGGAAAAGGGTTAGAAATCTTTTCCGTTTTTCTCAGCAGCTACTGGCCGAGCACCGTCATTCCCTCAGTGTGAGCGCTGCCGATGCCCCTGTTATTGGCATCAGTAGGCTTCAGTTTCCTCATGGGTAATGTGGGACTAGTAATAGTTCCTGAGCTGACCTTGTGGGATTGTTGAGACTATATAGCTCCTGGTAATGCAGTGGAAATGCTCGTTATAGGGTCTGAAATATAATGAGCACCCAATATACTAATATAGGTTTCAGAAAATTGAGACGGTTGGTATCTGGAAGGATGAAGAATAATCTTTCTAATGAAAATATCACCTGCGTTGTGAAAACAGTGGTAATAGATGGCATTCACGAGTAATTTAAGATATCTGTCCAAGTACTCCTACACATCCTCTCCTATTACTGTGAGGTATTTTCATTTTATCTCAGAGAGAAAATAAATGTGTGCTTACTGAGTCCTTTACTTTTAATCTTTCCCTGTTGAATGTCTGCATTATCACAACGTATTAAAATAGGATTTCTATATGGTTTAATCTTACTTTTTGTAGCCATTTTTATTAAAATACAATACATGTGATATGACAGATCTTGAAAATACAGCTTGATTAAATTTTGCGTATGTAAACACCCACATAACGAACATCCAGATGAGAATAGAGACAATACCAGACCCCTGGAAGTCCTCCTTACACCCTGCATATCACCACGATCTGGCCTCCGGTACCATAGGTTGGTTTTGCCAGTTTTTGAGTTGATGTGAAGGTCATCATCTGTGCTCTTCTCTGTGTGGCTTCCTTTACTCAGCATGATCCTGCGAGCATTCTCAGGTCATCGCACTATATGGCTCATTTCTGTTGCTGTATGATATTTTATTGCATAAGTGTGCCATAATTTATTTATTCATTCAAGGATTCTGCTTCTAATGAGTATCTAATGGTTTTAACTTGCATTTCCTCAATGATCAATGATGGGAGTGACATATTCTTACCTTTATTGGACAGTCTTATAATCCCTTTAGTGAAATGCCCATTCAAGTCCTTTGTCCATTAAAACAATTGATTTGTCAACAAAAATGGGCTTTTTATTGTTGATTTGAGAGTTTTGCCTACTCTGGATATAAACGTTAGTTGAGTGAGCATGTTGGGGATGCCTCCCCCCACTCCATGCCTCGGATGCTCACTCATCAGTGATGTCCTGTGCTAAACAGAATCTTCATTTTAATGAAGTCCACCCACAAGTCTTTTCCTTAAAGGTTAGTCCTTGGGGTCCTGTTTAAGATAACTTTGCCTACCAAGAACATGATTTCCTCATATTTTATTTTGCAAATATTGTTTCACCATTTCATATGTCCTCTCTGTTGAAGGAGGCCTGTGAGCTGCTATGGAAAGCACTTTAGCTGCGCCATCCTACCTGCCTTTCCACTTCCCACTTCCGGTGAAAAGGCTACTCTCTGCCTGGTAAGCACTCATTTGCAGGAAATGTTTCCTCATCTCTAGCTGTGATTTATTTTTTCTTTCTCTTTTATTTTTCCTCAGTCTAGTATGATATGTCTGGACATGGTTCCCACTGTATGTTTTCCTGTTTGAGATTTATAATGTTTTTGAAGTTGTGATTAGATGTCTTCAAAGGGTTTTGAAAAATTGGCAGCTAGTATCTCCTCATATATTGGTCCATTTTCTCTCTTCCATTAAATATAGATATTTTTCTTGTGTTCCCCATGTCTTTTGTACTAACATGCATTCTTTCTAAGAGAAAAAATCTATATCTGCATCTGTGTATATCACCTATATCATATCATATATATCTATCACTTATCTGTCTTTAATGTCTATGCATCTATCTCTATTTTAGAATTTTTATTCTTTACTTGGATACTTTATTATCCCCCATTTTACTGAGATATAATTGATACATAACATTGTATTAGTTGGTGGTATAAAATGTAATGAACAATATTTGATTGTGTATGTATGTCACAACTTCTTTATACATTCATCCCTGATCCCCTAATGGACATGTCTTGGTCATCATAAAAAATGCTGCAACGAGCAGAGGTGCAGATATGTTTCTGACATACTGATTTCAATTCCTTTGGATATGTGCCCAGAGTGGAATGGCTGGGCCATAATGTTGTTCTATTTTTAAGTTTTTGAGGAATCTCCGCACTACTTCCCATGGCAGCTGCACCGGTTGACATTCCCACCAGCAGTGCACAGGGCCCCCTCCTCCACATCCACACTGGCACCTGTTACTTCTTGTCGTTTGGATGACAGCCTGCCTACCAGGTGTAAGGGGATATCTATTTGTGCTTTTGACTTGGATTATCTAATGATTAGTGCTGTGAGCATCTTTTCATATACTTGGCCATTTGTATGTCTTGTTTAGAAAAATGTCCAGTTTTCAATTGGATTATTTGACTTTTTTTTTTGATATTGAGTTGAAGGCATTTTTAACATATATTCTGGATATTAACCCCTTATCAGATAAATGGTTTGCAAATATCTTCTCCCATACTGTAGGTTGCCTTGCATTTTGCTGATGGTGTCCTTTGCTGTGTAGAAGCTTTTTAGTTTGATGTTGTCCCACCTGTTTAGTTTCCCTTTTATCGCCTTTGCTGTTGTCAAATCTAAAAAATCATTGCCAAGACTGATGTGAAAGAGTTTACTGCCTATTTTCTTCTGGGATTTTCATGGTTTCACATCTTACTTTAGTCCATTTTGAACTGATTCTTGTGTATGGTGTAAGATAGGGGTCCAGTTTCATTCTTTTACGTGTTGTTATTATTTTCCTGACATCATTTATTGAAGAAACCATCCTTCTCCCTTGTGTATGTGTGGCACCTTTGTTGTAAATTAATTGACCATGTATGTGTGGGCTTATTTCTGGACTCTCACTAGCTCTACTGACCTCGGGGGTCTGTGTTTATGCTAATATCTATTATTTTGAGTACATAGTTTTGCAATACAGTTTAAAGTCAGGAAGAGTGATTCCTCCAGATTTCTTCTCTTTCTCAGTATTTCTTTGGTTATTCAGGGTCTTTTGTGACTCCATACAAATGCTAGGAATTTTTTCTATTTCTGTAAAAGGTGTCATTGAAATTTTGATGAGGATTGCATTAAATCTGTAGATTGCTTTGGGCAATATAGTTTCTTTAATTCTGATCCATGAATATGAAATATCTTTTCATTTATGTGTGTCTTTTTAAATTTCTTCCATCAATGTCTTAACAGTTTTCAGTGTACAGATTTTTCATCTGCTTTAATTTATTCCTAGATATTTTATTCTTTTTGATGCTGTTGAAGTGGGATTGGTTTCTTAGTTTCTCTTCCTGATAGTTCATTGTTAGTGTATAGAAATGCAATGGATTTTTGAATGTTGATTTTATATTCTACAACTTTACCAAGTTCATTGATTAGTTCCAACAGTTTTTGGTGGAGTCTGTAGGGTTTTAGACGTATTAGAAAATGTCATCTACAGATAGAGACAATTTACTTCTTCCTTTCTGGTTTAGATGCCTTTTAATTCTCTTTCTTGCTTAATTGTCTGGCATGGACTCCCAGTATGTTGAATAAAGTGGTGAGAGCAGGCTCCTCGCCTCTGTCCTGATCTTAGAGGAAAAGCTTTGAGCTTTTCACCATTGAGTCTGATGTTAGCTGTGGGCTTGTCATATATGGATGGCATTTATTATGTTGAAGTATATTCCTTCTATACTCAGGTTGTTCAGAGTTTTCATCATAAATGGAGATTGAATTTTGTGAAATTCTTTTCCTGCATCTTTCGAGATGATCAGGTTGATTTTACCTTCATTTTGATAACATGGTGAATCACATTGATGTGCAGATGTTAAACTATCCTTGCATCCTGGAATGAATCCCATTTGATCATGGTTTGCATTGTCCTTTTAATTTATTGTTGACTTTGGTTTGCTAATCTTTTGTTGAGGATTTTGTGCCTTTTTCATCAGGGGTATTGGCCTGTATTTTTTTCTTTTTTCCTCATAGTGTCCTTGCTTGGTCTGGTTCTGGGGTCTGCTGCCCTCATAAAATGAATGTGAAAGTATTTCCTCCTTTTCTATTCCTCAGAAGAATTTGAGGATTGCTGTTAATCTTCCTTTAATGCATGGTAGAATTCACCAGTGAAGCATATGGTCCTGGAATTTTGTTTGTTAGAAGGCTTTTGATTACAGATTAAATCTCTTTAGTAATATTTGGTCAGTTTAGATTTTCTATTTCTTCATGAGTCAGTCTCGATAGGTTTTGTTTTTAGGATCTATCCATTTCTTCTGGGTTCTTCCAATGTGTTGGCATATAATTGTTCCCTGAAGTCTCTTATGGCCCTGGAGAATCGCCTCTCCAGGGAGGTGTGGGAGCCGTGGGAGACACACCCTAGGGTGACCCTCCAGCAGTCACACCCTTGTGCGGCCCCTGCCCATGAGTGGGCAGAGCCTGGGACTCACTCTTAACCAGCAGAACAGGCAAAAGTGACAGGGTGTCACTCCCATGAGGAGGTGATGCGCATAAGACTTCTTGACAGACGTGAGTGAGAGAGAGCGACGGCTTGCAGGCTTTGAAGGAGTGACCTGCTGTGTCTGAGGGTCACAGGACAAGGGCCTGGGATGAGCTGGGAGCTAGAATGTTCCCTGACCAAGGCCAGCAGAACAGCAGGGACCTGCGCCCGCAGCCCAAGGACGTGAACTCTTCCGACAGCCCGGGGGAGCCTGGGAGCAGGCCTTTCCTGAGCTAAGCCTTTGCTGATGATGCAGCCCCAGGAGTGACTTGGACTTGCCGCCTCAGGAAAACTTGAGTACAAGACTCAGCCAAGCTGTGTCTAAATTCTTTACCCAAAGAAATGGTGAGATAATAAATGTGTAATATTTTAACCTCAAAGTTTGTGGTATTTGTTATGCAGCAATAGAAAACTAATATAACCTTCTTGCAGTTTATTACACAACATATGCACAAGTGTTCCTCTGTTCTTGTACACTTATCTATTCAAACACTATTAAATTTGTACATGAATATTAACTTTAGGTTTTATATTTTTCATCTCTTGAATGTTTAATGAACACTCTTACAATAATTTGTTAGTAAAATGATCCATTTTCATAGCTTACTCTGATCAAATCAGCTACAGCTGTTTAAAGCCTGTCTGTGACCTCTGACGTTTCAGCCACAAGCGCTTCTGTTACTGTTCCCCTTGTCCTTCGGTTTTGATTCTTCGGGTCTTTTTTCCTTGTGTCTTGGCATGACTGGCACTTTTTTATTGAAAGCCAAACACTGTTCAGAAAAACTATAGACAGAATTCTTCCATTCATGATGGAGTAACTAGAAATGGAGACAAAATGTATGAAGCAAATGTTTTATGATGTTGGGTACCAGGCAAGATGAGACTGTCTCTCCGAAAGGGCAGCAAATGTGAGGAGCCTCAGCAGGCAGGCTGTGTGGACGCATCGGTCCAGTGGCAGGAAGAGGCGGGAGCCATGGAGGGTGACGGCCTGACTTAGCTGAGACAGACGTGGGGCTCAGGGAGGGAAACAGCTGAGATTCGCAGAGCGGAATGCTAGTAAAAAAGAGAGCGCTGCAGAGAAAAGATTCTTGGTTCATGCACAGGGGGCTCCTTGAAACTTTAACCGATACTAGGATACAAAGCTGCATGTATGTGGGTTGAAGTCCATGAGACCAGGCAAAGAAGAGCTCACACAAAACTAGGAGACAAATTCGATTTCCAGCAATGAAGACAAATTCATGGTATTTAGAGGCAGGAGTTTTAAATTGCCCATAAAAATATGTTTAGAGATTTTCAAGAAAATATGAATATTGTAACACATGAAAATATGACAGACAATCAAATTTTTGGAGCCAAAAAACATAATATCCATAATGTAAAAAAAAAACCTGTATGAGATGAAAAAACTACAAATCTATAGTTTGAAAAGCTCAATGAAAAGCAGGTAAATTAAAAGAAAAATACAACAAAGGATACTATGGAACTGCTGAAAGTAACTGATAAATTAAAAACCCTAGAGGCAGAAAAAGGCAAAAGGAAGCATATTGCTCCAACAGTTACAAAGGTTATAATGATTATTGATGACCTCTGTCAGGAATGATTCAAGTTAGTGGAAAATGATATCTAAAATGCTAAAAAATTAATATAGAGAATTATATTTAGAATTTTTTTGACAAAACGATTCCTTCAAAAATGAAGGCAACATGAAGACATTTTCAATCAAAAACTAGGAATCCATGTGAAGGTATTTGCCACTACCAGACCCACACAATGTGAAATGCTAGAGGGACTTCCTCAGCCCAAAGGAAAATTACAATGGAAACTTGGGTCTAACAAATAAATGAAGAGCTCTAGAAATACTAAGTGTGTGTGAAAATATATTTAAAATGTGTTTCTCATAGATAGTTTCCTTGCAAGATTATTAATTTTTAATTAAAAATAAAAGAGCACTGTGGCATTAATAACATTTGTAGAAGCAAAATGTATAATAAAATTATCACAAAGGAGAGATGGAAGAAAACAAAAGGGTACTTTTTAAGATTCTTATATTACCCATGAAGTGTTACAGTATTATTTGAGGGTAGGTGTTAACGACAAAATGATACATATTATAAGCCTAGAACAAATTCATAAAAAAAAACAATCGAAGTTGTTAAAAGAGATAAAGCAGAGTATTGAAAGTAATCAATTAACCCAACAAAGGCAGAAAAAGAAGAAAATTATACAGAACACTAATGAAACGATTGGAAAACTAAAAGCAAGACAGCAGATTGAAAACCAATCATGTTGATAAATTAACTTAGTATGTAAGTTACAAATCATCTAACTAAAATGTAGAGACTTTTCCAATTGGATAAAGTCTCAAGGTCCAGCTCTGTACCATCTGCAAGAACAACACTCTGTAAATAAAGACTCAGATAAATTAAAGGTGAGATCATGAAGAGTCATATCCTGCTTGATGATTTGAAAGAAAGCTAGAAGGTGTTGTTACTCATTTCAAGCACCGTATACCTCAGGACGGAGAATGTACTACAGGGAAGGGAGCTCATCACGTAAGCAGGGCAAGTCAGTTCATGAAAGTGACACATCACTGTTACACGTGCATTATTAACAATTTCCACACGAAGAAAAATTGGACAACAGAAGGGACGATGGGGAAATCCACAGCTGTGGTTGGAAATTTCAGCATTCCTTTTAGTAATTGATAGAAGGCAGTAAACTAATAAGGTGTACTAACCTCAACAATTCCATCAACCAACTTGACTTAGTATCTGTAGAACACGGAGCCAGACAGGAGCCCATAGCCACTTGATGCACTTAAAAAAAAAAAATCTGAGTTCATGCAGTTTATATTCCCTGACCACAATGGAATTAAACTAAAAATGGTAACAAAAATGTGGAAGATCCATCCACCTTTGACAATTAACTGATATTCCATAAGTAACATATAGGTAAAAAAAATAGGGCAAATAGGAAGTACTTTCAACTACATAAAAATTAATTATCAATATAAAATTTGTGATATTCACCTAAAACAGTACAGAGGGAGAAATTTCTTGTTTAAGTTCTTATATTAGACAGAAAACAAAAGCTCCAAAAATCAATGATCTGAATTTCCTTGTTGAGAAGATCTAAACAGAAGAAAAAATTAAAAACCAATGTTAATGAAACAGGAAATAGTAATGAGCATAAATTAATGAAATAGAAAATGAATGGAAAATAAATAAGTTAAACCAAAAACCTATTATTTGAAGAGTTCAGCAAAATTGATCAACCTGGAGCTACACTTACCAATTCAGAAAAATAGGAGATCAAAGAAGATTGATGTACTAACTTTTGGCAAGAATGGAGAGCACCTGGATGTATCATATGCTGCTCTTTGGGTGAACAGACGATCTGGAAAACATTTACTATTTTCTTAGACAGGTAAACATATTCTTACCAGGTGACAGAAGTTCCACTCCCAGGCATTTACCTGAGACAGAGTAAGAAATCTGTATGTACTCTATTTCTCTATACATAAAATTATAGAATGGATCAAACTCATCTGTAGTGGCAGAAAATACTCCAGTGGTGGCCTGGATGGGGATTTATCTGTGACGAATCACGAAGGAGCTTCCTGGGGAAACGGAAATGCTCTGCTCCATAGTTATCATGATACTTATATGGGGCTATGCATTTATGAACTTACCAAATGGTACAACTTAAACCATGTGTTTTATTGTTATATACAGTAGACTTCAATTATTTGATGTAAAGTGAGATTTAATGGAATTATTTAATTATCAATGGTTGGATTAAAAAAAAAAACGTTGCCATGGCTGTGGATAATGCTGTCCTTCTTAAGAGATGTTGTGGGATTTTTTTCACAGTCTCTTCCATCATTCCAGGTCTAGTGCAAGTTCACCCCAATCCAGTCAAAGCTAGGTTTCAGGATTCGCCATGGAAATTCTTCTCTTGTCTGGACTTTCACAGTATAGCCTTAATTCCACTGTGAGCCCTTTGGGGATGTTTCAGTCTAGAGTTGAGGTCTCCTTCCACCATGGCTGGCCCAGAATTCCAACCTCGGTGTCCTCAGCGCTGCAGGAACGGCTTCTCAGCCCTTCGCTCCGCCTGCTTCTTCCCTGCAGTCCCCCCGTGTGTGCGCATCATGAGGGTCTCAGCATGCCCATGGGGAGGCTGTGCACAGTCTCCACCTCCCTTCTCTGCAGCTCTTTGTCTCTGGCATTGAGTCCCTTTAAGCTTTGACTCCTTTGGTGGCTTTCATCACTTTTAAGAGAACGTTGTTTGGCCACCTTGCGTGGTTCTGGTGCTGTGGCAGTTCCTGTAGGATTAAACAGAAATGTAGTCTTTGGCTTAGGTCTTTGGGGCAGAGTTGGTAGGCAAGTACGAGGGGTTAGTACAGACAGCAAACAACTTGGCAACGATTGAAAGCAATTCCCAATGAAGTGCTGAATTTAACGTCACAGGCCAGAGGCAGAATGGAAGCAGATGAACGCTGGCTGCAGTGAAGGGGGGCAGGCTTCCTGGAGGTGGTGCCTGCTGAGTTGGGTCTTGACTGACGGCCTGGAGCTTGTAACTGGGACTAAGCCTGGAAGAAAATGGGGAATTAAAGGAATCTAAGAAGAGGGGCCTGCTTCCAGCAGAAAGCTAGCTTGTGATGGGAACTGGCCGAATCAGGGTAGCCAAGGAGCAGCAGGGGAAGGTATTTTTATCCACTTGATCCATGACACACAGACTAATTAGCTATCATGCGTAGGTCACACACTTAGCAGCAGGTACAGAAATAAACCTGATTCTCCTCTGGTTTCTTCTCCACAGACATGGTTTGCCTGGTGCTATGGAAGAGCCACCACAGGCTTATGACATCTCTTACCTGAAAATCTGAAAAGAAATATTGCCCAGGATCCCAAGGGAAATACACAACCAAGAGCTGATGAATCGGGGGTTTTCTGAGTCTGACGTGGAGCATAAGCAAATGCCTATGGTGCATTCACGAGGGCGCTGACCCCTGAGTATGATGGCATACACAAGACGGAATCGAGCAAAGCTGGAAGACAGGTCACCACTCAAATCCTGTGAGATACTTTGTTCCCTAAACACACGTGTTCTGGCTGCACCTAATTCCTGCCCCCTGAGTCTCTGGAGTTATGTGTGGCAGAGTGACCCAGAGCTCCTGAGAAGAGGCTGTCTGTGGGCCTTCCTTATTCACCATTGCATTTCCAGGACCTAGAAAACATGTGGTTAGGAGATGGTGTTGCAAATGCCCAATGAAGTAAGTGTATTTGTGTCTATTGGGCTATGGCTGAAAGGCACAGGTATGAACACAGGCACTGCCATTTCCTCACGATGTGCATTTGTTCAATACTTTTGGAAAGATATTTGGCAAAGGATATAAAAACTATAAAGTTACATATGCTGTTTTAAGTTATTAAAATACAGTTTCTAGACATCTATCTTAAGGAAATAATAGAAAAAAGTACTTTTTATGAAACTTCACCAAAACTGTTGAAAATGAAAAAGCAAAAACCTATAAAGAACAGAAGTAGCAGTAATGCCTAATAATAAAGAAACATGCAACATTCTGGAGACATTAGAAAGACAGCGAAGAATGCCATGCAGCGTAGGGACAACGCACACTCGGGGTGAAATTTAAAAAGGAGAATATGGTAGATACATACACCAAAGTAAGTAAGTATGCTAGAAGGCCACACTAAGGATGACAGTCTGTAAGAGGGGAGTTTGTAAATCCACGTGGTTGCTGAGGAGGTGCCCCTGCAGGATGAGCTTTAGGATTCGTCACATGGACGGTGTGGTTTGGGCACGAGAGAGCAGGGGGTGCACAGACTTAAGCTCTAGGTTTGCAACTCAGAGGCAAATTGCAATATCTTTTGGGGCCAGATATATAGTACACCTTATCTAATGCAGTGATTTTTGTGAAGCTCATATGGAAAAATGCAGGTGAAAAAATCTTGAAACTGTAAAGAATGATGCAAACATGATTATCACGGTTTTCCCTGGTATTCATACCGGCAGAGATAATGCTGCTGAATCTCAAAGATTCTTAATATTGAGGTTTCTCTAGTCAACAAGTATGTAGCCATGGGAGGGCGCATATCTTCAGTGAATACCAGTACCTGGAAGTGGTGGGAAGCAGAGCTGGGGCAAAGGGGAGAGGGAATAGGGCAGTGATTCTGAGCCCCTCCAGTCATCTTCCTGTGTTCTGACGTGTGGGCACCACCCTTTAGACACACGTCTCTACTAGTAGTTGCTAGTCATTTATTTTTCTCTCTTGAGAAATTATCTTCCAATTGCTCAGTCTAAAAATAATGGCATTTATGCTATTTGTGACTACATAGCTGTTTGGTTTCTTTCCTGCACTATCTGTGTCTTTAGGTGGCACGCTCATCGGAACGGGAGCTATTCCTTGTTTTGGCGCAGTTTGTCCTACTTCCGTGCTGGTTATAGACTTCTAGCAAAGCCGCATGCTAGAAATGGGAACGCAGGATAGAAATAACCCCAAACCTCCCAGGAGAATGTGGACTCGGTAATGGATATTGAAAGATTTAAAATTAGATTGTAGCTAAGGTGGGCTAAACTACAGTTCTTGTGTTACCCTTGACTCTGTGCACAGTCTTGGAAAATCACTGGAGTTCTGTGCTGTAGGGCCACGCCGGCTCAGACCTCTGCCCTCTCATCCCAGGACCCTATGGCCTGAGTGGCAGGGACAGGGCACAGCTCTCTCAGTCCTTGACCATGAAGACTCCTTGGGTTGGCCACTCATGGCAGCCGTCTTACATTTCTGTGACTAGTGATTTGTGCTCATCTTTCTTAACGGGGTCATGCGGCCTGCCTGTTCCACTTCCTGATGTAATATGTTCCAGGAGTTATTTTTTATATTTTCTCTTACTCATCCAAAATATGTCATTTAAGTTCCCAGAGTGGCCTCTCATGTCATTCAGCTGAATAATTATTCTACAGAAGCTCATGTACAAATTGTTTAATAAATGACTGATTATAAAACTTTGCCCATATCCATACTTCACTTACACAAATGCAGGTGAAAATACTTATCAAAGAATCTATAACATGAATTCAATCAATGTTAGTTTCTATCCTCCTCACCTATTTTACAGAATACACCTGAGCTGTAGGCAGGCTGTTCATTTACTTCACAAAGTCAAAGTCAAAGGTTCAGAGTGCCTAAAAGTCTAATTTGTCCAAGGTTTAGTAACCAGTAAGCAGGGATGGCTGAACTCAAGACTGTTTATTAGTTCATTAATTCATCAACTCAATGACTAGTATATTTAAAGAACCGACTCTATTACAGCCTCTGTTTTAAGCACTGTCAGGTTACAGCCTAGTGAGTGGGAAACTATTGCACAATGTCCTCCAAATGGATCCTGGTATTGAACAGCCCAACAGGAGTCTTCTAATCCATAATGACTGAATGAATCACATTCTTTTTCTCCATATTATTCAGTTATTCATTCAGCAAAAAAGAAAAAAGAAACAAATGAACTATCATAAAGCACAGTGGTAAACACTGTATCAAAGCAAGAAATATATTTCCTCTGAATATTTTCCTCAATGAATTTGCAAAAACTGCATGTTTAACAAGGTTATTGTTAACAGAGGTTTTGTGATACAGGAGGGACAAAGGGCATAGTGGGTGTTAAAGGAATAACCTAGACTTTGGGAGTTGAAATTGAATGCTGGCCCTTCTGTTTACTGGTCGTGTGAATCAAGACAAGCTTTGCAAGTTTTCCAAGTCTCAGTTTTCTCATTTGGTAAATTGGAGATAATCCCACTTTCAGAAAGGTTGCTAAATCAGAGAAAAATATGACAAACTTAGAATCTGAGGTGGAGTAGTGTCTGTAGACATTAGCTCTCTGCCCTTCCTGAGTGGAAGCTGCCCGGCTCCAGGCTGCCCTGCCTCGGAGCCCCGCGTTAAGGGCCGCAGCACCGTAAGGCAAGGCCCCTCGTGGGCAGTGGCCATGCTCACCATCGCCACCACCATGAGGGCCTGACCTCCAGGCACTGGCTGCTCCCGTACCAGCCCCCTGTGGCCCCGTGTGGCCAAGTCTGACGTATCGCCCCCCGTCCTCCCCACTCCCTGGCCATCCTCTGTACCGCTGTGTCATCAGTGGTCAGCAAGGCCCCCGAGCGGCCGTTTCCCCCTGAGACACCCCTTTCTCTTTGCGGTCCTCTGAGGCCTCTCGGGAGTGGCCATTCGCCTCTCCGAGCCCTGTGTCCGCCAAGACCGCCTAGTGGGGCTGGGCTCTGCCCTGAAATCCAGGGCTGTGTGGAAACCATCCCCTGCTGGTGCTGGAGCTGCTGGATAAGAAAAAGAGTCAAATGGATAGTCTTTCCTTAAAAAATGCAAATAACTGCAAAATACCTACTGCAGAACTCGTATCTCATTAGTCATCTGTCCACTGCACAACTCCTCTTTATAACAAATATATCGAAGTGGTTTTTTACATGCATCTTCACGTAATTACCCCCATTCATGCTTTTTGAGATGAACAGATAGGCCAGCAGCAGTGTGGCCCATTCTCTCTGCCCTGGTCAGCCCCACTCACGGCCCCAGCTCCCCCTGCTCTCTGAGGAGGGTGGCGGGCCTACATTCAGACCCAGAGTGAACAACGGTCTAATAAATTCCATGTGCATTTTGAGTTTCCTCAGTTTCTTCACAATTGCTCACACTTTAATCCTGGCCCCATTCTACTCCTCTCTCAGAGAACAAATGGTTATGGGAAGGTCTTTACAGGTCTGCGTGACTTGGAAGGCAAATACCATATGATCACACTTGGATGCGGGGTCTACAAAATGGACTCATAGGAACAATAGAAGAGAGGTTGCGAGAGGTGGGTGGGCTGTGGGGGGCCATGGGTGAAGGTGGTCAAAGGGCACAAACTTCCAGGTGCAAGAATAGGGTCTGGGGATATAATTACAGCATGGGGACTATGTAGCAACACTGCACTGTATATTCAAAAGTTGCTAAGAGAGTAGATCTTAAAAGTTCCACACACACACACACGCACACACACACACACACACACAATTTTAACTATATGAAGTGATGGATGTATTAACTAATATTGTGGTAATTACTGTGCAATATATACATACATCAATCCTTACAGGTACGCCTTAACGCTGTATGTCAATTACATCTCATTAAAGCTGACAAAACCATAAATTTCCTCCACACCAATATCATTGCAGAAAAATTGAAAAATATATAGAAATAAATCTTATTCCCTGGGAAAAAACACTCAAAACAAGCCAACAAGTCTTCATGGCCTCGGGAGAGAAAAGGCCCCAGATGCTCCGCTGCTAACTCACGTTAAGCCATTTCCCATTCATTGTTTTGCTGAAATCAGGTACTGCCTGCAGTTGATGAACCCCTGGTACAGTCAGTTCTGCTCTGGTGCTTGTTCTGAAAACATGATTGACACATTAGAGCATGATTTGAGCATAAATCCTGCTGCATTTGTGCTCAATTTCCTGAGCAGAAAACACTAGGGGAATATTGCACCCAGTGGAACTGAGCCCTGGAAGGAGTAGGCACCCTGCACACCCCAAGCAACCTCCAGCTGCCTCAGTTTACCCACGTGTTAGGAAGCACTCCTGTCTCCATTCAGTGTAACTTTCTGCTCTCCACTGCTTTCCAGTGTCTCACAAGCTGCACCCTTAGGGTGCCCAGATCCACCTGCAAATGTCTGGTCTTTTCTAGGTAAACTGCTGTATTTATTGTAGTCTTTACATATTTCTTAAGCAGTTAACATGTGTAAAATGTGCTCCATTGTTACTAGGTTCCAGTATTTATTTTTATGTGTCATTGGTACAATTTTTGAATGCTGTGTCCAAATGTCATCTTTTTCCAGTAAGCCCTGAGGTTGCGTTCACGGCTTGGCCTGGTTGTGTTATTTTTAGGGACACAGAGTCCCACAGCAGAGCGGATGGTGCACGCCGTCTGGGTTGGACCAGGGCCCCGCCAGCCTTCCCTATGAGTTCACTCCTTTCCACGTGTGAAGAAGGTGTAGATGGCCCGAAACAGTGACAAGTAATGGAGGTGGTTGATGGGCATGTGGGGAGAAGCTTACTCCCACGCACTTCTCACTGAGGCCACCTGTCACCTGATGTTTCTGGCTTATCTTTTGTCTTACCTGGTGTGGATATTTGACTCTGTAAGGACCCTCCACTCTCCCCTGTTCCCTTTCAGCCTCACTGATCGTATGACAGGTTTGCAGGCCCCAAACCCACTTGGCTGTAGAGGTCCAGGAGGCCAACTAGACTCCGTCTCTGTCACAACACCATTAGCCATGCCCACGTCCCAGTGTGGGCCACATGGTCTCCAAAATCCCAGACAGGGCAGAGTACGGGTCCCTTCACCCTGAGCCTTCCTCTGAACTTGTTCTATGAATGTCTTCCCTTGGGGGTTTGAAGACAGGATGAGCAGGTAGAGGGGCCCGCCCTCAGTGGCTCTCCCCCTCCCTTCCTGCTGAGAACGCCTTGATCTGTCTTTGGCTCCAGCACCCACCTGAGTCTGCCCGCGTCAACGCCTCCAAGACCTTCCCTTTGCCGCGGACAGCAAGTGAGTCTCTGATCCTGTGTGATGGGGTCTGTTGGAGGGTCTGCAGCAGTTAATCTTTCCTGACCTGAAGCAGCCTCCTGACTTCTCACCTCCCAGGAGACCCTTCCAAAATTTGCTTCCCAGTCTCTCCTCAGTCAGACTTCCAGAAGTGGAGTCCCTCAAGGTTCAGGCTTGAGATCCGCCTCTTTTCTTTTCTCTGAGCTTCTCGCTCGGTGACACTGTCCATTACTGTAGCTCAGGCAGCACCCACACGCCGCATCCTCACACGCAGCACCTTCCCTCCCAGCTCCAGACCTCTGTCCAGCTGCCTGCGGGAAATCTGCGCTTGGAAGAGACAGACTTAAACTTAACATCTTAATGCTGGGTTTTATTCCCACACTTCCATCCTTGCCAGAATGATTTTTTTACAGTATCTAGTCTTCATGTCACTAGATTCTCATTGCAAGTCTGTCTTGGGGAATTTGGTATACGGAGACTGTTCCAGGAAGATCTTCCACGTGTGAAGAAGGTGCAGATGGCCCGAAACAGTGACAAGTAATGGAGGTGGTTGATGGGCATGTGGGGAGAAGCTTACTCCCACGCACTTCTCACAGAAAAGGAGATTATTAATAGCTTTTTTGGAAAATATTGTGGAACTACCTAGCCATCAATTCCACTCTTGAAAATGTCTAACATAGAAATAAAGACACAATATGCAATGACAATATTCAAGACCGCAGTGGCAAGAAGCTGGGAGTGACGTGAGAACCTGTCCGCGGGGAAGGAGCGAGCCGGTGGCACTGCGGCCACGTCACGTGTTTCTCCCGCACCCCGTTTCAACTGAGTGCCGTTCACACGGGGCGACTGGAGGGTGACCGCTGTCGGCCAAGCCAGGCAGGGGCAGGTGCGTCTGACATCTCGGAGTCTCGCACTGCAGATGTGTCCGTGGGATATTGGTCTGAGTATGGAGACAAAGCAGCCAATTCAGGGGGTTGATTTTGGGGTGTTTTTACTTCCCTATTCTTTTATGTGATACACACACGTGCACATGAGTCAGTCACATAATTTGCACAGCAGCTGTTTTGGTTACGAAGTCGGGAAAGCCTCCTCTCTCCTCGCGTCCCTGTCCCCACCCGGGCACCGCGCTGCTGGCCTGCAGCCTGCCGCTCACCCAGGGCTGCACCGTCGGTCAGCACGCTGCAGGAGTCCGCGGCCTCCTCCGCCCGGCCTCCGCCCCACAGCTAGGGCGACTGCGGAGACTCAGACCGCCCCTCCCGTGCTCCTCGCTGGTCTTCCTGCCCTTGGCATGGAGTCCGAGCCCCCAGCCCGGCCTCACTCGCCTCGGGCTGCTCTCCCCCTGAGTCTTCCCTTCCAGCTGGACCGACTATGGGGTTTTTGAACATGACGAGCCCTTTTCTGCCTCCCCTTTTTGCACTGTTTACCAGCTCATTTCAGTGCCGTTCTCTGCCTAGACATTGTGTTCTGATACATTCGGGGACAGTTTTAGAATGAACCTGTTAGGGAGCAGGTATGTGAGCTGGGCCCCTGGCTGGGTGAGCCTCCACCCCAGTTCTCTGCCACGCTGTCGACTTCACGGGACATGTTGGCTGTCTGCAAACCCTAGTCCACTTGGGCATTTGTGCATGGCCTCTCCTGTCCCTAGGCTGCAGACCAGAGAGTCCAGGGACAGTCTCTCTCCTTCTCCTGATCCAGTATTTAACACAGTTCTTGGCAAACAGTAGGCAAGCTTCAAACAGGAATATTGTAAATGAACTGAGATGCCTGGAGCTCCGTGAGGGTGTTTATACACATAGACACACATGATATTCTGTTACGTTTTGTGTGACTGGAGGTAATTCTAATAGATTTAATCTAAAAATATGTTACATGTAGATGCATTTTTCACAAAATGAGGATTTTTCTATATATGGAAGATGAATGATTTATGATATGATTTGCCTATGAAGTAAGACAGTCGGTTAGAGAAATATCAATACATGTTGTAGCTTTCAAAGGTCAGAGATAAGATACCTTCCTTAACATTTTTGATGACTTGCTGTCCATAGATTACATTTCCTAAATAACAACCATTAAAGAGAACAGGAGTTAAGACCAAACTGGACCTGAAATGCCAGATATTTACCAAAACCTCTAGGAAATTGATGAAACTTTCCTATCTGAACGTTGGGATCAAACGATCTCCATCCCGGCAGAATTACCAATACACACCAAGGTGCTTCCTGACTTCCAGGAAGGGTGCATGGTGCTTAATCTATTAATGTTTAGCTGAAGTGAGTTTTATCTAAGAATATATATAGGAAATAATATAAAATGTGCTATCTTCTGGCTGCTGTATTTACCTTATTAACAGCACTAACATTTGCCATACGTGTTTACATTTATACATCCTTCTCAACATAGAAATGCAAATAAATTTATCCTTCAATTAATATTTTATCATTCTGATAACTAGAATCGTTACTGTAACAACCCCAAATTATAATCAAGCACTAGGTAAAACAGTCCTTTAGCCGAGTAATCCACTCTGATGGGGTACAACAGCGGGGGAGATCGTGGCTGAGAATCTGAGCAGGTCTGTCTTTGAGCCACTTGGCTGATCTCAAGCTGTACGGGCTTCGAAGAGTTACATGACTCTTCAACCCTGGTTTTGTTAATCTGTGAAACCAAGAAAATAATGTGTGTTCATTGGCCGTGTGGCAACTAAATTAGGGAACATATGTGATGTGCCCTGAGAAACACCCACACGTGCCAGGCACACGGCAGAATATTGTTGGGACAGGGTGAGCCCTTGCAGAGTTTATCCAGTTGACATGGTTTATAACACAAATAATAACTGGCAGATATTAAGGATATGATCTTAGCCAGAGATTTTTTGTTCTGTTGTGTTTGCTTTATAAGCAAACAAATCTGATTAAGTCATAAGGTGTTTACTCAGAAGGAAAAAAAGTAGCTTAGAGAATGAATAAGGATGCTGGAGAAATGGGTTTGGAAATAAGTCAGGCACAGTAGGAGCCAATTTGGCTCAAAATTTCTGGCCTTGAGAACTTGAAACTCAAGAGATCTTTTTGGATTCCATCACCCAGATGAATGTACTTTATTATTATTTTTTTCTATCCTGTGAAACTCAGCTCAAAATACAGAGATTCAAGGGAAAAAGTCTGATTAGCTGAGCTTGAATTACCTGACGGTCTGTGTCTGTGGGAAGCAGGCACCTCAGGGTTGGGCCCTGTCGGTACTATTGCTTGCAAAGAAGAAAAGGTAATTCCTCAAGCCGAAGTTCAAGCTATTAAGAAGGGCAATATTTAAATTCATTAATTACTTAAAATATCAATTAAAAATGAAAATTAATTAAAGCTAGAATGTCACAGCAGATTTTCAAGCAACACACATTGCTCCTCAAACAAAATGGAAAAAACATCGAATGAAATTGCTTAGAGGACAAGATGAAGTTGCAGGACCAAAATAGGACCTGGGTTGTGCCCCCTGCAAACAGGGGCCGTGGGAGTCACTCAGCGCTGACGAGCTGCACCCCAGGATTCCTCAGAGGTCCCCGGAGTGGGCAGGCGGGTGACTGCAAACGCTGGGCCTCCCCTCCTACCTCAACTGCTTCAGACTATTTTCTTCTCTTTCTGTAATGGGATTCCACCATGCTGCACGTTTTTAGAGAAGAGTTCTGCTGCTAAAACCAATGTATGGGGTCAACAAAAAAGCAGTCTCTCAAAACTGTGGTCAAGGCACACACGCTAGCTATGGGTCGGCCTGTTCTCCAGCCTCCCTGACGCTGTGGAGGGAGTGGGAGGGGCTGGCGTCCAGCCTCACCGTGGAGTCATTTTTGCTATGTAGGTGACACACGGTCAGCTTAATGCTACAGGTACTGCGTGTGTCCTGGTTCATGTCCTCCAGTTTTGCGAAGACCTGTGCTGCCCTGCTCCTTCGATCTTCGTGGAGGGCAAGGAACCGAATGCCATCCCCACTCACAGTGAGGAACCGCGGTGCAGACAGCTCAGCGTCCGTGCCGTTGCCGGGACCCAGCTGTGGACTCCTAACGTAATGCTTCATATTGTGTAACAATGTTGTTGATTTTCAAACAGTGGGAGGAATTGTTTCCTCAGGTGAGAATTTGATGGGATCATGACATTTAAAAACAGAAAGAGAGGAACTGTTGGTCGGGTTGGGGTGAAGGGCCTGGGGCTCCACTCAGCCCCCCTCCTGCCTCTTCCCCTGGGACACAACCAGGACTCGGGAGGTTTGAGAAAAGTGGTGCCCTGCATCTCAGGGCACAAAGACTGTTGCCAGCCTTGCTGCTCCAGGGTCCCACTGGGTCTCCCTCCCTCCATTTGCTCCATGACACGTAATTCTTTCTGTGCTTATTGGGTCCCAGAGGCCCGCTCGGGCGCAGGAAGCAGTGAGCAGGCTGGGGACAAGGAGGCAAGGTGCTTCCTCGGCTCGGTTCCCCTGAAGCCGATGGTGATTTATGGTGCTGCCCAAAGCGAGCATGGGACTCACGTGCCACCACTTCTGTGTCACCAAAAGACACCAGGTGGCCTTTTGGAGAGTTTTTCTTTGTTAACCTGAGAAAATCCCTCATGATCTAAGGTTCTCCCCTTCAGCAATGATTCAACATTTGAAAGAACACCCACAGCTCCCCCTACTGCGCTGATCCTTCATGCATCTTCTGCGCGAATAGCCCCTGACAATTGCATAGATGTTTTCATAGTTGCTCTACCTGAAAGAGCCGTGTTATAATACCCCTTCCTCTCCTACTCATGATAGGAAATTCAAGTACACCATGCATACACCACACATACAAATACATACATGTTCCTATGCACACGCTGCTCAATTAAACCAAACTGAGGCCTTAAAGGGTCTTCAGTTTCATCAAAATTAGTGTCCTGTCTGGTAGTAAGCACAGAGACTGGGATCAAATGTTGGGTTTCCATAGCAAGGTACCAACAGGGAAGGGAGAGCTTCAGTGGGACTCGACAGCTCACTGGATGTAAAGTGGGGGCGGCCAGGGTAACTCAGGTGATAGACGGGGAAGGTGTGATCAAGGGCCCTTATTATAGGGGAGCTGGCTGGAGTGTCAGTTAGAGGCTGGCGGGAGCTCAAAGGCAGGTACAGTGTGGCTAACAGGAAAAGTTGAAGGAGAAAAATGGAAGAAAGCTGAAAACAGCCAATTTGCTGTTTGACTAGGAATGGCACTGCTTCTCACATATAGTATCAGTAATCTGATTATAAATCAAATGGACGAGATACTTAGATATTTTGTCTTGCATAAATGTTGTGGGTATGTGTGTTCATGATGACTTTTATTTCAAGTTATTTACCATTATGCACACAGGTAGATCTTGCTAACCATGTGTTCCAAAAAAGAAAATGGAGTTTTTAGGAGGAATGATAAATGTCAGATGGCATAACAGGTTAACAGGTTTCTGCAGGGAAACAGAACCAATAGGATGCATGTGTCTATGCACAGAAGCTTATTGGAAGGAATTGGCTCGTGCAGTCATGCCGGCTGGCAGGTTCAGTGGTCTGCACGGTGGGCCAGCAGGTGTACACCCATGTGGTGCGGGTCTGGCTGGGAGGCCAACAGCCTGCATGTCCAGAGTGTCGTGACCCTTCAGGGACCGAAGCAACACGCCCAAGGTCTTGATTCTTCTCTAGGCTTTATTGTCTAATCTCTCACGGTGGTTACAGCAGTTGTCGGGAAGCTCTTCTCCCTCCCGGCGGGCTCCCTTATATTCAGTCACCCAACCAATCCGGGACAGTATCATGTGTGACCTTTAAGCGGATAGGTGTCACGCGCCACTCTAAGCGGGCAGCACGAGCTGTGCACGGGTACGGAAGTCTGCTGGGCCAATCCCCAACAGGGAAGAGGGGAAAGGGTGGTGAGCAGGAAGCAGGCACCATCTTTAGGGCGTTGTCCAGCTAGAGTGGGGCTCAGCCTCGGCCGTAGGCCGGGCCCCCACACAGAGGACCCAGTGGTGCAGGTACGGCCTACCGTCTTCCGGAGAACTGCCTCTGCTCACGGAAATCAGTCTGTAGGCTCTGCTAGACCTTTACCTGGTGATATGAGGCCCAGCACAGTATGGAGGGCAATCTGTTTTACTCAGTCTCCCAACTCAAATGTAAATCTCATCCAGAAACACTCTCCAAGTTGATGCATATAATTAACCATCACAGGCAGGAATTAAAGACACGTGGAAAAGGAGAATATTCCAGGCTCCAGGAAGAGTGATACCTATCTTGGTATACACGTCCCCTGGGCAGGCTATGAGAGAGGCACCTTGCTTTTATGAAATGCATCCCTGATAGTAGCAATTTTAGCAAGCATCTCACTACCTGGGGAAATTCTCCATATGCTATCATCAGGATCTCTCAAGTGTTACTTTACTTCGAATTCCAACACCCTTACTTTCATGTTTTTAATATTAGTCATAGTATCTTGTGTACCTTTCTTCCCACAAAGCCTCTAAGATTATTGGCACATAGTAGACACTCAATAAATACATGTTGCTTGCATTCTGAATATATAATGATCTACAATATTTGGCACTGGCTGACAACTTCTGAAAGGGGGACTCATTCACTTGATTAAAAAATTTATAAAGTGTGTATAGGAAGAAGAGTGCTAATTACACAAAGGGATACTCTCGACTCAGGTTTTCTGATCGAACCTCCCCACTCACAAACATTTTCCACAACAAGGGATACTGGGGCTAAAGGGGAAAGGGGAGCGTCAGACTAGATGAACCTTTCTGCACCTCCCATCACTTCATTCCCTGAACCCAAACACCCTGTGGAATTCTTTCATTGCTTGAAATTTAAATGGTGAGAGAATTTAATATTTAAATGTGTATGTTTGGGTACATACATCATAACACCACCGTGTCAAATGTAGTTCATCTTGTACCATTCAAATCAGCACTAGTCAGTAGCTGGGCCACACACTCCTGGAAACTACCTAGGGAATTTCTCCCTTTAATGAGCTTCTCCTAGGTTTTGCAAATCAAATCTCTGACCCTAATGCCCGGATGTTTTGGGTGTCCCTGCGTTCTGTCCCATTCCTACCTTCTCTGCGGCCCTAGCGGCTCGGCGGTCACCCTCCCACCTGGACCGTGCTGCAGCCCCCGTCTCCATCCCGTCGCCCCAGCCCATACCCTCCTCTGCCCCCTGCGTGACGCTTCCCACCTGGCACCTGCCTTCGCCTTTCCTGCTGCACTTCTCCTTGGCTCTCTGCCGTCTGCAGGAGAAATTCAGCTCCTGCTCCTGGTCAGGCGTTCATCAGTGCATCGCCCCATCCACTGGCCGGCAGTAAGACCCCTCACGCAGGCTGGCAAGCTCGTGTCTGCTTCACAGCTCAGTTCATGTGCTCAATACCTTTCACTTTCACATTTGAAGTCCCCCAAGCCTGTAGCCAGGCTTATACCCTCTTCCATTGCACTGGGATCCTGATGGGACTGTGCTGATGCCCCATAAAGGTATCACAAAGTGTTGAAATCATTTTCTGCGCAAAGATGTTCTGTCTCCAGCTAACTATGAGTGGTGAGCTCTTCCAGAGCCTATGTGTCTCCACTGCTGGCATCTACAGAATCCTCGGCCATGGCAGGGACCAAACAGACACCTGTGGGGTGAAAGCATAAGGGTGCGCTCGACCTCTTCTTACAGCTGCAGCTCCCTATTGAAAACGTGTGGATTTAGGGGCTGTGATTCATCTTAGGTCCAGGGCACTTGTTTCTGGAAAATGATAGTTACCTGTAGTCAGCAGAGGAAAGGGGGATGATGGGCCTCCATTCCCACCCTGGCCTTTCTCTAGCCATGTGGCAGCCCCTTCGGTTCAGGAAAGGTCATTTCCGCTTGAGTGGCTGTATCCCCCACATTGCCTCCTGGCTGCCAGGGAGCTGTTTAGGAGCACGAAGGGATGAGAGAAAATGCCATCATGGCACCCGGACGCTTAAGGACAGAAGAGAAAGAGCAGCAGGTCAAGAGTGTGACAGTACTGATGCTAAACTTTTAACCACGTAGAATTTGCAAGTGGTTCTTCCTCCCAGGAATTCCTTTCCAGCTTTGGAGTGAATGCAGGCTTGTGACATGGAGAGGCTGGGAAAGCACAGTCTGATGGGAACCCCAGGTTCTGTGGTTTCTCTGACTCCACTCATGTTTCTCAATTTTCTCATTTCTGTTTTAGATGTGTTAAGTTGGGTAGCAGAAATAAGTCACTGGAGCAAAGCGTCTGAGAGAAAACCTGAGTTCCTTCTAAAACATACATTCACATGCGCTCACACACCCCAAACTAATTTTTCTAGGTTGGAGATAATTAAGGATTCAGACTTAATGCAAAGGTGGTAACATTTTATGATTCTCCCTTTTGAGGGACTTTGTGGGAAGGAGTTGAAGTATAACAGGACCACAGATGTGCTCCCTGTGGCCTGCGTGGGAGCAAGATGGATGCACATGCTTCCAGTTAACCAGAGCCCCTGGCATCTGTAGCGCAGAGACCAACAGTTATCTCCCAACTAACACTGAACCTTGGCTCCTGGCTCATTGCTAATCTGTGCTCGAATGGTCTATACCCGCCTATAAATGATAGTTTTGGGGGCTCCTGGGCATTAGCTCAGCCTGGCCGCAATTTCCAAGTCATTATTTCTGGTGTCTTCTGGACTGAATAAGACCATTAGTCTACTACCCCTGAGATAAGTTCACTTCATGGGTCGTGAGTGTTCTCCCCGGCATGCTGCCAGAGGGGCACGTACAAGGGATGCCAGGCTGAAAACAAGAAGGCTGTGCGGGTGGCAAGGAGTGGATCTCAACGTTTCTGCCTGATGCAAGTCCAGGATTTTTGAGGATATGAGCAATTCTGTGTCTTTTAAAGGGAAACCTATAAATATAGAAGTTTCTGGCTAACAAAACTAGAATTTAAGGATGAAATTCATGGGTAGAAGCCATGACCCATTGCCTTTGTGGGGCAAAGCCAGTCTGACCCCACGGCAGCCCCGAGGGCGTGTGTCTCATAAGAATCATTACTGGGATCAGAGGAAGATGAGTCTCGGGGGTCATTGCCAGAGTTCTAGGAAATCAATAAACTAGGACTTGTCAGCCAAGTTACATATATTTTCTTAATTATCACAGGCACTATTTAAGGTGAGTATTGTTTTACTCATTTTTTTTTTCCCATGCAAGAGATTTTAATATCTGAAAGGGAAAATGACTGCCCCCAGAGAGAGGGAGCAGCCTGTTTTTTCTCATTTTATATGTGAGAAAATTAAGGTTCATACAGGCAAAGGGACTTGCTCATAGTGAATAAATGGCAGGCTTCGGAGTTGAATTCATCCCATCTGACCTCAGAGCCGACCTCTTTACACCACACCGTTAACCATCATTTGGCTAAAAGGGCTTTGCTCCTTGAGTCACTTACTCTGGCTTCAGTGGTGGTGTCTATGTCTGGGAGAAATGTATCACTGACCACAAAGCCTACCAATCATTAATCACATCAGGGTTCAGCCTGTCGGCTCCTCCACCCTGCCCTGCTATGATGGGGGAGGCTCCGAGTCCTTCACTGTGAATGAGATCAAGGACCTCAGCTTTTGGATGGTCTGAAACAGGCTGGCAGTGCTTGATTACCTGTTTCTCATCAAACTGTAATGACACAGACGTTAGCCAGTGACTTAACTCTGGCTTAACATTAAAAAACAAAAAAATGTCTACACATCCCCACCCCCTCCAAACATACCCCAAGATAGATTCTGATTTATTTATCCTGTGGTAGGTACTAGGATTCAGTATTTTTTTTTTAAGTTTCCTACATGATTCTAAAATCATGAGATTTGAGAACTGAGTTTTCCATTACAGCAATAGATGCCCTGTCTTGTTTCAAAGCAACTATATTGGAAAATAAAATTGGTTAAAAGAATGCAAAAGGATTCCATTTGCTTTTAAGTCTGAGAGAAGTTTTAGAAGACCATGATATGTTAGTTGTTTTCCCATAGAAACAAATAAAACAAAATTGTGGAAATTTGATTCAATTCAATAAATGTTTATAGGTACCACAGAGGATGCATAAACGAATAAGACTTTCTTTAAGGAACTTAAAACCTAGTAAAGTAAATGAAATGTACACATAAATAGCTACACTTTTGTGCAAACTTCATCAAATCAAGCCTGCCAATAACTGTCCAGTGGATTCTAAGATGGACAATGATATTGTTCCAAAGAGAAGGGAAGGCATATGCAAAAGATGTGGGGAAGGTATGTTGGGAAAAGCCGCTAGGCCCGTGCGGTGGGCATACAGGGGTCAAGGAGAAAGGCTGGGAAGGTCAACACCAAGCACCAGCTCCTGTGTTTTCTCTCTCTCATGTGTCTATAAAGATTTCTTTCTCTTCCTTTTGCGTGGCCTCATTTTTTCCTCTTCCATCTTCTCTCTCTCTCTTCTGATTATAATAATTAGGTTATTAATAAAGACCAATAATACTATAATAATAGTAGTAACTTTTACTTTGGCTCTTTCCAAACGCCAGGCACTATTACCTCATCACATTTAATTCCTACAACCATCCTAAATATTATGTCATATTATTATTCTCACTTGACATATGAGGAACGGGAGGCCCAGGGACACTGAGCCAACAGCAAGAACCAGGGAAGCTGGAAGCAGCTCAGGCTGTTCGGGAACCAAAGACCAGGCAGCATCTCAGAAACAGGAGGACACCGGCCGTGCCCCTCCCCTGCCTGCCTGGCTCCCGGTCCCCGGGCTCCCCGGGCCGCAGTGGGAATGAGAGCACAGACCTGCCTGCGTTCTGGCGTAAGTCCTGAGTCGGTTTTGCGACGGACATTTGACCCCAGCGTATGTTAGCTCTTCGTGCTGTGTCTGTATTGTACCGAAAGGAAGAGGACATTTTACTTTTATGGATGGCAGTTAATAGAAAATAATTTGGAAGTATGTTGAGGTGTTAATGGGAACAAATGGCAGATGGGGTTGTACTGCTCTGAAGAGCGAAGAGCCTGTGGCCACCGGCCATCCACCTCCTGCCTTCTAAGCCACAGCTGGGCTGAGGCCCAGCTCCGGCACTAACTAGGGGTCGACCACTGACTGCACGGGCTCATGAGGCTCCAGTTGTCCTCACTGTAAGGTGGGGACTTGACCATGTTCCCAGCATGGCACCATCAGGCCACCCGCAGCCCATCCACCACGTAGGGGCCAGGGAATCGCGGCATCTCTTAGCTCAGGGCCACACAGTGCGCTGTCTTGCCGTTTAAGCTCAGACCTCTAGGCCAATGATGAAGGAGAGGAGTCCCCACGCGCCCCTTCTCTGAGTGCTAGAAGTCAAGGAAGCGGAACAAGAGCCTCTCACACCTCCGCTGGGGAACTCGGTGCCCGATACTTTGCCTGACGCTTGGCCGGACAAATTGATCCTCCTGATTGCGAACCGGCTGGTCCCAACCTGCAGCCTGGACCCTCTGCAGAAGACAGTCCTAGAGGAACCCGAGAAAGAAATAATATGTTTGTTTTTCTAAAAAAAAAGAGGTATTTGACAAATGTCCCAGAAATAAGCTGTTATAATCTAGGGCCTCTGGCAGGTTAGCACCAGAAGAACCCACTCAGACTTCGAGGTAACTCAAGTGTGGAAAAGTTCACAAAGACAGATGGGTCATGCAGCTGGCCCTTCCAATTGAGCTGCTTTGTGGCCGCCTTATACTTTAATAGCATATAAAGATATACATTTTAATTTTATTCAAATTAAAAAAATGTGTATTTTTATAGTATGTAAGCACGGAGTACTTTATAGTACTTTACAGTTTACAAAAGGTCTACTTATACATTATTTAGTCCCTTCAAAATTTCCAAGAAAGATGCAGAAGGTACAGGGGTGTCCTTTTAAGTGAAGACAGGCTGAGGGAGGTTAGTAGATTTTTCTAGAGCATCTCAGCCGGTACCTCCTAAAGGAAGATGACAAGAATCTCTCCTGTGTTACTAAAAACTACTGTTTGCATATAACTTCACAAATTACAAGTCAAAGTAAAACCAAGGACACTTAGGTTCATGTTGGACACTAGAAATAAACAGTGGGTTAATTAGCCTCAAATCAATTCACTGAAAGTCAGATTGCCAAACGATCATTTTACTGATTTTTATCAAATATTTCAACTGTGCTGTTTACCTAAAAGCTTTAAAAGGAATGAAGTCAAAATATAAAATACATTTTTTAAAACATTAACAAAAACGGTGCTTATGTGCTCTCAAAGAGAGCAAAGGAATGTAAAACACATGTGCATATTAGTGTAACAGGATTCCCTAAAAATAAGTATGTCCCATAGCTAATGCCGTTTTTCCCACCTGGCTTTCAATCTTTATAGGGAATGGAAATATTTGAGCTATTTCTAGCACATTAAAACCAAATATAATTATAGAGCACAGAATTTATGTTGGCAAATATCTGAAAGGATTCAGAATTTTTAGTTTAATGTGTATTTAAATTTTCAACAAATTAGCCCAGCCCTCTGGGAATACAAGAGACAAGCTTAGTCTCTCCTCCCATAGCTCAATAGTCTGGTGGAACAGATAGATCTTAAATCGTCACCCCCATGCATGTGAAATCATAAATGGAGCCAAGCAGCAGCAGTGGCACAAAGAGGAAGGGGGATGGGTTTCCTTGCAGCAAGGACGGGCGCGTGCGAGCTGACTGCGGGCGCTGGAGACTCATCCAGAGCATGAGTTGGATTCACTTTTTGATCCTTTCCTTAGCTGGGTCTGGTAGCTTTGCTGACACTTTATTTGTATTTATACGAAATAGTTTTTTCTATTCTGGCCAGCAGCACACACGTCTCCATTTTCTCTTTACCCAGGATTCTAAATGTAAATTCATTATGATACTGGAAGAAATCATTAGCATTTCAGCAAGTAGGTTTCTCAGAGGGCTGTACTAACTGTTTAGCCTCAGTTAACATGGAAAGGTAGACTGCACACATCTATTTGGCTGAATTAGATCCTGAAGTTTGATAATAATCAGTTCAACCACTGGTTTCTTTAAACCATACTCAAACTTCGTAACTTTTCTATATTTTTGCTTCTCACTTGAAATAGAGTTAAATGTACTCCTTTCAGATTTGTAAAAGTAATAAAACAACAAGGTGTATGTACAAAATAAGGAAAACTGAGGCTTTATAAGAATAGTGATACCCATATTACCAGTAGGATATTTTGTCTATAATACTCGAATCCACAATCTTTTTTACTCAAAGGACTGTCTTTTTTAATTGAACATTTGGAGAATGAATTTTCTTTTATTTCCCTGAGTTTCAGGAACCCAAAACAAAAAAGAATAATGGCACCTCAAGTACATTATTAAATTGCTCCATTTGCAGATTCACTAGTTCCCTTTTCAGTCTTTTCCTAAAGCTAAGTTGTCTTTAAAATAATCATCCTTTCATTGGCAAGATTAATGTTCACTGAAATTTGCATATCTTCTAGGCTCCCAGCACATGTGAAATACATTTTTCTCAGGGAGAGGTTAGAACAATAACATAAAATACACTAGTGTGCTCAAATATGTTGTATTATTGTATAAAATCACATTGTTTTTGCTTTTGTTATCTAGATTTTTAGCATTTATAGTTGTATCTTTCAATGAAGTTGTAGCTTCATAATTATCATGAGACTAAAATTTTAAATTCTATGCAAGACTATCAGTGTGTAATGTATTTCTGGAGTTTGGCCTCATACTAAAGTTTTAAATTTTTCAATATATTCCTTGTTTGTGTAAATAAAGAATATTAATAGCATGGCACCAGAATGCCTGAGACATCTTGCTGCCCATAGTCAGCAGGTGTTCATTACATGGGCAAGATGGCCGTGAGGAGGGAGGCCTGCTTTGTAAGTGCCTACATTTCAGTTATCCGTAAAGATCCGTGTGGATTGCTAGGAGGCTGATTGAAGCAGGAAGGACAACGCACAGGGAATAAAACTGTAATGTTTTTACTACTGTTGGAACTATTTGACAAAAGTGTTCCATAAAAATCCTACCACAGAACCGAGATGCTCATGTTATACTTCATTTATTGCCAGCATATTCTGTGACATTTTATAATGTACATCTGTCATGCAGAGATATAAATGGATGAGGTGAACCATACAATTTACCCTCAGGAAGTTCCATTAGAGCCCCCGAAGTATAATATTTATGAGGTTGGAACCAATTAATCAGAGAGCTGTGTTTGGTTTTTTTCAGCTCAGCAGGCTCTCTGCTCTACCAAATTGTTGCATTTGGAAATCTTGCATATTTGGTAAAAGAGTGAGCTTGTGTGAGGTACGTAAAAGCTATTTTGTAAATCAATTACTTTAGCAACAGAATGTAGTCAGTAGTAATTCATCGTCTAAGTGGAGAGAATGCAAAATATGTTCTTATCAGAAATGTTTTATCTCAGCAGGGGCCCTGAATAGTCTTTGTGAGCTATGGTGGTCTCACCTATCCTGCAGTTGACTGAATAAAAGGAGGTTATGAAAGAAATGCAGGCTTGTGCTTTTTCAGCTCAGTAATTCAAACCCCAAGTGTGACAAGGTCACAGGAGATAGTGGTAGAAACAGAGCACATAATTGCTGTCAAAACAATCTGGGCAGAAATGGGCAAGCACCATAAGAATTTTATAGTAGAAACGGCTGCTATTCTCATGAAGGACAATAAACACTTGGCAGTTGCTGTGTTTCTCACAATGAGCTTCTCACCCCAGAAAGCAGGCCTCAGAGCAATTTTAGAAATGGTTAATGAGTTGGAGGAATTCTGATAATAAAAATATAGTATCTCCTTTTTATATTTTAGTTGTTCGCATTAGAGAAGAGAGAACAGAGACCATGAGGACTGATGACCTATTAACAAAAATCCTGGTAATAATTCTTTTCTATGGTTTGGCAACTCAGATGGACATTAAGAATTATGGAAAAGGATTGTACATAACAGAAAAATTTAGCCCAAAGACAATATACTAATTTTTATCAAGTCCACAAATTTACATCACACTCTTATTATTTGCCCAGAAGCCCTAGGTGTTGTGTGCGAGTGTATGGAGGTTTGTGTATGCGTACTTGGTGGCTGAAAACAGGAAATTGTGAGCTCCAGCACTCATGGATGTCTCTAGTCTGTGGTCAGTACAGTTTGCTCGCATACCCCAGATGCGCTGGGCTGCCTTACAATCACTCAGCATGTCACAGCATTCAAACAAAACGAAATGCAACCACAAATGCCTTGTTAAAGAAGACAAACTGACATTCTCTCACCTGTCACCTTTGTGAAACAAGCTAAAAGACAGTAAAAAAAAAGGAAAACCTCTCCTTCAATAAAGCAGGAATCCATGAACTATAGTGTCCATCAAAGAATCTGTGAGTTTGGTGAGGGGACAGCTTTTCCCCCTTCAGTTTAGCCATGTTTCCCCGGGACCTGGAAGGTGATGAGCAGGCATCTGGCAGACGGTGGGCTGCAGTCTCAAGGGGCACTTAGGGCTTTGAATCTCCTTTCATTGAACACAGGAGGAAGACAATCCTTTTCCTTATTCCCGTGGCTTTCCCTTCTCCAAACAAATCTCTTGGTTTCCACTCTAAAGGGATGAAAGGACAAAACCGAAATGCAGAGAGAAACAGTCACAGTCAGTTATGCTCTTATCAGAGCCCACGTGTTTAAGTCCTGAAGACTTACAGGTGCTGACGGGGGTTTGGAAGTCACTGGAGTATACCCCATTTTTGCCTCATGTGCTGACTTTAGTGCCTAACCTCACTTAAGCAGAGACACCACTTTGAGACACAAGGACGGACACATGCTTAAACATGCAGCAGACAGTTTTCACCAAAACGAGGTGGCAGAAGTCTGATGTCCCTGATACTTTAAGCTTTTACTCAAAGGGCAAGATTTAGAGGTTTAGAGTACCTTCTGAGCCTTGGGCCTCGAGCCTTCCTACATACAGACCATTGGATGGTGGAGCTGATGAGGGAAAGGATGCCGTCTGTGGGAAAATGGAAGTTCCTACGGCTAGGAGCCTCACCTGACCCTAAGCTCCTTGATGGGTGTAACTGGCCTACTGCTAGGCTGCTGCTCCCGCACCCGTAGGCAATGAGTTGTTACTGACTGAGTCACTATATAAGGAGCTCTTCCCAGCACTCAGGGGGGGAGGCAGAGACGTGGATTACAGACCTGCAGGCTGCTGTATGCAGGCTTGATTCTAGTGCTCCACCTATCCTCTGGGAGAACAAGCTGGGTATAGACCCTTTTACCCCAAGAATGTTCCATTGTCACTCCTCGGTCTCCATAGTGAACTTGCCCAGGGCTCAAACCTACAGGCAAGACATCCTCTCCCAAAGCAGAGGGCTGTCGGCCTTGCAGGGAAGGAAGATCTCAGGGGCCAGCCAGCTTCCCCATGCTGAGGAGCAGAGGCCGAAAAGAGGGGGTTTAGGGCTAAATCACCACACGTACTCTGCACATACAACTCCGGATGCAGCCTGGCCACTACATCTTGCCACATGTGGGAAGCGTGGAGAACTAGCCCAATGCCTGCTGCCAGGGAAGGCACCGCCGGGCAGTCTGCACAGGTAAGAAGCCTACCTGCCGGAGGCCCCTACTCATAGCTTTAGCCATCTTACACCCAGGGAGGCTTGGATCCAAATGTCTCTGTTTTAAATGTGCACACCAAATTGCTTCCCTTTCAGCAAAATATTCTGACCTTGAGGTGCTATGATTTTTCTAAATATTTTCAAGTTCCTGGCTGGAAAAATAATTAGCTTTCAGAGATGTTAGTATTTACTGTAGGGGAGACATCGCATTTTTTTATGAGATGCTGTGATTCAAACTGTGTGGGTATCTTTCATGGTAAATTAGGTTATATTTCAATAGTTTTAACTTTTCCAAAACGACTATGTCTTATTTCTGTAGCAAGTATACAGTAACCCAGATTTGGCATGTTTTAATCCATTAAAATGTTATAGGTTTGTTTGAGGGTTTTCTACTCTGTCCCATTTTGAATTCTTCTTGCTTGTCCACATGCAGAAAGAAAATTTCTGGTGATGTGTCAAAGGTATCTGACATTACTGTAGTGGAAGTTGTAGAAATCTAAATGAAAGGCCAGGATGGAACTGTTACCGATTGACTTCAGTGATCAAAATACCAATGACTGGGTGACATAAGGAAGGACAGAAAGTGAAGCTTCAGGAAGCAGCCCTGAGAGCCCACGTGTCAGTGCCATCTGTCTCCTGGTCCTCCACTAAGTAACAGAAACTCCTGTGAGGACACCCTGGGCTCTCAGCCTACCAGGTGTGCCTGGGGTCAGGCGGGCATTTCTGTCTCTTTGCCGGACCTGGAGAGTGTTTCCAGGTGGTCCTGACAGATGCAGTCGTCTTCACCTGTGGACTTTGGAGTCCATGTCAGGATGCGTGGGCCACAAGACAAAGGGGGTGATGGGAAGTGTAAGATTTCTAAGGGCAGGGCGCTTGGGGTGGTACAGTGTGCAGAGGGCACATGAAGAGTGATGGGGCAAAGAGGTGGTGGTCAAAAGGGCAGAAAAATTGGAGTGTCAAGCTTTTTTTTCAGAGCAAGTTAAATAAGACTGAGTGAAGTTAGAGGTAATTTGAAAATGTCAGTGTAATCTCGTGATCTGTCCTGCAGGAAATATTCCCTCTGTTATGTTTTAGAGTAACTCAGTCCACTGTAAATACCTAATGGAAATTGTTTTCTTGCCACTGTTGAACCCCAAGTTTTGAGCACTAGCATCATTTACCGAGGCAACTCGAATGCCTGGGAGAATAGCTAATACTATTTCTTGAGGAAGAATAAATAAATATGGAGCTGAAATAAGACTGTGAGCAAGCAAGGACACTTTCAGAGCTGTTTGGGGTGTTGTTGCAAAGGACGAAGAGGCCAGGATGAAAAGAAGCCAGTGAGTGGCTCAGCTGTTAAAATCTGAGCATCAGAAAGACAAAAATCACAGCAGGTCGGAGCAGAGGATGTCAGAGAAGCCTCGGGCCCGGGATCGCACTGCGCTGGGGCAGCACCACAGAGCAGTGACGGGGTGGCAGTGCGCTGGGTCCTGAGGTCACCGCAGGAGGGGCTGGTGCCCTGCCAGCCCGAGGGCGCGCGGCCCATGCTGCAGTTTCAGTCAAAGGATTGTGAAATGCAGAGTTGGCTTTTTAAAATAGAAATGCAGAAAGACGTGACATACGGAGGGCGGCCTGTGGCGCGGAGCGTCGGCCCCCTGGGCTGCCCGTGGCCGGCGTCTGGCCTGTGACCCCACCGCCCTCCGTGCAATGAGAGCTGATGGTCTTGAGAAATGTCATTGGCTGTCTGGAAACGAGGGTTTCCCTCGAGAACCGGGCCCGGGATGGCGGGGCGGCGAGCGCACACCGTCAGGGAGGGGCGGCCCCCGCCTCCGCTGCTGCGCTGCGCGGCCGTCGCCCCCAAGTCCGTGGGCACCCGGGGCGGGGTCCCTGGGTGACAGCCTCTGGCCGCAGCAACCTCGCCACCTCGCCCAGAGGCTTGTGTGGCCGGAGTGCGCCCCGAGGCCGCGGGTCCCGGGGCAGCGCCCGTGGAAGGCAGAGCATCTTGCAGGGAGGAGGGCGGTGGCACAGGGGGGACCCCGCGTCCTCTCGCTGACGGTTCCTTCCGAGGGAAGGGGCGCTCCTGCCGGCACATTCCTGCCCCCTCCCTGCCCTTCACTCCGTGCCTGGGGCGGGGTGAGCAGCCTGCTGGGCGGGACGGAGGGTGCCCTCCAGGGGCGGACCACCGGGATGCCCAGCCCCCTGGGGCGGCCCGCTCCAGCCCTGCTGTGGCTGCGCCTGGCCGAGTCTGCGGATCAGGGCAGACAGGGGGCACCTTGCCAGGGACAGAAACCACATTCTGCCACCGATCCTTTGTCAGAAATACAGGTGTCAGCGCATTTCAACCCCCGTGATGTGCTTCTCACAGTCATCCTTTCTGACATTGCCAAATGCCGCACAGTCCTGAGGGTTTTGCTGGGTTTTTGAACATCGAGTATTTTGCTCTTTCACTTACCGCTTCATCTCACCTCACCACCTGTTCAGATCCAGCGAGGAATAAAGGCCGTGAAGGCTCCAACATGCCTGTGCAAGCGGTGCTAGTCAGGGGGCCTGAGCGGTTTGCCTTGCAGGAAATTCTCCTCCCCACACCGGGGATGGCCCCACGTAGCAAGAGAGCTTGAACGGATTCCCGCACAGCAATGGAAATACCCCGGGAGACGCTGGAGGGAATGCGGCCTGATGGGACACAGGGAAGACGAGCAGCCCCCATCTGTGGGCCTCAAACAGCATTGCTTCCCGGGGAGAGACGGGGCTGGTCAAGAGAGTGCTACACTCTGGAGGAATGAATTGGGGCACTGATACTTGTAGTTTACTAAGAGGATTACAATAATAGGGAATATGTTTTTTTTCTATTAGCATCAAACTAATATTGCAAAGTAATATTGTAAAAAAGTGAACCCTCACTGTCACCAGGGCCCATATGCTTTTATGAATGGAGAGATAATAAGAATAAAAGGACTTTCAGAGGTTGAGGCATATTGAATTGGGAAACTGATCCGATGTGAAACTCAGAGGGGGAATATGTTTTGTGGGGAGCATGAAAGGTATAAAGATTAGCTAGTGGAAATGTGGAAAGTTAAAAAGTAATTCATAAATTCGGGTAAACTATATATTCAGCCCCACCTTGAGGAAAGATAGAGAAGGGAGAAAACTCAAAATAACAACTGAATACACACCAGCAGAGGAAATGGAAGCACAAGGGGGCCACCAGGTAACGAGCAGGACGTGTCGGCGCTTTGACCACACGCTCTGTGACTCTTACAGGCACAGGGAGAGGTTTCGGTGGGACCCCACTGAACAAACCCTCACTGTCACCAGGGCCCAGGGGTCAGCCTGTGGCAGAGCCATCCTACCGAGGCAAACCGCCTGCAAACACTGAGAGCTGGAGTCCCAGGGGCCTCCTGCAACCCACCTGGGAAGTCCAGGTGTGTGCTTGGGAAGGCTTTTTGCAACAAAGGATGGAATCATGAAGGAAAGACTGAGTGTGTAAAGCTGTCTATATAAAAACCCCTTGTGCCTCACAGGCAAGGTCAGAATCACCTTGGACCTGCGAAGTCACACTGTTTTACCTCTTCTGTTCACTATCTGCATCTGGAAAAAAGTTGGACCAAGCAGACAAGATCTCTGCTCAGTCACTTGATTCAGGACCAGAGGCATAGTAACCACCTGCTTTTGCCCAGCAGGACCGAGTCAGCCAAGCATTTCCTCAGGGTAGGATGGAGCTTGCACAGAAATCACATCTCACTTAACTGGGTTGCTCCCAGAATGGCGTGTCGTGGAAATAGCAGTGAGTTAATGCATATCTGGTGATTTGACTTAGGTGTCAGCAACACGAGCAGCACGCTGAGGCAGTTGGGAGCAGGCTTGTGTGCTTAGTGGTGGATGGATGGTAGGTCTGTTTGCAGGAGCAACTGTCCCTGTAGCCCTGGCAGGTGGATGAATGTCATTGAGTGGGTGGGCTGTAACGTGTGCTCACTCCTGCCTCTCTCACCTTTAACAAGGACCTGCTCACTGATGGGTCAAGGTAACTACTGTGTTTAAAATATTATCTTACCACTTTAAGAGAAGAACCATAGAATCAGTAGTCAATGACCTTTTTCTGTAGGCAAGACTGTAGGCTTTCTGGGTTGAACAAAATAGGCAAAGCCATAGTGTGTAGAATGGAATTCGTAGGCAAACCATTTGACATTATAGCCAATTACAGTATTTCTGGGGAGTGGGAATTTTGGAGCAAGAGGTCAAGTTTGTATCTGGACAGAATGAGTTACTAGGAAAAAGAGGCTAGGAAGAAAGCTCCTTCTTACGATTCTTCTTCAGGAAATTATTATTTGCTGGGAAAGATGTGTTTAAGACGTTTTTCTATACTGCCATGGTTTCTGTTTTATAGGTCTTAACAATTCCTTTGTCCCCAACCTGATACCTCCCTTGCTACCATGAACACTGATCAATGGGATTTAGAAAATAATCTTTGCCTGAACAGGGTTTCATACTGCTACAAGGTGCCATGTGAAGATACTCAACTCTGAATTTGTTGATACATCAGCGAAACCGGAGCACTGATGTGAGAAAGAAGAGGCAGGGAGGGTCAAATCAGACTAAGAATGGAATGCTAAATACTGTCTATTGAGGGTCCAGTTACATTGAATCAAGCTTGGGGATTGTGTTTTCCAAATCTTCTATATCCTTATTGACTTGTTTCCTGCTTATCTTATCTATTACTGAGAGAAGTGTGTTAAAGTCTTTCTTTCACTACGATTATGAATCTATCTATTTCTCCTTGGCCTGCTATCAGTTTTTTTCTATATATACTTTCAGGCAACATTTTTGAGTATCTTCATATTTATAATTGGTTTCTCTTTTTTATGAACTGAACATTTTATTCAGCAAATATCTTTACATATAGTAATGTTTATTGTTTTTTAGAATATTTTTTAGCTGTTAATAATATCCTAACTGCTGCACTAATATTCTTGTGGCTAAAATTTGGCATAAACTTTTCTGTCCCTTTATTTTCAACTATTTTCTTAAGGTTGAGATGTATCTTCTCAAAATAGCATACAGTTGGATTTTTAAAATCTGGTCAGACAATCTTTTGAGCATTTAGTCTGCTTATATTAAGACTATTACTGATTTATTTAAAGTTCCAAATAAGGCTTTATTCTATGATCCATCATACATGCCTGTCTCTTTGCTCAGAGTGTACTATGGCTCTTTGTTCTCTCTTCTTTCACTTTCTTTAGATTCCTTATTCTTAATTTCATTTCTCTCCTCTACTGGTTTGGAGGTTTTACACACTTATTCTTCATTTAGTGGTTATCCTAAAGTTACAGAGACAAATTCAACATATCAGAGTCTAAGTTAATAATAACAAAAGGCCTTATTACTCAACAAATCCATTAACTTCTTCACATGTTATGTGCAATTGTTTTCATGTATTTTAAATCTGTCTTGTTGTTTTAAAGCTCATGCTACATTATTATTTTTATGCACTTTTCCTTTAGATTTTCTTGGCTTCTTATTCATCCTAGTATGTTGTATGACTTGCTATCTATTTGATATATATCTTTGAGAATTTCCTTTAGTGACAGTCTGCAGGTAGTAAATTTTTTGTTTCTCTTTTTTGGAAAATATATTTATTTTCATTCTTAAAATTAATATTTCTGGGTATACAAATTTTGATTGGTGCTTTTTCTCACATTGAAGACCGGTACACTAATTGTCTCTAATTTATAATACAAGTATTGGAAAGATAGTTGTACAGCTATCATTTTTTTAAAGGTAATCTGTCCATTTACCTGGGAGTTTTCCAGATTTTCTCACTGTCTTTGGTGTTCTTTTGTTTCATGATAATATCTTGATACAGATTATTTTTAATATCCAACTTGAGATTCATTGGTTTTTCTGAATCTGTAGATTAATTTCATTCCTAAATTAGTACCCAATATTTCTTCAAATATTGCTTCTGCCATACTTACTGTTCATTTCCATGTAGATGTCAATTAAATGTATGTTACATTTTGTCCACCAACTTTTGTGTCTTAACTCTATCCTCTTTCTCATCTTTGTGTTTTGTTAATGTTGGTTATTGGATAACTTCCTACTAAAACCACACTCCAATTTATTAATTCTCTTTTCAGCTGTATCTAATCTGTTATAAATTTATACATTTAATTTTAAATTTCAGTTATTATGCTTTTTCTTATTTTGTTATTTTTATACTCAGTTATTATGCTTTTTCTTATTTTGTTACTTTTATACACATTGTTTTAAACTTGTCTTTTGCCCCTTCAAAGTTTATCACGTAAAATTATTTTGTGTTCTATCCTTAATTATTTCAATGCTCAAAAATCTTTGTAGGGCCTCCTTTTTGTTTCTCTTGGTTCTCACTCAAGTCAAATTTTTTTCCTTTGCTTTCTGAATTTTAATTCAGAGGCACTCATTTTTCTTGGAAAAATATTTTTGAGTGTTTTTAAGAGCTAAGGTGGTATATTTTCTGCATATGATATTACATTTATTTCTACATGGAACTTTTGGACAGTAAAAATTAAGAGATTACTTTGAATTACTTAATGACTTGAGATTATTATGGGTGAACAGGTGACATGATTTGGAATTTCAAATCTTTTTGAGGGTCAGCTTGTAGTTACAACTTTTCAGGTTGACACTTGTATCCCAGAACCCACCCATGTTCTAGTGCCAAGACAATTTCCTTTGCTGTTTCCCAGATGAGGAATAAATCTGGGTTTATTTCTGCCTCACATTTACACTGAGGGTACAGCATTTGGGGATTTCAGCTTTGTAATGCAGGATCTCCTTGTTAGAACTGCCATTTGGGGACACTAAACATTGTCTTTCCAAGTATGATGAAAGACTCTTAAAATATGAATCAAATTTATCTAGGTTTGAAAAATGCTTTTAGATTGTACCTGACTTCAGAAACATGTTTTTCTTTCCCTGGATTTCCAGCCTTGTTGTACATTGTACAAGTCACTCCTTACATTTTGCAGCACTTTAAAGCTTTGAAAAGAAGGTGCATGTATTTTGTCTAGTCTGAGATTTCCATTGTCTTTGTTTAACAGGAAGGTGTATCTAACCATTCATATTGTCCCAGACAAGGCTGGGGAATAGGAAGGTAGATGATGACAAGGTATCATTTCACTAAAATGAAAATCTGCATTTCAGTGAGGATGTCAGTCAGGACTTTTTCTCTTCTTAATCCTTCATTATTACAGATAATTGAATGTTGAAGCATTTTGATTAGCACAGAAGTGGCCCTAGACAAGAAGTGTCCTTCACTAATATTGGCCATCAATATAAAGGGCTTTTCTTAAATTTCTTATTTAAAGCCTGTTTATTTCTTTAAATTATTTGTGTGGCCCAAGTTTAATCCTTCCTCATGTCTACCTTTAACTCATTTGTCAAAAGATCACAAACCTTCTGGAAAAGGGTAAGAGTTCCAGGAATATAGCATAGTATTGCCAACAAAGAGAACTCTATTTCTATAATGTCTTTTTGTAGCATTGTTAATGTTGCATGTGTGTGCTTTGTTCCTGGTTAATATGTCAATGTAAAAGGTTCTGCTATCTCTTTGTTTTTGCAAAAGCTTTGCCCAGAATCTATGAGAACTTACATGGTTTTCCCTGGTCTTTAATGGTTTTCTGCAGAATTATTCATTTCAGTTGTGATATATGTTTTCTATAACATGCAAGTCCTTGACTCATTTATCTTCATGTTCTCGATCTGTAGATATTTTCAAATAAAAATTTAAGTCTTTGTGGCAAGGAACATTGCTTTTTAGTTGTTAATATATTTGTCCAGAATAATCAACTAGAAGGGGATTTATTCCTTTTATTATTGCATTCAATTTCACTTTAACATTGCTCAGAAAGTAGATTTTGGTGTCTTGTTTTCATTCAGTCTGAAAACTCTTGGCCTTTTTCATTTGCTTTGTCCCCAGCCCTGTCATTTTCTAAGCTTCTTTAATTGCATTTTCTGTATTAATTTCCCATTGCTACTGTAACAAAGTACCACAAACTTGGATGTTAAGGCAACACATGTTTATTGTCTTTTGGTTCTGGAGGAATCTGAAGTCAGCTTCTCTGGGCTAAAGGCAAGGGCTCCCTTGGAGGTTCTGGGGGGATTCTGTTCCCTTGTCTTTTCCATCTTTCAGAGTGGCATCCCTTTCCCCAGGCCCCTTTCTCTGTCACCAAAACCAGAAGTTCACACTGCCATCCTCTGTGTCAGATCTCCACCTATAGAGATATTTGTTACTAAATTTAAGGACCACCTAAATAATCCAGAATAATCTACCCATCTCAGAATTCTTAATTTATACATATCTGCGGACTCCCTCTGCCATATGAGGTAGCATGTACAGTTTCCAGGCTTAGGGCTTGTACAGTTTGAGGCCAGCATTCAGCCACATCCAGTTTGGCCCCGACACCACAGGTGCCAGCAATCCTTTCAGTTTGCTTTGTTCGAACGAGGCAGAAAGCCGCTGTTACAAGACAAACTGGCAGTAGTAAAAATTAACAATGATACTTTTATTTCCCCATTTTATCCTATGTGGAGCCACCTAGTTTTTTTGTTCTCAGTTAATGTCTTATAATTTCAAAATGGACTAGAATAGGCTTTAAAAGTTAAAATACTGAATACTACGTCTCCGGTGTTGTTTCTGACTCCATTATTATCTATTACTGAAAACGGGGCTCAGAAAATCCAGCCAGGTTCCTCCTTTCCTCTCAGTTGAGACTCTTGCTTATTTTGCATACTCATGCCCAAGGAGGGGGTACATGCAGGGTGTGTCTGTGCCGGACGTGAACCCGGGGCCGCGGTGTGTCTGTGCCGGATGTGAACCCGGGGCCGCGGTGTGTCTGTGCTGGACGTGAACCCGGGGCCGTGGTATGTCTGTGCTGGACGTGAACCCGGGGCCGCGGTGTGTCTGTGCTGGACGTGAACCCGGGGCAGGGTGCTGTTAATGGGAGAAGGTCAGGCACGGGCCCTGAGAGGAGGCGTGACAGCGGCCCGTGCTGGCTTGGGTGTTGGCGTGCAAATCCACAATAAAACTTTAATGATCTAGGTCCTTACTCCTCTGGGTGACATAGCAAAATGCAAACAACAGGAAGTCAGGTTTTCTAAAATACAGATTATTAATCCAAAACACCAGAAAAGTCACTGGGCCAATTGAAACAAGCTGTTCACCCTTCTCATAACCCACTTCTCTTAACTTTCTGAGACAGCCTCAAATTCTAAAGTTCTCTAATTTTGTAAAAACAAAAACCATTCCGTTTGGGAACTTGAGGGAAGGAGCCCAGATCCGAGGTTCTCAGGCAAGGCCGGTGTTGGGTTAGATCCTTGTCGCTGGTTATCTCTGCTGGGTCTGCGAGGAGGGTTTGGGCCCGTCTTCCCTTGCTGTTCAGGGCCTTTGGCCTTCCAAGAAGTCATGTAACTAAGTAGTTTCTCATCAGAGCTTCTCTTTGTTATCTCGAAGAAGCGACCCAGTTTGTCCAGAGTCAGTTATATATGTAACTCTACAGAAGGGTGATGTGGGGCATTAACGCTATAAAGCCAGAGTTAGAACTGAATTTTCAGATCTCTAAACCACACTCCAATCCGCTTTTCCTAACTTCCCAACATCGAGCGTTGAAGAAAAGGGGTTCAATTCCTCCTGCATCTGATATCCTGCAATAAAGGCAGGATGTTTGCACATGTGAAAGGAAGACATTTAGTGTAGGAAGTAGAATATGGAAGCTTGGAAGCCTTAACTGGAGTAGATTATGAATCAGTCCTGGGTTCTTGTTTTCCTTAATGGACGTACTTTAACCTTGCCTGCATTTCATTTATACATGGAACGTTTCATGTGTGTTGAAATATTGTTAGCATAATACCTACCTGAGAAAAAGAATCATTCTTTTAAAATATATTTTATCTTTTGTTTTTATCTGAGAAAGCCACATTTGAAATTAGCTTATTCTGGTAAAACTTGATGTTTTCTTTATCTTTAACTCCAGTTAATCTGACAAACCAGTTTAAAGGTGTTGAAAGTGAGGTTGAGAAAATGAAACAGGTATGATGATTGGAAAGGATAAAGGTATGTAGCTAAGGGGGACATAATAGAAAAGCCATTGTCCTTAAGAATTTAGGAGGCCTCTCTGGTGATTGACATATTCCCATCCTTGCAAGTAGCTACCTGGTAAGTAAATAGGTTCCGGAAAGAGGAGTGGGTTGTAGGCACAGACAGATATACCTACTTCTCCAGCCAGAAAACTACTCAGAATGGTCAGGAGTGTCATTATCAGGTGGATGGTCTGTTTAAATGACTGCAATGTATTGTTGTCCATTTAAAGGGAAGATAGGACGTGTGGGCACTTAGCATTACACTGGCTCATAGAAGACACTGACAAGTTATGAACAAATAAAAAACTTTAGTTTAAGGGACAGTATCTGGAAATGCTTGCTTTTCTTGGTAAGTTAGGGGAGCTGACAAAGGAATTTAATAAACAAATGCACTTTTATCATGATAAGTTTATTTCATTTTTGTCTGCATAATTAGCATATATTAACAAGAGGGGATAGGTGTCTAAGTGAGCTGTGTCAATATATGAAAATATACATTGACAGAGAATATGATACATTGCCATGTATTTACCACTGCTATTCAACGCATTAACCAATGGATGCTAAAATGAATTCATTTTACTGCCGTTTTTACAGAACATTACTATTTGTTTCCATAAAATAATTTAAAATAATATCATAATTTAAGATTTAAATTGTTTACATTTTCACACTTATTATTTAAATATGTAAAAACATTTGATAGTGTATTTAGGGGCCTTGTAAAAATACCTTAGTATTATTTTCTTGTTTTAATTACAAGCACTTAACCAGTGTACTTTTTTATTAATTCCTTATTTGTTAATTTCTTATGAATCCAATGTTCCTTCCATTGGACAGTATTTTTGCAAAAACAGATACTGGGTGGACTAAATGGACATTCAAATCTTCTCAAGGGACTTTTAAGAATCATTTTTCTTCACTAAAAGATCAAGTCCTCTTAGTTGTCGAGACTTAAACGCCTTTTCTACCCTGGCTTCAGCTCTCTGAAAAGCATGCTCAAGAGAGAAATATTAGTAGACTTCTTGAGATGTACATTAAGTTTCTGTCTTCAAAATTTGACACAGTAAGAAAATTATATAGAGCGTAACGTCTATTATGAATGTGTCTCTATTTAAAGATCAGAATAATTGCAAATTATAATTTAAAATAACCTCACAAATCATTTAATTTTACTAAGACCTATTAATATTAAATTATATGCCTAAGCATATAAGCTAGTTTGATCAGAGCTGGGAGTAAATCTCAAATTTTCTTATGCTTTAGTACAATGCTTTCCCCATTCTGAATGATTTGTATTTAAGTTGATCTGTGCATTGTTATATTTAACATTTTGAGATGATTGAGATTATGTACTTGAAAACAACTGTCATCGCATAAAATGCAGGAGAACATGGGATCTTGCAGGAATAAGAGCTGAGCAGATACATACGCTTGGGTGGCCGATTGTGCTCAGAGCTACTGGCGGTTACGACGGAGGGAAATTACACTGAATTACAGAGTTTTAGTTTTCTGACAACAGAGAATCTACACATTCATCTACAGAGACAATTAATTTTCTCGAAAATAAATTCAAAGTAGAGGATATGAGAAAAGTGGGAAGACAACTCATGTTTTCAGAGCTCCTACAACCTTCCAGGGATTCTTGGCTGGTATTAAATGCCATCTCATTTAACTTTCATAAATACCCCACAAAGTAAACATAATCACAGTTTTCCATATGGAGAAACTGAGCCTCTGAGAGGTGAAATTAATTACCAGTTACTTTCCTCAACACTACTAATCCCCATCACTAGGAAGTGGCAACCCCGAGACTGGGACTCCACGGTGTCGGGTGAGCAATGGGGAGGGAGGGAGCAAAGGAGGGAGGGGTTGTGAGTTTTCTCCAAGCAGTTCTCTATGTAATCAATTTGCCCGAAAGTATTTTCTCCTTATTTACAAAATAAATCTTACGTCTTACAGATGTATGTACTATTTTTCAATGCTATTTGGCTTTATAAAGGTGCATATTTTCTATATGCATTATTAATACCTGGATTTTTTATTATATATTTCCACAATTAAGGATATACAATGTACACTTACACTTACATAGAGGGTCACAAGACTGATGCATCAGAGGAGTGCTCAGAGATTAACTACTGTTCACAAACATTAATCGATTATTGGTCGCCTATTGGGTACCTACTGAACAGTACTGGGCATTCTGGGTAGAGATTATTATGTGAGATTATTTCCTCAACAAAGGAAGTCTAGGTGTTAATGTAATAAACAATTCAGAGATATCAGTACAAACTGTGTGGTGATTATCAGAAGTTTATTCGAAATGTGAGCAAGGAAGAGGACAGGACTTCCAGTTATGGGTCCAGCATGGAAGGAGCTCAGAAGTCATCACTCTGTCCTAATGATAAGTAAGAAGCTGAACGAACAAGCCTCGGTGCTTTGAGGAGAGGTGAGATCACAGGCAAACTGCTGCCCCAAACTGGAGACTCGGACAGGCAGTCACTGAGAATCACAGCTCACCTGAGCAGATACCTGGAGGGACCCACATGCATAGGAACAAAGATAAGAATTATATCATATATTTTCTCAGAACTATAGAACTGTGAAGAGAGTGGAGTTTATGGTGTTGACAGAATAAAGCCCCTCTAGAATTCCATGCTGTGAAATTATTTTTTCCAAAGTATGGGGGAAATAAAGACCTTCTCAAACAAATAAAATTTGAGGAAATTCATTTCCAGTAGATTTGCCCTATAAGAAACGTTAAATGAAGATTTTCAGGGAGGACAATGATACAAATCATAAATTTTGATCTACATGAAGAAAGGGAGAATATTAGAAAAGGAATAAATAAATGAAAGACAAAAAAATTTTACTTTTTTATTAACTAATCTAACAGTTCAAAATAATAGCAAAAATGTATTCTATCATGGATATACATATATGCTTGTTATAAGTATGAGAATTCCCGCAATGATAGATGGGATGGGGGAAGGAAGAATTAGGATTGTTTCTTTAGTGTAAGGAACTTGAACTATCCATGAAGTAGTGTAGAGTTATTTGAAAGTGGACTTGGGTTACGTGTGACTGTATATTGCAAGCTGTGTAGACTATAACTACTAAAAAGAGTAAAAAAAGGAAATAAATTGATATGCTATGAATGGGGGGAAAATGCAATCTAATAAAATTCTCAGAGTCATAAAAGGCAGGAAAACAGTGGAAGACAAAAATAGGAACAAAGAATAAGGGTAACAAATAGGACCAGTAACAAATATGGTGGCTATTAATCCAGCTATATAATCACTTTGAACATCAGTGGCCTGGATGCACCAATTAAAAGACAGAGAGTGTCAAGGTGGATCAAAAAACAAGACCTAACTACATGTTGTTTACAAGAAATCTACTTAAAAATAAAGGCACTTACAGATCAAAATAAATGCATGGCAAAATTATACAATGCTAAAACAAATCAAAAGAAAACAGGAGTGTCTATATTATTCCGGGAAGAACAGATTACACGGAAAGGAAAATTATCAGGGGTAAAGAGGTCATTACATAATGATAAAGAGGCCATATCTCTGAGAATACATAACGATCCTTAATATTTATGTGCTAAATACCAAAATCAAAGTAAATAAGGCAAAATGACAGAATTGTGAGAACAAGCAGAGGAGTCCACTGTGAACACCCCTCTCTGAGAAATGGACAGATGCAGCAGGTAGGGGCTCCGGAAGGGCACAGCTGGACTCAATAGCACCATTAAGGCACTGGGTTTATGGGCGTCTGTGGACTATTTCACTCACTGTGGCAGAACAAACATTCTTCTCAGACGCAGATGAGATATGCACCTATCTGCCACATTCTAGGCCATGAAACTACTTTGACATCATACAATTTCTGCACCTGGACTGCAATGGAATTAAACTAGAAATCAGTAACAGAAAGATAACTGGAAATACCCCCATTTCTTGGAGATTAAACCACACACTTGTAAGCAACAAAAGGGCCAAAAGAGACATCTAAAGAAACAGTGAAAAAGATTTTTGAACTAAATGAAAATGAAAATACAACTTAACGAAAGTCATGGGACACAACCAAAGCGTAAGACTTACCATAAAGCTATGGCAATCAAGACAATACGGTATTGGTTCAAAAAGAGATACATGCATGGAGTAGAATAGAGATCCCAGAAATAGGCCCGCTTAGATACAGTCACCTGATCTTCAACAAGGGAGTGAAGTGAATGCAGCAAAGAATTTCTTTCAACAGTTGGTGTTGGAACAACTGGATGCCCACCTGCAAAAAAGAGAAACTAGACACAGACCTTACACCTTTCACAAAAATTAACCCCAAATGAATCATAGACTTTAATGTAAAATGTAAAACTATGAAACCCCTAGAAGAAGACATAGGAGTAAACCCAGAAGACCTTGGGTATGGAAATGAATTTTAGATACACCACCAAAAGTATGTATGAGGCAGGAAAGGAATAAAAAGTTAGGCTTCATTAAAGTTTAAAACTGTTCTGTGAAAGACAGTGTCGAAAGAATAAGAAGACAAGCCACAGGCTCAGAGAAAATATTTGCAATCTGACAGAGGACTATTTTCAAAACTTTGCAAAGAACACTTAAAACTCAACTATAAGAAAATAACCTGAATGATTAAAAATGGGCAAAAGATGTTAACATACACCTCACTAAGGTGTCATTTGGGAAATGCAAATCAAACAACAATGAGATACCACCATGCATGTATCAGAATGGCCAAAATTGAAACACAAATACCACCTGTAGGAGAACCTGGAGCAACAGGAACTCGGATTCAGAGAAGGAGGCAAAACTGGCAGAGCCACGGCAGAAGGCAGTTCAGGAATTTACTAGTAAGTGACACACACACTTGCTGCACAACCCAGCCATCATGCTTCTTGGTATTTACTCAAATGAACTGAGAATTCCTGTCCACACAAAAATCTGCACATAGATTTTTATAGATGTTCTGTTTGCATTTGCCAAAACTTGGAAACAGCCAAGATGTCCCTCTTGGGTGATTGATAAATATACTGTGGTCCACCCAGGCAATGGGATATCACTTAGCACGAGAGAGAAATGAGCTGTCAATCCATGAGTAGATATGGAGGAAGCTTAAATGCATGCTCCTAAGTGAAGAAAGTCAACCTGAAAGGACTTCTTAGTGGTCTGTGACATTCTGGAAAACACGAAACGATGGAGACAATAAAAAGATCAGTGGTTGCCAGGGCTTAAGGGAGAGGGCCGGATGGCTCAGCTGAGCAGAGGGAATTTCAGGGCTGCGAAACTAGGCTGGTGGTGCCATTGTGGTGGGTGCCTGTTAGTGCACATCAGTCAAGACCGTGGAACATGCAGCGCCAAGTGTGAACTCCAGTATAAGCCGTGGGCTTGGGGTGACAACACACTGACATCGTTTGTGGCAAATGTGCCCCTCTGCGTGGGGTTGGCTCTGCGGTGGGGTGGTGGGTGTAGGGGAGGCTCTCTACGCTTGCCTCAGTATTGCTGTGAACCCAAAACTGCTCTAAAAACTACAGTTTATTTTTTTTAAACAGGGAGAGAACAAAGTGGACCAGAATTTTTGAGAAAAGTGTTTGTGAAGAAAGGGGGCCTGGGTGAGAAAGAAAGGAAGGAAGATTTTTTTTAAGTTCAGGAAGCTACTTGAGCAGAGAAATGGAGAGGAGGCTGGGCATGAACACAAAGGAAGGTGCAGGAAATGACCTTCAGTGGAACATCTACCTTATGGAAAAGGTGAAGATTACGAACTGAGGCACGAATCCCTGTACCCACCCTCGTGGAGCAAAGACAATTAAGGCGGTGCCTGGGGGTCAGACACGGGGCTGACCCTGCCACCGTCGAGGGCCTCCTGCCGGATGCCAACTCCAGAGCACGTGGGAGCCCCAAACTTACCTCACGGTGGGCGTGGCTTCATGCTGGTTGTGTATCAGCTGCCGAGTGCACGTTTGTAAAATGCAGTGATTACCTCCGGCAGGGTTAGTTGTTCTTTTTAGCAAAACTGCGCTTGCTAACCTAACGATGCATCTGGTGTTTTATGGGGGCGTCACCCACAGTGTGATCATCATTACAGATCAGCAACATCCAGCTTGTGTTCAGTTTTTGGGGCTCTTCATTCAGCAGCATCAGAATAGCACAAAGAAGGAAAACGTCCTGGAGGTTTTCCCCAGAGAATTATGGTTTCGCAGTAGTGTCGATTTATCATCCAGGAGACCAGTTCATAAAATAAAAATGTAATAGGACATAACGGGAGTGGTTTTCCCCTCATCCCTCCGCATAGCTGCTATTAACATTAATGGGGGCTGTATGCGAGTCTGGAAAGGGGAGGGTGCCTGGTATATCCAGAGGCTTCATGTTTAGACCAATTCACTGAGAGGTCTCATGTGCATTATTCAAGCACAATATAGAATAAAAGGAGGGACACAGAGCTTCCCTTCTGAGAATACTGTGCTCTTTGTCAGGGTAATTTGATTTATTTTACTGTTCAGACATGTGGAGACAGAGCAGGGGAACCACAAGATGCAGAGAAGTGTGCTGAAGCCTAATGCACTGGGAATGAGTTCACTTGTAATAATGATTTCAAAACACACCCTTGTAATACATCTATTTCTTCTTGATTTAGTATTCCATGTGGTATATTTTTCTCTACCCTCAACTCTGACAACATAGAAAAACCTCTCAGAAGGAAAAAAGAAGTAATTATTTTTAAAAATTTTGTTATCATTAATCTACGATTACATGAAGAACATTGTTTACTAGGCTCCCCCTTCCCCAAGTCCCCTCCCCAGACCCCATTACAATCACTGTCCGTCAGTGTAGTAAGATGCTGTAGAACCACTACTTGTCTTCACTGTGTTGCACAGCCCTCCCTGTGCCCACCTCCCCCCTACATTATACATGCTAATCGTAAGGCCCCCTTTCTTTTTCCCCGCCCTTATCCCTCCCTTCCCACCCATCCTCCCCAGTCCCTTTCCCTTTGGTAACTGTTAGTCCATTCTTGGGTTCTGTGATTCTTCTGCTGTTTTGTTCCTTCAGTTTTTCTTTGCCCTTATACTCCACATATAAGTGAAATCATTTGATACCTGTCTTTCTCTGCCTGGCTTATTTCACTGAGCATAATACCCTCTAGCTCCATCCATGTTGTTGCAAATGTTAGGATCTGCTTTCTTCTTATGGCTGAATAATATTCCATTGTGTGTATGTACCACTTCTTTATCCATTCATCTACTGATGGACACTTAGGTTGCTTCCATTTCTTGGCTATTATAAATAGTGCTACAGTAAACATAGGGTGCATATGTCTTTTTCAAAAGGGCTGCTGTATTCTTAGGGTAAATTCCTAGAAGTAGAATTCCTGGGTCAAATGGTATTTCTATTTTAAGCATTTTGGGGAACCTCCATACTGCTTTCCAAAATGGTTGAATTAATTTACATTCCCACCAGCAGTGTAGGAGGGTTCCCCTTTCTCCACAACCTCACTGACATTTGTTGTTGTCTTTTGGATGGTAGCGATCCTTACTGGTGTAAGGTCATATCTCATTGTGGTTTTAATTTGCATTTCTCTGATGATTAACGATGTGCAGCATCTTTTCATGTGTCTGTTGGCCATCTGAATTTCTTCTTTGGAGAACTGTCTGTTCAGCTCCTCTGCCCATTTTTTAATTTGATTATTTGCTTTTTGTTTGTTGAGGTGCATGATATCTTTATATATTTTGGATGTCAACCCTTTATCGGATCTGTCATTTATGAATATATTCTCCCATACTGTAGGGTACCTTTTTGTTCTACTGATGGTGTCCTTTGCTATATAGAAGCTTTTCAGCTTGATATAGTCCCACTTGTTCATTTTTGCTTTTGTTTCCCTTGCCTGGGGAGATATGTTCATGAAGAAGTCACTCATGTTTATGTCCAAGAGATTTTTGCCTATGTTTTTTTCTAAGAGTTTTATGGTTTCATGACTTACATTCAGGTCTTTGATCCATTTCAAATTTACTTTTGTGTATGGGGTTAGACAGTGATCCAGTTTCATTCTCTTACATGTAGCTGTCCAGTTTTGCCAGCACCATCTGTTAAAGAGACTGTCATTTCCCCATTGTTATGTCCATGGCTCCTTTATCATATATTAATTGACCATATATGTTTGGGTTAATGTCAGGAGTCTCTATTCTGTTCCACTGGTCTGTGGCTCTGTTCTTGTGCCGATACCAAATTGTCTTGATTACTGTGGCTTTGTAGTAGAGCTTGAAGTTGGGGAGCAAGATCCCCCCCATTTTATTCTTCCTTCTCAGGATTGCCTTGGCTATTTGGGGTCTTTGGTGGTTCCATATGAATTTTTGAACTATTTGTTCCAGTTCATTGAAGAATGTTCTTGGTAATTTGATAGGGATTGCATCAAATCTGTACATTGCTTTGGGCAGGATGGCCATTTTGATGATATTAATTCCTCCTAGTCAAGAGCATGGGATGAGTTTTCATTTATTAGTGTCCTCTTTAATTTCTCTTGAGAGTGTCTTATAGTTCTCAGGGTATAGGTCTTTCACTTCTTTGGTTAGGTTTATTCCTAGGTATTTTATTCTTTTTGATGCAATTGTGAATGGAATTGTTTTCCTGATTTCTCTTTCTATTGGTTCATTGTTAGTGTATAGGAAAGCTACAGATTTCTGTGTGTTAATTTTGTATCCTGCAACTTTGCTGTATTCCGATATCAGTTCTAGAAGTATTGGAGTGGAGTCTTTAGGGTTTTTTATGTACAATATCATGTCATCTGCAAATAGTGACAGTTTAACTTCTCCTTTACCAATCTGGATTCCTTGTATTTCTTTGTTTTGTCTGATTGCCCTGGCTAGGACCTCCAGTACTATGTTGAATAACAGTGGGGAGAGTGGACATCCCTGTCTTGTTCCTGATTTCAGAAGAGGAGCTTTCAGCTTCTGGCTGTTCAGTATGATGTTGGCTGTGGGTTTATCATATATGGCCTTTATTATGTTGAGGTACTTGCCCTCTATGCCCATTTTGCTGAGAGTTTTTATCATGAGTGGATGTTGAATTTTGTCAAATGCTTTTTCAGCATCTATGGAGATGATCATGTGGTTTTTGTCCTTCTTTTTGTTGATATGGATGATATTGATGGATTTTCAAATGTTGTACCATCCTTGCATCCCTGGGATGAATCCCACTTGGTCATGGTGTATGATCCTTTTTATGTATTTTTGAATTTGGTTTGCTAATATTTTGTTGAGTATTTTTGCATCTATATTCATCAGGGATGTTGGTCTATAATTTTCTTATTTGATGGGGTCATTGCTGGTTTTGCTATTAGGGTAATGTTGGCTTCATAGAATGAGATTGGGAGTATTCCTTCCTCTTCTATTTTTTGGAAAACTTTAAGGAGAATGGGTATTATGTCTTCTCTGTATGTCTCATAAAATTCCAAGGTAAATCCATCTGGCCCAGGGGTTTTGTTCCTGGGTAGTTTTTTGATTACCACTTTAATTTCTTTGCTGGTAATTGGTTTGTTCAAATTTTGTGTTTCTTCCTTGGTCAGTCTTGGAAGGTTGTATTTTTCTAGGCAGTTGTCCATTTTTTCTAGGTTTTTCAGCTTGTTAGCATATAGGTTTTCATAGTATTCTCTAATAATTCTTTGTATTTCTATGGGGTCCGTCATGATTTTTCCTTTCTCGTTTCTGATTCTGTTGATGTGTGTTGATTCTCTTTTTCTCTTAATAAGTCTGGCTAGAGGCTTACCTATTTTGTTTATTTTCTCAAAGAACCAGCTCTTTGTTTCATTGATTTTTTTCTATTGTTTTATTCTTCTCAATGTTATTTATTTCTTCTCTGATCTTTATTATGTCCCTCCTTCTGCTAACTTTAGGCTTCATTTGTTCTTCTTTTTCCAATTTTGATAATTGTGCCATTAGACTATTCATTTGGGATTGTTCTTCCTTCTTTAAATATGCCTGGATTGCTATATACTTTCCTCTTAAGACTGCTTTTTCTGCAACCCACAGAAGTTGGGGCTTTGTGTTGTTTTTGTCATTTGTTTCCATATATTCCTTCATCTCTATTTTAATTTGGTTGTTGATCCATTGATTATTTAGGAGCCTGTTGTTAAGCCTCCATGTGTTTGTGGGCCTTTTTGCTTTCTTTGTACAATGTAGTTCTAGTTTTATACCTTTGTGGTCTGAAAAGTTGGTTGGTATTATTTCAGTCTTTTTGAATTCACTGAGGCTCTTTTTGTGGCCTAGTATGTGGTCTATTCTGGAGAATGTTCCATGTGCCCTTGAGAAAATGTGTATCCTGTTGCTTTTGGATGTAGAGTTCTATAGATGTCTGTTAGGTCCGTCTGTTCTAGTGTGTTGTTCAGTGCCTCTGTGTCCTTACTTATTTTCTGTCTGATGGATCTGTCCTTTGGAGTGAGTGGTGTGTTGAAGTCTCCTAAAATGAATGCATTGCATTCTCTTTCCTCCTTTAATTCTGTTAGTATTTGTTTCACATATGCTGGTTCTCTTGTGTTGGGTGCATATATATTTATAATGGTTATATCCTCTTGTTGGACTGAGCCCTTTATCATTATGTAATGTCCTTTATCTCTTGTTACTTTCTTTGTTTTGAAGTCTATTTTGTCTGATACTAGTACTGCAACACCTGCTTTTTTATCCCTGTTGTTTGCATGGAATATCTTTTTTCATCCCTTGACTTTTATTCTGAGCATGTCTTTGGGTTTGAGTGGGTCTCTTGTAAGCAACATAAGGATGGGTCTTGATTTTTTTATCCATTGTGTTACTCTGTGTCTTTTGATTGGTGCATTCAGTCTATTTACAATTAAGGGGATTATTGAAAGGTATGTACTTATTGCCATTGCAGGCTTTAGATTTGTGGCTACCAAAGGTTCAGGGTTAGCTTCTTTAGTGTCTTACTGCCTAACTTAACTCACTTATTGAGCTATTATAGACACTGTCTGGTGATTTTTTATTTCTCTCCCTTCTTATTCCTCCTCCTCCATTCTTTATATGTTGGGTGTTTTATTCTGTGCTCTTTTGTGTTTCCTTTAACTGCTTTTGTGGGTATTTGATTTTATTTTTTGCCTTTAGTTAGTATTTTTGTTGGCCTGCTTTCTTTGCTGTGATTTTATTTTCTCTGGTGACATCTGTTTAGTCTTAGGAGTGCTCCCATGTACAGCAGTCCCTCTAAAATAGCCTGTAGAGGTGATCTGTGGGAGGCAAATTCCTTCAACTTTTGCTTGTCTGGGAATTGTTTAATCTCTCCTTCATATTTAAATGATAATCATGTTGGACACAGTATTCTTCATTCAAGGCCCTTCTGTTTCATTGCATTAAATATATCATGCCATTCTCTTCTGGCCTGTAAGGTTTCTGTTGAGAAGTCTGATGATAGCCTGATGGGTTTTCCTTTGTAGGTGACCTTTTTCCTCTCTCTAGCTGCCTTTGAAACTCTGTCCTTGTCCTTGATATTTGCCATTTTAATTATTATATGTCTTGGTGTTGTCCTCCTTGGGTCCCTTCTGTTGGGAGTTCTGTGTACTTCTGTGGTCTGAATGATTATTTCCTCCACCAGTTTGGGAAAGTTTTTAGCCATTATTTCTTCAAAGACACTTTCTATCCCTTTTTCTCTCTCTTCTTCCTCTGGTACCCCTATGATGCGGATATTGTTCTTTTTGGATTGGTCACACAGTTCTCTTAATATTGTTTCATTACTGGACATCCTTTTATCTCTCTCTGTGTCAGCTTCTGTGTGTTCCTGTTCTCTGGTTTCTATTCCATCAATGGCCTCTTGCATCTTATCCATTCTGCTTATAAATCCTTCCAGAGATTGTTTCATTTTTGTAATCTCCCTCCAGACTTCATCCCTTAGCTCTTGCATATTTCTCTGCAGCTCCATCAGCATGGTTATGAGCTTTATTTTGAATTCTTTTTCAGGGAGATTGGTTAGGTCTATCTCCCCAGATTCCTTCTCAGTGGAGGATATCTGGGTTAGTCTGGTCTATATCAAATTCTTCTGCCTTTTCATGGCGATAGAGGTAGTTGTGGGGAGCTGGCGCATGTTTTGGCTAGAACATCTCTTCTTGCTGGTTTGTGGCCTTCCTCTCCTGGGAGAATGGTGACCCCTAGCAGCTTGTGCTGGGCAGCTGTGCGCAGCCGGGGTTTCTAATTCTTGCCTGGCTGCTGTGAAAGAAGCTCGGACCTCCTGCTGTGGGCGTGGCCTGCCTTAGGCTGCTGCTCCACTATGGCAGAGTGACATTGGAGGGGAAATGGGCGGGAGCCTGTTTATCACCGTGAGGGTCCTCAGAGCTGCACTGCTGCCCAGGGGGTTAGGGCAACCTGGAGTTCCCCAGGATTCCCAGCTGCTGGGCTAAGTGTCCCGGGATATTTCCATCCAGCTGTGGGGTCCTTGTTCCTTTAAGTCTTTCAAAAAGCACTTGCTTTTCTTTGTCCCATGGGCACTGGCTGCGGGGACCCACTCACAGGTCTTACTGTCCTGTTTCCCTAGTTTCCAGCACCCCATGCACTGTGTGTCTGTGCTGTGGTGCAGATGGCTAGGGCTGGGTGTTTAGCAGTCCTGGGCTCCCTCTCCCTCCCCACTCCAACTCCTTTCCTCCCGCTGGGAGCTGGGGTGAGGGGCACTTGGGTCCCACTGGGCTGCGGCTTGTATCTTATCCCCTTTGTGAGGCGCTGGGTTCTTGCAGGTGTAGATGTAGCCTGGCTGTTGTCCTGTATCTTCTGGTCTCTCTTTTAGGGATAGTTGTATTTGTTGTATTTTCAAAAATATGTATGGTTTTGGGAGGAGATTTCTGCTGCTCTACTAATGCCGCTGTCTTGGCTCCACCCTTCGAAATAATGATTTTTTACCCCTAATTAAATCAGCCTGAGTCCCTCAGGAATGGCAGCACCTGCCCTGAGAAGCTGCTGGTCCTCTCTTGGTGGGTGTCGTCCCTGAGGTTGTGAGTGGCTAGGTAACAGTAGCAAGTTTATCTTTTCTAATTAAAAATGTGTTAACACATTTTCATTGTGCAAAATTTGAAAAGTTGTAAGATTTAAAGAAAATAAAAATTGCCCATAATCTCACCATCTAGAACAGTATGCTGCTCCATTGTAATGTATGAGTATTTATACAGAATGGTACCTACATGAATGTTCATGTATGCTTTATGACTGACTGATACTGCATGTAGATATTTATACCTAATCTTAAAAAGCTGTTTTATGGGGACTATTTCCCCATGTCTTTATACAATCTTTGAAAACTTAATTTTAATGGCTAGATAATTCATCCTTTTTATGGTGGAATATTTATATCACTAAAAGTAAAAAGCCTTTGTACACATTTTTGTGCATATAATTGACACATGGATTATACCTTCAAAATATTTTAGTGGGTATAAATATTATGTTGCTGTTTTAACTCTCGTGAGTTTGGTCAATAGAGCAACTAAGGGGTTATGTGGCCATGCAGTTGCTATTTGGTGACCACACAGTGTAACATTTAATAAAACAGTATAAATCCTCTCATCTGAGGCTGGACCTCATTTTGAGGTATATTTAAATATTACCTGTGGGCAAATGCCTTAGGGCTGGAAGCTATGGATTTTATTATAGAACTTTTAGGAACAGCTTATTTAAAAGAGAGACATAATTATTCATGGATTAAGAAAGACATTAAGGTCTCCATGTCCCAGAACATTTGTGAAGTCTGTATGCTGATGACAAAACCCACGTTCTTAGCAGTCCACAGTGAACTTGCCTTGAGAGATGGGGTGTATTGACACCAAATACTGTTCTCGCTGAGTTCTGCTGTGGACTCTGCTCAAATGACAGCTGTTCTGTTTAACTGATCACAAATCAAATGCTCAAAAAATGCCTTTTGGCAAATTCAGATGATGGGGATTATTACCTCCATACGAATACAATAGGATGGAAGTTTTACTTTTAGAGACACCAAGTTCTCCTCTGTACCCCATTTCCTGTTGTCGCGCTCCTGTAGTGGTGAATTCTGAGCCTGTAGTGAGCGCCCTGAAATACTCGGTTGAGCTTTACACAAGAGCAGATTCTGGGACCGAAACTCAGAATTCCTGATACAGAACCTTTGGGGGGTGGAAGTGAAGCTGCTGTGTGACACTTTACTTCGAGCTCCAACAACATACGTGCATTGCCTTACTTAACTAGACTTATCCAACCCAATCGTACTAAATTGTAAGGACAGCAGTTGGCTGAGAGACCTTAATCCTTTCAGCGTCACTGGCATGTCGCCTGGAAACTGACCCCAGGACCACAGTACCTGCTGTGACTCAGTGTTTGGAGCAGAATGGTTCTTTGCTGTGTAGAAATGCCCCATGTATCGCAGCATGTCTAGAATGGCGGCACCTCCAGTAGCAGGTGCACTGCCAACATGACAGCTCTCCTGAGCGTAAGCTCATGTCTCCCATGTCCCTCGGGGAGCATGGGGGGAATAGAAGGATGAAAGGCATGACACTTCGTTTTAGAGGGCTTATGATCATTTAGTAAGAAGAAGCACACAATGATAATACAAAGCATAATATGATAAGGAAGGTACAAATGGAGGTCTCCTAGGTCTGATAGGATAGAAGGGGGTGATGAGTTGTTCTAGCTGCCTTTTAAAATGAATTTTATTTTTTTACTTAGATGTTACAGGTAGCCGGTTTAATACAGTCTCACGTAATGGCATATAACAAAAGCAACATCAGCATTTGGCTTTCAAAGGCAATCGTTTTCAGTTTTGTTAGCTATCTTCTGGCATTTATTTCATGTCTCTAAAAATATATTTATAAAGCTATTTCTTGATATACCTTTTAAAATTTAAGGCAATGACATATTAGGATTTATCATTCTTACATTTTCACATGCTACCACAATTTAATATATTCTATATTCTGTGATCATGTTTAACTTTATGCTTTTTTCCAGAAGAAACACCCCTCCCATTCTAAGAATATCCTTCTTAATCACTGTTTCTTCCACTAAATTCTGACTGTCTCCTCCTCAGTGATGATGAGATACCTTCTATTCTCCTTCTTCTTTTGGGTTTTGACTTTTATTCCTTTATGCTCATCTTAATGTGGTCTGGAGACAGTGCTTGAAAGGTGGTGAATGTTTGCACTCAGCCCTCCACGTCTCAAGGTCTGATTGAGTATCCCTAGTGGTGATTGGGTCTGAAGGGCTGGAGAGGAGCAGGGACGCTAGGGGTGCGCCCGTGCGGATGATGTGCGTTTGCACAGAGAGGTGGGAGGGAAGGGCATCCACTCAGCGTGCTGGACACAGAGGCCGGAGGGTGGAAGGCGCCTGGCTTCCCTCCTCCTGTGGAGCAGCAGGGGACTCGGGGACAAGGATGCTCCTCTGGGCAGCGTACTGCAAGGGGGGCCTTTAATGACCCCGTCAAAAGTGAGGAGCCAATGGCAGCTCTTATAAGGAATTGAATGAGTCACCAGACAGGAAAGTGGGGCAGCTTCTCTGCGGGTGGGAAGAGGGTTTTATAATATCCCTAATGTGGTGCCTTTTCCTTCTGACGAGGCCGAGCAGGCGCCGCTCCTGTCGGTCTGGGTAACTGGAGGGTGATTTGCTTGGCGCTCACAGGCGCACATCTGACTTCAGAGGCATGCGGTCATCTCGGAAACAGTATGATTCACTCTGAATCCTGTTTCCTGGGCAAGGGTCGCTGGGCCTTGGGACTCTCTTCCTCACCACACTGAAGGGCTGCAGCCCACTGCCGCCTTTTCTCCGAGGAGGGCAGTGCAGGCCCACAAATCGTGCTTCCTTCTGAACCCTTTGTTCCCTGTTGTTTTCCAGGCTAGGTTTACCTTCTCTCCTAGGCTGCCCCTTTTGCATAATTCCATCATCCATTCCCAGGGGGATGACTAGTCTTTCGGGAAGTCCTCAGTGTCCATAATTTAGGATTCTTGTACTTAAAATCTTTGTGTCACACATGTAGACCATGAGGGCTGAGAGTATCCCCCAGACCAGCGCGCAGCCTGCGCCCCTCTGGATCTTGTGGATGGCGCTGCTCGCCTGACACGCTCAAGGCCCGAGCTCAGCACCAGGGCTGGAGGTCACATCTCCAAACTTGGAAGCTTTTGTTGCATGATTTTATTGTCATGTTGGCAGCTGGCGCCCACCAAGTGTTTACTAACAAAGAAAGTGCAATTCATGAGCATGAATTAAAATGTTTGCTCGTTTATTTTTTCTTCAGTGTTACATTTCTATCCCATTTCAATTTGCACTAAAATTAAGGTAGGATTCTTTGCTGCCCTTTAGGATTTATTTCAGCATGTGGAGCACCTGGGCGCCTGCCCCACCCCAGAGCTCTCGGTGCCGGGGTGAGGCGCACCAGGGCACAGTGACACTTGTGACTTGTCACGGTTATTTGATTACACATTTATTATTTTCCAGAATTTAAAATTTCACAGTAACCCTTGGAGGGGGTCATCATTATCGCTAATTCACAGGTGAGCAGGTCTAGAGTTTCAGACTGAGGCCGGGGCCTTATGCATGCGGCGGAGAATCGCACAAAGCAGGTCCGCCTCGGAGTCCGCGGGGGCCGGGGTCCTGGAGGTGTGGCTGTGGCTGTGTCCTGGTGTGCAGACTGCGCGGGTGGTGTGAACGTGCAGCCAGGGTAGGTGCCGGCGGGCAGGGGTGCTCGGGAGCCTGGGCTCACCTGGGCACAGCGGGGCAGAGGCTCGTGGAGGCCGTCCGGGCCTGGGCGCTATGTGGATCCTCCTGCTGCGTGGCCGCCCCGCCCCGGCCTCGTTCCCCCACGGCGGCCTGGCCTTTCTCTGGCAGGGCTTCCCCTGACCCCGACCCCGACTCCGACCCTGTCAGGGCACCCCCTACTCCCCGGCGCCCACCCTGACAAGCTGCAGTGGGCGGGACCTGGAGGGAGGCCTTTAGGCGGGGTCGGGTTCTCTTCGGATGTTCTCAGTGGCCACGGGGCCTGGCGGCTGTGGGGCTCATCACTTCCTCTGAGCCAGGGGTGAACTGAGCCCCGCAGCCAGAACGCTCCCTGACGGCACATGCACACACGCTCAGAGGGGCCCAGGCTGCCCTGGGAACCCTTTGCCTCCGATGGTTGCAGATGTGGGTCCACCTACTTGGTGTCCCAGCCCCGGACAGACTCTTGGGCCTGCGACACAGAGGCAGCACCGGGCTCCGTTCTCTCCTTGCCCCCTACACCTGGGGCTCCACACTGCAGCCCCGGGGTGCATGCCTCTGGGTGCGGTGGCTGGTCCCCTCCCCACACAGGTGCTCAGTGTCCTCTGTGCCCAGTGGGGCAGCTCCCCAGGCCTTGTTTCCCTACCACAGTTGGCCTCAGGGGAGCTGCCCTTCCTCCTTTTGGGGGAAAGGGGAGGGCACCCCACAGGGGAAGCAGGGTGGTGGCGCTGGCACACTGGAGGGGCCTCCCATGGCTGTGGGCCCGGTGAGTGAGCCCTGGCCTTCCCTCCTGCCCTGGGCCTCTGTGAGAGGCTTGCGGGCTGTCCCTGTGGGGCAGGAGGGACGCTGGGCCTGGAGGAGGCAAGGTGCTCAGGCTGGACGCATCAGGAGCCCTGGCCCCACTCCTGGTAGGGGTCAGGGGGACCCTGGAGGCCCCAGGCTCCCTGTTGAGCCCTCTGGGTCCCACACTGACTCAGATGCACCTGAGCCCTCAAAGGCCGCCTGGGGGCTGGCGAGGAGCCCGCAGAGAGCTGGAGCCGCAGGTGGGTGGGCGCTTGTGCAGGGCACTTCCTGGCCCTGACTTCCCTGATCCTGTTGGGAGGAACCCAGGGCACCTTCCACTCTGCACATGACTGAAGGTCCCTCAGTCACTGAGACGGGCTTTCAGGGTCAAAAATAAATTTGCTTTGAAAATAAAGTGATGTGGTGTGCGGTACATTAAAATGCACACCCATTGTGCATGTTTGGAATGTAGCTGAGAGGGAAATGCACACGCAGGCATGGTTTAGGTCCGCGGATTGGTGCAATGATGTCCTCGCTGTTGGTCAGGTCGCTTGTGATGATCTTCCCGTTGCATCGGTTCTTGTGGAACCATTTGGGGTTTTGTGCAAGGTGCAAGCATTATACAGATTAGTAAGGCAAAGTTCCTACTCAGCACTGTCAGGTACTGGGAGGACAGATGTGGGCACAGGACATATAATTGTGATGTTACAAGCGCATAAAGACTTCAGAGCTGAAAACGTACCTTTCATTTTAGTTTCCTTTGGCGTCTGAGTTCGAAGGGCTTGTGTCCTGTGTGCCTTTTTCTTAGGGGTTAGGTTCTATTACTGTGTTGCTTTAAAGTATTGTTTCCACACCTTTATACAGTGTATATTTAGGTGCTTTATTTTTGTGAGCACACTCTGACAAAGGGTGTGTTAGCTGGCTAGGGCTGCTGTACGAAGCTCCCGGTGCTGGAGGCTTGAACAACAGGAATTCATTGTGTCTCTAAATGGCCACTTCCTGGGGCTGAAGTCCGGGACCAAGGATCAGCAGGCCACGCTGCCCCCTCAGGCTCCCAAGGCATCTGCGAGGCCCCTCGCTGGCCGTCTGGCAGCCCCTGGCTGGTGGCAACGGGATTCCTGGCTCAGGGCAACTGCCCTGATTGTGTCTCTGTGTCCGGACTTCTCTTAATGAAGACACCAGCCATACTAGATTAGACACTCGACTTTAGTATGACATCATTTTAACTAATTACATCTTCAATGACCCTATTTCCAGATATGGTCCTATTCTGCGGTTCTGGGATTAGGAGTCAATCTATCCATTTTTCATGGGGCACAATTCAACTACTAATGCAGGTGTTATTTCTTCCCTGATGTATGGACAACGTTCTGTTTCTATGGGGAATGCTTTGAACTGTTTCTCCCCTGTCCTAAGTGGGTCCCACACACATACCATCCTTCTGTTCCAGGTGCCTAGCTGCGCTCTTTGCAAAAGGCGCTTTGTGCTGCCCCGCCTGGAAAAGGCCTGCCAGCAAGGAAGGGGTGTTTCCCTCCCCATGTACCACCTGTGCACCTTGAGGGGCTCAGAATGCCTGCCTTTACTCCCTGGACTGACTATAAGGAATTGTATGAGGCTTGGAGGGATGGTTTTCTTGTCTCTGGGCTGTGCAGACAGTTAAAACTGACCCCTTCCGTGCTGGGCTGTTTTGGTGGTGATGGTGGTGGTGGTCACAGCTGGAAGTCCCGCAAGGCCAGGAGGGTCTTGGCTACTGCATCTCTGCCCAGCGGTTCCTGGGGCTCTTCAGCAGCTCTTAGCAACCTGACAGACAGCCCCTGTCACGCTGCTGTGCCCCATCCTGGGGTGGCCACTGTGTGGGAGGTGAGAGCCGCTGCCACGTCTGTCTCCGTACCGGCAAGCCCACCTCTGCTCGCTGTGCGCCCTGCCCGCGCTCTGTGAGCCCATCACAGGCATTTCTGCCCTCTTCCGTAGCCTGCTGTACTTTGCTTAGGCTTAAGCTGGGTTCCAGATCCTGTGCGTCTGCCAAACACAGCGAGCATGTTCAGGTCGCTCTACATTAGCCTGTGGATTTCTTTGCACTTGCCCAGAGGTAAAGGACTCATAAGCCCCCCTGTCCCTCCTTGGGGTGGGAGGTGGACTCACAGCAAAGCAAAAGCTTGCTCCGGAGAGAATCATCTCCACAACTTCTTGCTTTCTGGCATCTTTTTGTAATATGTACCCTTTTTTTGTATGCCAGCTGTACTCCAGTAACAAAGTTGAAGGTCTGATGTATGTAATAGCAACCATTACATATTCTTTATTCATAAAATGTCTTAAATGTCAGTTTTTGATTCTCAATAGAAGGCAAGCTACAGAACATATTTTAAACAGACAGGAAATGGAGGTCCAGAGAGGGCACTAACTTGTGTATGTACAGAAGGCAGCTAAGTGAAAACAGGGTGGGGCTAGAAACTAGGTTTTCTGGTTATGTGCAAGCAGTGGGTGCTTTTCAGTTAGGACCACACAGCCCTGGGAAGAGGTGATGGATGTGGGCAAGTGATACAGCAGAAGGAGAAGGATATAAAGTTTGAAAATAAAAAGCACAGTTTTCTAGTATTCGATTTGCTTTTCATTGCATTCATGTCAACTTTCATAAAAACTCTGTGAGGTTTTTATATTCTTGAAAGAAGACGTGGACAAAAAAATGACTGAAGAAAATTACACTCAAGATGCTCTCCTTCACTAGACCCCGGGCCTCCAGCAGCTGGCACGCTTTGCCTGGACCGAGACACACTGGTGTGTGTGGCGCACTTTACCAGGACAGCACTTACACTGAGATAACAAATGGATTTCCTGCTCCAACTCAGTGTTCTTTAATTATCAGCACAGAAGCTGCTTTGAACTTAGAGCTAATGAACACCGTGAGGCTTTAGGACCCTGGGAAGCTGCCTGCTCCATAGGCTAAACTGAACACAAATAAGCCATAACGTGAGCTCTTCCTCCTCCCACCTCCCGCCCCACCTGCAGCCTGTCTGATTTTTCTGGCTTATTTTAAGCCCATGAAGAACAAAACCCTTGCTGTTCCTTAACAAGTGAGAATGACTTGCCCAGACACACAATAAAACATTTGTGACAAGCAGTCATGCACGCCCTTAGTCCAGACCTTGCTCAGCACAAGGGACACTCTGGCTGCCCGGCTCAACAAAGGGCCTCTGTCCCTGCCCCTTGCCCAGGCTGAAGGCCAGTTGCCTTACATCTCTTACATCTGACCACCCCTTGAGCCCCCGTCCCTCGTGGATGGATGAGACTGCCACCCGAACACCAGGGCCCGTTAGACTGAACTAAGTGAGGAAATTGTTTTAAATCAGGTTTCCTTCATTCTTCATTCTTTGGCAATTTTAGGTGTAGCCTGCTTTGCTTCTCTCCAAACCCTGACCTGCTGGCCCTTCACCCCCACCCTCCAGCTCCCTTACCAATGACAGCTGGCATGTGACCGGCATGTCCCTTTGGACGAAGATGTCACCGGTCTGAGCCAGCCCTGACTGCGTTGAGAGCCTGTCCTTGCAGGGAGAGATAAGAGGCATGTAGTCAATACAAAACAGGATGCCTGGGCTTTAGCAAGTTGAAGGGGGCTGTGGAGAAGGGGAAATGAAGACAAGGCATTCCTGAGGGGCGGTCCCTTGACAGAGGAGACACTAGGACGGTCTTTTGACTTCTTGGTATGAAATTACTCCCAAACCCAAAATTCTACATGGTCATCCTCTCTTCTCATCATTCAATTTTTAAGAAAACTACAGAAACTTATTTCTAATTATGAAAGCAATATGTTTGTTGTAACATTAAAAAAAAAACTTTACAAAGGAAAAGATGAAAAACCTCACAATTTGGTGGTCTGTGCTGCAAACTTTCTGTCTCTCTCTCACACACACACAGTATGGGTTTATTTAGTAAACTATGTAGTTTTTTATAATACTATATTATGGAAATATTTTGTTAGCAACACAATTTACCATCTTGCTGGAATTTTATGTGAATATGTCATAATTTATTTAAACAATGTCCTGGAGTTGATCTTTTTGGCCAAATTAGTTAGATCCTCTAAATAATACTGCAGTGGAGATCTTTGGAGCTACACCTAGAATTTTTATGGCAAATAACTAGAAAAAAAATAAGAGGAACTTTTAAGTTAAAGACAAGTTACATTTCAAAATATTTCAATGTTTATTGTGACCCAGGACATTTATCCCTCCTTTGTGTGTATCTCTTTTGAAATGCACTCCAACCTCACATTCTTCATGGAGACTTTGAATGAACAGAGCTATTCTTACATCTGATTAATCTGAATGCACCTCTGTCATCCAAATCTCAATGTAAACCATCACACAGACAGAAAACAAATCAGAAAGTGCTTCTATGTGCTTGTCGGCATGTATTAATGCAGCCAACACATCATTTCTACCTTAGTTTGCTCTGTTTCACAGTTAGCTCAGTGCTGCGTTCATAGCTGGGAGTTAACACCTTGTCAGTGCTCTGTGATGTTATTCATTAGGGGTGATGTGTGGGCTGCTAATGAAGAAAGTCTGAGGTGCATCATTTAATTTTGAAATTCCCCATGTTCTGCTTGGAAATGTTTATCTTAAAAGAAGCTAGACATTGTTATCTGTACGACAGAGTTATTATTCTGCTGGGAATGAGTGAAATTGTCTGGTTATTTGTAAGAGAGCCCTTAAAATTATATTTTGTTAAGATATTTAGCTTTCAGGGAGTTATGGCCATTCGTAAATTAAGTTTCTCTTTTCTCAGAGATTTTTTTTCCTGCCAGATGCTGTGTTTTGTCATACAATAATCGTCATTGATTTCTTAATTGTGCTCTTGATTCTTAGCAAAATAGGGCAGCAAATTTGATTGGAATCATTATAGGTGGATGTCTGTGTGTGTTGTCAATATGAGCAGTTTCTTCCTTTACAGTTTTCAGGCCAAGGGCAAATAATTCAGCCTACCAAGGTTGTCATCCACTGCATCCCTGTGCATCCTGTGCATGTGCGTGTGCACGCGCGCACACACACACACACGGATCATAAGGCCTTATTTATCAAGAATGATTAGCCAATCTTCTATCTTTTCCTAGCTCAGAGAGCTATTTATTTTTCAGGGTATAAAAGAACAACTGTGGGTAAATATTGGTCTAGATCTGATCAGATCTTAAAGTAGAATCTCTCCTCTTTTGCTTTTTGTGTAGATAAACCAAAGAAATTGAAAGATGGGGTTTGAATTGACTATTAGCTAAGTTTATGTGCCAGATAGGCAGGTGTTCTGATCCAATATCCAAGGTATCCAATCTTCAATCCTCAATTGCTATATAAAATAAACTCATGTATCAAATTTACTAGACTTTGCACACCAGTTTGCTAGTTACCCTTGGTTTGAGGACACAGATGCGTCATGGTGTTACGGGTCCAGGCCAAGAACTTTTAACTGCATCATTAGCAGCAATGTTTATTGTTTTATGCATGTGAAGAGATATGCCCACGAAAGGAAAACAACTCCTCTCCTCAAAACCACCAGTCCGCTCTTAATCCCAAGGTGCAGGTGGCATTGGCCACCTTATATGTGTGAGCAGATCGAGCCCAAGCTGCTCGCCTTTGCTTCCTTTTCAAGGAGGAGGGGTTTTCCACAGAGATGTTCCCACTCAAGTCCATCACTACTCCCTGAATGTGGACCAGCTCCGATCTTTCTTCCCCACTTCCCCACTGACTGGTGAACACACGCACCAAAGGTCACTCTGATTTATGTGATTTCTTCAGAAAGAAAAGTGTGTTTTGGTAACTTATGTGTAAATTATAAATAACAGAAAGTGCTGTGTATCAGCCCTTCCTCAGCATTCAAGCAGAGGTGCGAAACCACCGTGGTGACATGGTGTCAAGGCTTTGCTTAGGCCCTGTGTGGCCTGGGAGCCGCTGCATCTGGGGGGCTGAGCTGCCGGGGGTCCGTGGCACCGGTGCTGGAGGAGAAGCCGGGCAGGCGAAGGATGGGCCGGCGTTCCGGAGGGCAAGCTGGGGTGCGAGGGTCTCTCACTGCCACCGGCCGTAGCAGGGAGGGGGACTCCCAGCAGGACGCTGATGCCCTTTGCACTGGGCCTGATTCAGAGCATGGGGACCCACAGGAGGGTGTTTGGTGGGGGTGCAGCCCCGCGGTAGGTAGCTGACCAAGCCTGGCAACCACCTTCCCTCCCAACATGTCTGCGTCATCCCAAGTCTCAGGCCCGTTGGCTGTGTCACCTTAGCCGCAATCATGGATGAGAGGAATTCTAGGGGACCCGTTCCAGCCTCGTCCCGCTCACAGACGACAAATCAAAACAAGCAGTAAGAATGTTATGAGACTCATCTTCCTCTGTGCCTCAAGCTTCATGTCTGAGAAGTCGCAGTTCTGTAGCCCCTCTGACTCATGGTGCCCTTGTTTTTAATGTCCCATCACTGCTAATCCCAAAGCCCTCCGTGCTTTCCCACCTGATGAATCCTGGTGATCTTGTGTCTGAGCACAGCTGGAGTGCCCCTGCCTGCTCCGGAAGCTTCCTTCAGCCCTGGAGGCAAGGCTGTGGTTGTCATCAGAGCATCCAGCACTTGTGTCAGGACCGATGCTTTGGTCACTGCTCATCCCAGTAGAGAAGAAGTCCATCTGGGGCAGGAGCCACAGCCTTCCCGTCGGTGTGTCTCACTGGGCAGCGTACACACGCACATTTGGCATAAATTTAAAGATAATCTGAGTTTATTCAGTATCATGGAATGTACATGAATGTTCTAGTACCATAAATTTTTCCAAGAATTACTGGAAGATCATACTTAGAAGACAATTTGTTGTGCTATCTTGATGAAATATCTTCTTAGACATCAAATAACCAGACTAAATTAATCAGAAACCTCAATTACAGATATATTTTGAGATGTGGAAGAAAAAGTGAATGAAACTGGCAATGTGGGCTGTTCTGAAGGAGGCTACTGTGGGTGTCTCTGTGTCCCCTGAACTCTGTAAGCCAGGGAATTAGGCTGATATGCCATTCTAGATCCAGGTAACATTTTGTTTCATTTTAATAGTTCCAAAAATGCAACTGAAGTACACTTTTAATATAATGTGCCTATAAACACTAGTTATGCTTCTTAATAAAAAGATGAAAAAGTTTTTTGACATGTCTTCCCACAAAATCATTAATTGGTGTTTATATCAGGCCATCAGTAATTTGTCAAATATTAACATTTTTCCAAGTATTTAATTAATTTCAGGTCAAGGAACTAAAGTGGTTTAGAAATAGTTTCAGTGTTAATAACTAACACTATTTTTATCTCTTTCATCCATCTGTTAAAAATAGATTTAAACAGGATAAACAATATCACTGAATATTCTGATTAATGAAAAATTTCTGTGCTGAGCAGTGCAGCAAAGGGCACTAAAAACATGTAGTTCCGTCTGAGAAAGATGGTCTCTTTTTTTGGGTTGGCTCATCTTGATTTTTTCTATTTGCTTTAGCTACAGAAAAGCTCAGAGCCAAATCAGGTGCTCTCTTTTAATGATGAGCTCTGGTTTCTAGAACAAGGGCCTCCTTTCTTTTCCATGTGACTTCTTCATATGTCTCTTTGGTATATTTTATAAACTCATCTATATACTTAAGTATGTGTAAATATATGTATATATGTAATATATTCATGTGAGCCTTATGAAATTTCCATGTTTTCAGGTAAAAGTGTTGAAACAGTAAGTTCATATGGTGGAGTTTTGGAAATCTCATACAATAAACATGTAGGTAGCTTTGTTTCCTCCGGAATCAAGTAGGCACAAATCATAAGCTTAAAAAATAGGTAGTGACCCTTTTGGTTTGACTTGCCACAAACTAGTAAGTGTGACTGCAGCAGACGAGGGAGCGGTGGTCTTGTGGGAACGGCAGGTGAACAAGGACGGAAGAGCTGGCTGGGAGAGCCCAGCAGAGGCAAAGCATGCGGTTCAGGGTCTGACCCGGAGTTCTTTGGCTTTGTTTCCTATTAAATGCAAAAGGGCCAACGAACATTGATTCAGTCTTAGATTTTAATAAACTCAGTAAAAGAAAATGTATTTTGCTTTTTAGTTTTGCTGATGGAACTTTTCATTCTTGTTACCAAAATATATTTTCCTTGTCAAAGAAAATCACAGTGAGTATGAGACGAAATGGCCCAGCTGGCAGGACATGAGGAATGAGAGCTCAGTGGCATGACAGAGCATGAGTAAAATATCAATACTTGGCCCCATCAATATTTTTAAGATGTAGAAAGACCAAATTTATATGGAAATAAAATAACGGTTTAGAAAGATGAAGGTGTGTTTTACAAGCTGAATTATCAACCAGTATAGCAAGAATTATTGATTATTTCTTGGAGTGGGAAACACTTGTAAGTCAGAATTTAATTAAGAAAAAGTACTCAATTTATGATTAAAACAGAACATTATGGACATCACATGACTCTTGTCATGTGAATAACAATATAAGAATGGAATTTGGGACTAATGAAATGTGATTCATAGGAATATGTGAAATACAGAAAGACACAACATCACAGAGATGCCTGTTTGTATACATTAATGAATTAATTTCAGTAAAAATGCCATTGTTACTTTCTGGAGAAAGAAAACTTAATTGTAAATTTTACTTAGAAAAGCAAACAAGAATATTTGGGAGAACCTTTAAAAAGTAGAGCTAATGGTAGCAGGGGTGTCCAGACTTACCAGAAAACACACAAATAAGCCTCTAGAATGGAAGCAGTTTGATACTGGTGTTTTAGACAGAGAAACCATAGGATCCAGACAAAAAAATCTAGAAATAGCCCCATTTGCATATGCAATGCAGTATCTTGGCTCCTGGGTTGCATTCTAGAGGAGAAGGAATGAAAGGAGCCACTGCCCCTTGGAGGAAAAGCTGACTCCAGGGCTGGGGTGGGAGCAGCACGTGAGCGCAGAGTGTGTCACATCCCAGAAAGCTCTTTACACTGTTCTATTTACATGGGCATATGTTTGAAATTTTCAATAATAAAATATTCTTAAAATGTATGGTCTCAGAGAATTGGCTAAACCTGAAAATGGTTTACTTGGTTTAGCTCTAAAATTATAATTGATTAATAATTTTTATTTTTTATTATTTTTATTTTGATATCATTAATGTACAATTGCTTGAACGACACTATGGTTATAAGACTCCCCCTATTATCAAGTCCCCCCCACATAGCCCATTACAGTCACTGTCCATCAGTGTAGTAAGATGCTATAGAATCACTACTTCTCTTCTCTGTGTTGTACTGCCTTCCCATGTACACCCCCTACATTATGTGTGCTAATCATAATGCCCCTTTTCCCCCCTTATCCCTCCCTTCCCACCCATCCTCCCCAGTCCCTTTCCCTTTGGTAACTGTGAGTCCATTCTCGGGTTCTGTGATTCTGCTGCTGTTTTGTTCCTTCAGTTTTTGCTTTGTTCTTATACTCCACAGAGGAGTGAAATCATTCAATACTTGTCTTTCTCCACCTGGCTTATTTTACTGAGCATAACACCCTCTAGCTCCATCCATGTTGTTGCAAATGGTGGTAGGATTTGATTTCTTCTTATGGCTGAATAATATTCCATTGTGTATATGTACCACATCTTCTTTATCCATCCATCTACTGATGGACACTTAGATTGCTTCCATTTCTTGGCTATTGTAAATAGTGCTGCGATAAACTTAGGGGTGCATCTGTCTTTTTCAAACTGGGCTGCTGCGTTCTTAGGGTAAATTCCTAGGAGTGGAATTCCTGGGTTATTTCTGTTTTTGGGGGAATGTCCATACTGCTTTCCAAAATGGTTGAACTGATTGACATTCCCACCAGCAGTGTAGGAGGGTTCCCCTTTCTCCACATCCTCGCCAACATTTGTTGTTGTTTGTGATTTAAGGGTTTGCCTTTTGATGGGAAAAACATTTTAAGACAGAGTCACTATGCTTAGTAGATCAGCTGCACTCCCAAACAGGTCCTTTGGCTGTACCTTATATGCAATAGTTGGTTAAGTTGTAGATTCTAAGGATTTTCTTCAGGTATGGAAGAATGCATGTGTCTGTAATAAATTATAGAACTTGATAAATACTTGGTTTATTAAATGCTTTTTATAATTTGATTTCTAAATATACCATCAATCAAAATGGTTATGGATTTGGCATAGGACTGTATTAGTGGAACAAAACAGAATCTAGGAACAGCTTCATCTGTTTAAAAAAAAATTATACTATTCTTTGTAGAATAAAATGCCAATAATGTGGTGTTAGGAAAAATGTGTTGTGAGTTGATTTTCCAGTATCAGGGGTGAGTGTGAGCTCCACGTTCTTTTTGGAAGCTGAGAAACAGTGGAGCATACAAACGAGACAGTTTGCTTCTGGGAAGAGATCCGCTTACAGCTTAGAGATCCAGACCCAATTCAGACGCCCTTACCTTTCACCAAAAGTTCTGGTTTCTTTACCACAGTGTGGAAAAATCTGGTATGTCAAGAGAGGCCCAAGCCATTTTTGGGTGTTACATTTATAGGCATTGTCCCAAGGGAACTGCAGTCATTAGCATAATCGGCCAAAAGGAGGCGGAGTCAGATACTCGTCTGTTCACAGAAGTCGATAAACCGTAACTGATGAGGCACGCTGATCAGAAAGTGCAAAGAAGGGCATCGACAAAGACTTGGTGGGGGAAACCCTGTGATATTCCTACTTTAAAAGGAAACTACTAATTGGAGTTTAATTAAGCTTTGGTGGTGGCTGTAAGTAAGAAGGCATCTTTCAGACATCGGTGATCACATATCATAGTGTTGTTGAAATACTTTGCAAGGAAAGTGTCGGTAATACAGAAGATAGAAAAACAGATTATCTGAAGCTTTGCACATTTACACTCCTGCACGTTTTCTTAGCTCTGCCCTGTGATGGCACTCTGGGCTCTCAGTTTGAAGATGAAGTACTGAGTGCAGGACAAACAGCCCAGTGACAGCTCAGTACGGTTGACCTGCAGAGAGTCCCTGAACCACACCCACCCCTGCACTTGCCCTTACGTGATGGTTGCCTCCCCATAATGGTGCTGTTCTGTCATTTCCTGTGTTCCACGTCTGATCTGAGTCTTGGTCCCCGGGAGTGAAGTGATGTGGCAAACAGTCCCTGTTACAATCCCACAAAACAGTGTCAGTGAACAGCTGCCCTCTCAGTGGGAGGTCCTTTTTGAATGACTTTCCCAAGGTGAGATCCCAGAGAGTGGGTGAAATCAAGACAGAATATTAGCTGCACAAGGCAATTCCTGAGGTTCATTTTAGCTCCCAAAGTATTTTTCCTTAAGAAATGAAGCTTGCTCAAATAGCAGGAAGTCTGGTAATTTTAATGTTTCTCTTCTGTATTATTGGAGGACCACGTCTGTTTAACTGGAGGAAATAAAAGACATAGAGCTTATGCCTGCTTTTTAAGATGCAAATATGCACTTCAGACGAGAAATTCTACCCCAAGAGCCTTGGTCTTGGCTGTAAAGAACACCTGGAGGGGTGGAGCACTGAATTCAATGTGTGGAAGTGTCCGAAGAAGAGAAGCAAAATGAAACAATAGCAAATAAAGGAAAATCAGTAAGAAACAAAGTGTAGACAAGGAAATGATGGAAAGGAAAGAGAAAGTGGGTAACGCAGTACCAGCGAGCAGGCCTTGAGGGGTGCGGGTGAGCCGTGGATCCCCTGGCTCTTACCATCCTGCAGGTATGACCTGGTGAGCTTCGCGGATGCTGAGCGTGTCACAGACGGCCGTTACCTGATGATGGCGTGTCCTGGTTACCCGAGGCAGCCTGTGTCTATGCGTGCTGTCCCAACGTAATTACCGGTAGCGCACCTACCGCTCCTGAAAGTGTTTGGATGATAAATTTTATGATTAGTCTGCGCACACTTCACACGTTTGGCATTGTGTAATGCACCTGTATGTGTGTGTGTGTGAGAAGGAAACAAGTGGACTTTTCTCAACACAATCTGAAAATACTGTTTTACATTATTACTTGGTTTCTTTGGGTTTCTCACGTTTTTGTCACAAAAGGCATCTTGCTTTCAATTTGTAAAGCCAAACATATGCTTTTACTGCTCTTGGGACTATAGCCACAGTCCAGACCTCTGTTACCATCTCACAGGCAGGATCACTCCCCATTCAACACAGCTTCATGTCAGCCCCTTCCTTGGCATCAGGTGACAGGTGTCAAGGGCAGTAACAATTCTCTTGGATATTTTAGAAGGAAGGAAGCATGTGTCCCTGTAGCTGAGAAATAAATCCCACTAATACTCCAGGGCCTGGTAACCTGGTGTAATATGTAGAGCACCTTTTAGCATCCCTCCCAAGATCAAGGAAACATTGCTGTATGACCCTTATAATTACTAAGAAAGAGAGGTAATGTATCATGAGCCTCTTTGGATTTTGATAGCTACATGCACGCATTTTTGGAACAATATGAAAGGACGCCAGGTTTGAGTGTGACTTAAAACAAGAGGGGCTCCTCTGTGCCCTGTAAGGTGCTCTGTCCATTGGGCTGTGGGACTCAGCTGCTCAGTGGTCCCCTATGGGCCTGTGGTAGATGGAGAAGCTGGATGAGGCTCTTGCAAAGCCCTTGTAGCTGCATCACTGCACAGGTTTAGGATTTGGGGACAGAACCTTGTCATCTTTGGCAGGTAGCTTTCTCCTTTGAGAAAAAGCTTCTGGCTTATCACCAGGAACTGGCAGAGAATGGACACTTGCCCCTGGGCCCCTAGGTTCCCCTGTAAGTCAGATGTCCACAGTGAACAGGGCATGTGTGACCCACCGCGTTACAGAGCTGAGGGTGCAGAACAGGTGCATCATCCAGTGGAAGGGGCGCACGTGAGATGGGCTTGACTGTCACTGCAGGCGCCAGAAGGTTGCACAAGGCAGGGTCTCGTCTCATGCCTCCTCACCCTGAAGCTTCATTTCTGTTCCTCAGCAGTCACCCATGGCTCATGAGACATTCCCTGCAATGCGCTGACTGTGGAAGGAGCAATTGATTCTGAGATTGCATATGATTCTAGGTGAAATGCTGAATCTACTCAAAAGTAGGCGTTTGGCCATTTTAGTCACATCCCCTGGCAGCCCTGAAGGATAGTCAGAAAGACAAGTCCTTCCAACAGGCAAGCTTGGCTTTTCACTTTATGTGGAAGGGGAGATGTCCAGATATGCAGATCTACATTAATTCATGGGCAGTAGTTAGCAATTTGGCTGAATGGTAAAAACTAGGAAAAAGCATGTTGGAAAATCGGTAACAAGGAGATCTAGGAAAGAGGTATAGGACTAGATCTCTTCAAACAGGCAGAGGTTGAAGATATGTGAGGCCATCAGAACTGCTCATACGTAGAAATGTCAACAAATATCTGGGTGTCCTGGACCAGGCAACTCTCATTCTGTGACTGTCAGTGCCCACCTTGCACAGTGAACTTGTCAGAAGGTGGCCATGGAAGGAAGGCGACTATGGGTGAGCTCAGCCATTTAAGTCAGCAATGCAGTGCTGGGGGCTCCCACACTGCCAGCAGCAGGTACTAGCTTTCACCTGGGGGCACATACTGTTCCCATTAAATTGGAAGCCAAATTTGCACCTAGTTATTTTGAGCTCCTTATACCACTAAGCTATAAGGCACAAGGCTGGGATAATTGACCTTATTCAGGGGAACTCAGTTACTCCAACACAGCAGATACAGGGAGGAATGTGCTCCCTTTTGGAACATATTATTACGACTATGTTTTGTGATAAACGTTAATTGCAAACTACAACCAAATGTAGGCAGGACTGCACACAGTTAAAAACTCCAGCAAGGAGGGCTTAGGCCACCCCACCAGCCAGAAGGTGTGACCAGCTATGTTGTCTCTGAGGCCAAGGAGAATCAGAAAGGGGTATTGGGAGAGATGCCGTAAATACCAAATCTGATGGCCCTGTCAGCTGCAGAAATGCCGAGAATCCAGTCCAAGGTGTGTTCACAGTATGTATTTCAGTATTTAATCTACAAGATATCAAAACTGGTGTGTGAGTCAGCTAGAAGAGAAATGAATGGACAAATCTGGATAAATTGACTTTATCGGCTCCAGGTTGCAGTAGGAATGCCTTATGTTAGATGGGTTTTGTTATTCTCTTTATTTGTAAGTTGAATATGATTAAAAGAAGTGCAGATGGGTGTCAGGCTGGCAGGGAAAGGCCTCTACTGGGCTGTGGTGTGTCAGCGTGGCTAAGCTGTGAGCTATGTCTCCCAGGATCCTTCTCCCTGTGTGGCTCTACATTAGAAGTGGAAAGGGAATGTTGTGCAGGGTCTGGAGGCAGCTGTTACTCAAGTGAGGTCATTGAGCTGCAGTGGTGAGCAGAGGGGAGACAGGAACAGGCCCCTGCTCATCTTCAGTCCCCTCTGTCTCACACCTCGGCCCCTTCCCTTTCCCGGCTGTGCGGTGTGCAGCAGCCTGGAGTCCCTCACTGGACACTGCCCTGCAGAACCGCCCATGGGACTGCTCAGCAGCAGAGGCCTCAGGTAGGCCACTCTCAATCCCCATTCATGACCCCATTTGGCGACGGCCCTGCTTCTCCTGCAGGCTCCACCTTCCTTCACAGGTGCACACATCTACGACCAGGTCCCCCATCTGAGGTGTCAAAACGGAGCTCCAGGGTGTGCAGAGGAGAGCCCCACAGGTGCGCGGATGGGACCCGCAGCCTTGGCCCCTGGTCACTCTGCTTGTGGCCTCCGCCCCCACCTGGAAGCCATATACCAAGAAGCCTGAAATTCTTGCGGATTCATTTCTAATTTAAGTGGGGTGAACTGATGGCTGAAAAGCTCTCAAAATCCTCATTCCTTATGTTTCAAAGCCCAAACTGCTCTTCAGCTGCCTGCCAGCTGTTTCCAGTCTGAGACTCCCCCGCAGACCCCCGGTCACCTGGGCCAGCAGGCTGAAACAGTTTAACCAAAGCCACCTTCTTCCCCAGGACACTTTCCGAAGATTCCTCAGTCTATTCCCAAGGCTGAGATAAATGCTTATCAGAGACTTTAAATAAAATTATCACAGCTCATGTTCCTGATATTAAATATGGAGCGTACCACATCATCCCGGAGTAAGGCAGGGCTCGTGCCTGCGAGGCTGTCCCTTTCCTTCTGCGAGCATTCGTAAACATCCCATAATCTGTATCAGCACGGAGAGGCCGTGTGTGTTGCAATTATAAGTAACCAGAGTGTCTCATATCTGACCAAGCTGTAGGTGTAATAAGGGTAAAGTTAATAAAAGCTGGTGGCAAAATCTGCCTGTCCTCCAGCCCCTCTGGACGACTCGCCGGAACCCTAAGCCTCCCGAGAGCCCCAGGGGCCCGGGTTCCCTGAGCTGCTGGCAGGGCCCCTGCGGACAGGCCCTCACAGTCAGACCTGCCGCTCCCGCCCCGCGGCCTAAGGATGTGCCTCCTCTCTGCTGCTGTTGGCCCCGTCACCGAAGGCCTTGTCGGGGCCCAAGGATGCATGGCAGGAATAGCAGAAGGGGTCCCTCCTGCCCTTGTCCCCATGTCTGACCAGGCCCCAAACAGAGTAGAGCCCCAGCAGTTGATGTGCTCTCTCATTTGACTAATTTTAATTTTATTGCATAGAGTCCTTCTCAGAATCTTAGTACAAAATCCCCCAGGGACTAATTTGGAGAACAATTTCCATCTTGATAATCTCATTTCTGTCCCCGTCTCTTCCCACTGATTAGTATCCCTGAATAGAAAGTACATTCCAACAGTTTCCTCAGAGTGGATTTTTTTTTTCTCCATTCAGTTTGTTTTAGAAGTACAAAGATACCCTTCATCTGCTCTATATTCTCAGAGCCAGCTGTCCAAGAGCATCTGCCTTTATTCAGTGCCCTCAAAAAACAGAAAAAGCTCCTCAACCCTTCAAAGATCTGTCCTCATTTTCTCTAGCAAGCCCTGATGTACCCTGAAATGACAAAGTGCTATCAATGGACATGGATAAGGACTGCCCACTGCTGTCCTGAATATATGTGCATGCATTGCACTGTAAGCCCTGACGTACTGACATCACCACTGGGCTTGGAGCAGCTGGATGCTGTGTTTACAGGTCCTTCATGCAGTACTTGATGACATAGAGAGAAAAAGACTGCTCCTGGGTGTTTACAGGGCATTTATAATTAGAAAATAAATGAAGTCATTGTATAATTTTGCTTGCTGAAAATATTCTTTGATTTCATTTTTCCTAGACAAGACAGAAAATATCAAAACAGGTATTTTGCTTGTATAAGTAAAATATTCCTATTGCAAATATAGAAAGTGAATGGTACTCTATGCCATGTTGGAAAAACAACTTTATTCTCACTGCTGTATTAGTACTGTTTGGAATGCTGACATTCCAATTTTCTCCAAGGTCTGAAAAATAGTTGTGATCCAGCTTTAAAAATAGGGCTTTCTTCTTCTTTCTGAGGTCCACAAAATAATCCCTGCTTTCACAACTCATTGAAATGATTTATCAGTTACTGTTAAAATTCTTCTCCACTCATTGAGTTTAGAAACACAGGGTCATAAGAACTCAAATCTCCCAGCTTCCCTCTCATTCTGCAAGTGCTGGGGAACTGTGGGTACAACTAGATAAAAGTGGCATTATCCTAAAGGCATCAGTAAATAGTGGGTCTTAAATGAAGAGCCCAGACCGAGTCCCAGTGGTGAGGCAGAGTCAGCCTCGAGGGGAGCTGTTTGGCCCGGGGGGTTGCGGGGCCCTGAGGTCTGGGTCTGTGTCTCCTTTGTACAGTCCAGGTGTTCTCTGAGTTGAAGAAGGACCTTTTTGTCCATATTCCTTTCAGTGCTTTCTTCCCACCCCCTCCCGCAGTCAAACTGTGGGTCGGACCCTCCAAATTGAGAAAGAAAACTGCTTTTCTATGGGATCATAGAATTTCCAGCACAATAAGACTACACTAGCTGAAGAGGTCAACCCAAACTGACCAACTCCGTGGAGGGGTCCAGAAATACAAACTGGAAGCCGTGGGGCCCTGTCAGCTGCTCTCCCGTCTCATCAGGGAGGAATTGCTAATTCACGATCAGAAGCCACAGGAGGGTGATTATTCATGCGTCTGGACAAGGGTGAGAAGTGGCACTTGTGTCCTGCGCCCCCCACCCACAAAGGCAGCCTGAGAGGCAGGCGCTGGTTTCCCTGGAAGCCGTGCGTTGGGCCGGCCCTCCTGGCATGGCTCCGACTGGGCCGTCTTTGTGCTCACAGACGCCGGCGCCCTCCCGTTGGAAGCGCCAGTATGTGGCCTTCACACAGCGTCGGGGCTGACAGTCGTCGGCTCCGTGGGGCTCTTGCAGCACCTGCTCCCATTCTCAAATCTCAGCCCTGTCGGGAATTACTCTGTAGCCCCTTCTCTCACCCTCTCCCTTGTAATTACATTTAATCCCACGGACACCTGCCTTGGCTTTGGGGAAATACTGATAAAAAGAGATGAAAAGACCTTTTTTTCCACTTGTGTCTAAACCCACCGAGTAAACACAACAGGCCTGGCTGATCAGCTTCCAAGGGGAAGGTGGGGAGGCCCCAAGAACCAGGCTGGGGGCGCCCCTCTGGTTTTGGGGGGTCATTTTCACCCAGCGCCAGATTCAGAAAAATATGCTGTATTTCAGACCATCCATCCCTGAAGCTTCTGACAGCCATTCTGTTAAACGGTCTGCGATGTTTGCATTTTCAGTACAGTTTTATTTGAAAAGCATTGTGTCGCCGCACTCTCTTGACTGGGAGTGAGACAAGAAAAATGACAGACTAGATCAGCTCTTATTAAACATGGACTTGAAACCTTGATATCTCAAAGTAGGGGAGTTTTCCCCCTGGCATTCCTTCCACCTCTGCCTTATCACCCAGATTAGTATTACCATTATTTTAAAATAACTTTTACACTGAAAATGAGGAATACATCTTAGTCTATTGTCTGCAATATCTGTGATGTGAAACATTTTAGAAAACTGCATAGTTGTTCTGAATTTTCATCAGAGTGCTATATAAAAACAAATACTGTTTCATCTTTAATAGTTATGAAATGGAAGGATCCTGGGGCATATGTGCTTGGGTGAAATGTAACTCAAAGAGTTGAGGGAAAAGGCTTGGAAAGACTGGCTGGGAATGCATAAAGATGGTAAATAATTTAAAATAATGTCTTAACACAAAATATAATTACCAAACAGTAGAAATTTCCTTTCCCTTTCCATCAGGAGGGTTGATGTAATCAAAACCGCCCTGACAGATGTCTGAAGTGCCACAGTGCCATGGGCATGGTTGTCGTTTGTCTCAGAGGTCTCACCGGTAACTGGCGGAAACAGGCTTCCCGGGGTCTCCGAATCTGCGGGCGGATGAGGGGAGGGCAGGGCGTTGCCTGGGCCCTTCTTTCATGTGGATGAAATGACAGATTTTATCTTATTTAGGATCAAGGGTAAACGAAGAGCAATCTAACTATATAAACAAGCTCACAGTCAAAATACAAAATCACGTGGGCTGGAAAAAATCCTTCTCCCAAAAAATATCCTATGGAAGTTCCCTGATTTATAACCAAAAATTGTCATGTCATTTTTTTCTAGCTCAAACCTAGGATGAAAAAACCATACAAACAGATGCTTTTATGCATTTGAGATTTCCCTTTCATGATATTTTGCTAAAATCTTAAAATCTACATGAATCTGCATAAATTACATAAATGACCAAACTCAAAACAAATCTGCCATAATATTGCTCATGTTTTTTTTGGACGCATGTGGTTTCCAATCTGTGTCAAGTAGCTGGGGACTAAGTGATGCGGCATCACGTGGAAGTCTGGATCAACATGGGAGAGTCACTGGAACATGTTCACAGACAAGGACAATCTCCTGGGAGCGTCAGAGCGTCAGATCTCAGGGCTGCAATTGTCTGGGGGATCCCAGCTCTGCCTTGAGACAGTTTACCTCCCAAGGCGATTCTCTTCAGAGTTGAGTGTGAGAAAAGGACAGAACTTCTGTGAATATTTGTTTCTGTCTAAAAATGAAGAAAGGAACAGTGTGTTACAAGGGAAATGCACACCATGTATGGATGGATTTACTCTGGAACGTCTGCCCCACCCACCCACTGAGGGCCCCGAGTGGCCGCGTGGTGATGTATCAGGAGGGGGCACCCCCCGACGGTGGGACCCTCAGTGGTTCTTTAAGCAGGAGTTGGTTTGAAGCTGTGTGATGTACTGTGGTTTGCACGATGCTAGTTCACTGGGATTTTAAATGATATTATCCTCTTTTAGCTGAACTAAATCCTTACCAAGTGGGGCAAATGGCTTGAAAAGGCCCCAGATAATGTCTGGGTCAAAAATAATACAATTTGTGGGATTGCTGCCAACAAGAGGGGATGGCGAAGATGACGTCTGCCTCACAGAGCTCCTCTTCAGCGAGAACAATATGGTTGAATCTGATGAGAAATCAGTACTCTGGAATTAACATGATAAAATTATTTAAAATATGGATGTGTTATCCACCATGCTTAATGATGTACCTTGCCTTAGCTATACACTCTGCCTTGAGATTGTAGCTAAAAATAGTGAAACTATCACACTTAGCAAGATGTTTTAAAATATTCACTTTATTTTTATCACAGCCTTTAAATTCTTCGGCTCTTGTGTGCATGTTATTACATTATCTGCTCCAAGCAGCTTACATTTGATGGTTGATTCTCTTCTATGCACTTTGTGCTCTTGGTTGAGTCCTATAACCTCCCTGGACATCAGTTACCTCTACTAGAAAATGCTGCTCAGTTACCATGTCCAGGTTAATTGTTTGGGTCGGTGGGGACTTAGTGCTGCCTCACATGAGGAATCTTCTGTCAAGGTTTTAATGAAACGTGAAAAAGTCCCATATGTCATTTCCCAGACTCCTTAACCAATAGCCTACCTGACAGACTTGCTTTACAGAAAGAAGTGTGTTGGTTGAGGTCTCATGACTTAAAGAAAGCATGAAAATAGCTCTGGGCTCTGGCAAAAAAAAATACACACACACACACACACACACACACACACACACACACACACACACACACACGTGTGGTTTGCAAAGTAGTGCTGCTACTAAAAGCATATGTATATTTGGGAAATCTTGAATTTCAGGTGACCTGAAACCTACCAACCCCATCACAGGCTGGGACATCGGTGGTCAATACCCTGATTTATTTACTTACTTTGCATGAAGCTGCAGCTGTTGGGCAGACGACCAGGGGCTGTGCGGTCAGCATGAACAGCGGAATTAGTGACTCACGTCAGGCTTTCCAGGCTCCTGGCGGAGGGCTGCATGTGTCTTTGTGCCTTTTTAATTCTCCTTTATTGAGGTCGGCCCCAAGCACAGTGGTGTGAGAAGGGCTGTTAGGGACCTATGTGCTTCATTAAAATTTATAGCACATTTTACATCCACCGTCTGGGACAACGTCTCTCTTCCTTACTGTTAAAATGTAACTTAAAACCATGCCTGGCACCAATAATTCCTGAAAAACATACTGTGCAGATGGAATTGTTTTTCTCTAATGCCAGGACTGTCCTGACAGGACGCAGAACACAGACCCGGCACAGGCAGACGGTATTTCCAGTCCAGCCACCTTGTGTCCCTGGTAGGACACAAAGTCTCACGTTCAAGTTTGTTTTCTGTTTTGGCTGTAAGTTTCTTGTCTATAAGTAGAGAAAAAAGGAGAGGAGTTGTTATTTTAAAACTTGTTAACCCTGTGGAAAATTGGAGAAAACTTTAAATGCCTTTGGCAGAATGCTGTATATCTTGATCTCCTGTGGTTTAACTCAGGGTTATTTGGATTTAGGAGATTGCAAGTATATAAATAACAGGAAGGATTTAAGGTAAAAAGCTCAGATATTTAAGAATTGGTGGACTTCCAGGGCCTGCCTGATCTGCAAAAATTGATTAAGTTTTGAGAAAAATACTAGCAATGGAGATGTCAACTTCCAAGCTTAATCTCTTGTCTCTTGTTCCAATGCCTGGGATGAAAATTTATGAGGTTGGTTTGGAAGGTTCTTGAATATAGAATCTGAGGTACATTTCACAGTGGAGCCCAGGAGATGGGAAGAAGGATATTTAGGGTAAGACTTGGTAGATCCACATTCATTTTGGGTATAGATTCTGTCTATTAAACAGTATTTCTTTTGTCAATGCACACACACTGCTAAAATTCTTCACCTAGAATGATAAAGATACCGTTCCCTTTAGCTTCCAAAGATAGCATCAAACTGGAAGTGTACTGTGGCAGAGAGTAGTACCCAAAGAGAGCAGATTCTGCCCCATTTGTGCCACTTCCTGGCTGTGTCATCTCTGTGTGTATGTTTCCTTATGTGAAATAGGAAAATGAATATCTTCTAGATCTATTGTATAGATTTTATAATCGAATCAGAACATGAATGTTAAGAATTTTGAAAAAATGTTAGTGCTTAATAAAAAGCAAGCTTTGTATTTTTAAATTTTTTCCAATAAGGAAATAAAATATTTGAACAGGAAGGGATCTCATGAGGTTGGAATCTACCCCTCTACCCTCTAGACTTAAAAAAAAACTCAGACAGATGAGATACTGTCTTAATATTAAAAACTCCAAAAATGGGATTCCATAACTTTTTTGGGAATTCACTGCAAGGTTTAATGGCCCTTGCTGCCAAATTTTTCTTACTTCTAAACTATATTTCTGATCCTTTATTAGGAGTCCATTTCATTTTTCCACAAAATAAAGACTCCTCACTAAAAATGAGAAAACAGACGGATAAAGACTTCTCTGATCCCGAAGTGACTTTTACCAAGTGTAGCCTCAGTTTTCTCTTTTCCAAGTAAAATCCTAAACCTAAAATACTTTTTTTCCTAAAAGTTCCATTTGACATCCTGAGAAACTTCTCGATTCTTATGATTTTCCCAATGCACTTTATCCTCAGAGAAAAGAACTGAACGCACTTCACACCCAACCAAGTATTTGGCTAAAGCATCATCTGATGGAACTAAGTCTATAGGTGTATTAGTGAACTCAGTAACACAGGGGGTTTGTGACATACACACAACCAGGAGTGAGTCTTGACTTTAGACTGAGTTCCATAAAAATTGATGCTAATCTGGTTTAAACCCTTCTAGCTAAGACCTTGACTATTATTTTTAGCTATAGTTACAGAAGATCTTAGAGATTTATGAAGATAATAGAATTTATGAAAAATGATTGAGTCCATTCTCTAGTGATGAAAATTATGTTCACTCTACTATTCACATTAAATTCACCTTTTCTTATCATAATAAATAAAAAAATTCAGATGAGACTGCTCTGACATCCTGGATCCCAGTGTGGAAATAAATTTGAGTATGTCTCTTGCTTTCCTAAAATGGACATGTAGTGTGAGCATTGCTTAAGGCAGTGAGGTTTGATGGTTATAGCCCATCCTTACCGAGGAGGTTACGGATGGTTTCTGATGCAGACAGAAAACATATAAGCTTAAATGTACATGTTAAAATTTATACATATTTCCACATACAGTAAGGCTGTAGAAAGACGTGAGAGCATCACGTCTATCATAATAATAAGGAAAGTCTGTCTGATCTTAAACATTTATATTCTTTAGCCCATCATAGAGCTCAAGTTGCAAGGCAACCAGGTAAACTCAATTCTGAGGTGATAAGACCTTCTAAGGAAAATGGGCCACATGAATATTTTATGTTTGGCGACCACGGGAAAGCAGAGGGCAGCTGCCATGCAAGTGGGTAAGGAAGCTATGAATAAAATTTTAACTAATTATTGAAGACTGAGTATGAGCTAAAGTGTTAGAGTACTTTCTCCAGAAGTACCACTCAAAAGGGAGGTCTGTACCCACTGCCCAGTCCTACCAAAAGCCCTACACTGGGTGAACATCGGCAGGTGTATTACCCAGAGGTGAGCGCAGGAGTGTGGAGGGAGACTGGACTGAATTATGGGGGTGGAGCATGAATGCAAAGAAAATTCCTTAGCATTCTAGGCCCCACAGTAAGAAAATCAGTGGTAGTCTACGACTGGAGGAATTAAATTTGGAAGAGTGAAATAATTAGAGAAGCAATACACCACACACAGTCTAGACTGGTCTGAATTGGTTAATTAGGAATTAAAACAACTGTACCACAAGGAAGAGGATTGTTAAAAAAGCAAGTGAGTAGAGTTTCCAAGAACTGCAGGATAAAGGACAAACCTTCAGACTTGAAGTTGCAAAAGGAGAAGATAAAAAGAATGGGAAAGAAGAAAACAACATATAAAGAGAAAAATCCTGAAAGTGGACAAAGAAAAAACAGAATGTGCACACACAAGTTAAAAGATGAGAATCAGTGCAGTCTTGTTAAACCAGAAAACAATAAAACAATTTAATGATATTATTAAAGAAAAATAAATCAACTTATAAATCTATCTTGAGAAAATATGTTTCATAAATTAAGACAAAATAAAATCTTTTTGGAAAACACAAGCAGAGAGGATTTATTGCTAAGGCTTGACCTACAAAAATGTTAAAGAAAGTTATTCAGTAGAAGGAAAATGATGTCCAGATGAGACTTTGGATCTATACAATAAACTGAAGTGCACTAAAAATAGAAAAATGTGGGAAAACTAAAAGGAATTACTTTTAACTTACAGTCCGAAGTAAAATGAGTAACAATGGAATTTTATGAGATATAAAGCAGTAAAATTTGACAAGAATCTCACAGGAATGGAAACCAGTAATGGTTTTCACATTACGTGAGGTAATATAAAATAATAATACTTGAAAGTAGGCTATAAATATTAAACTTATATGTTATACATGTCTACAGAAACTACTGAAAAGAATAAAATAAAGGGATATAGTTTATAAACAAGTAGTGGAGAAAAGAATTGAATTATAAAAATACTCTGTCTAAAAGAAGGCATGGAAGAGGGACCTGGATACAGAATAGGTGTAATAGATAAAACTCAGATGTCATATGTAAGGTTTAACCCAACTGTAGTTGTGATTCCATTAAATGTAAATGTCCTAAACAGTACAATTAAAAGGCAAGAATGGATGAATAATAAAGACCTTACTCTATGTTAACAGGTTTTCTTTTTAAGATATAGATTAGTAGTAAATAAAATGAAAGATAGACCATGTATATTAGGTTCTTGTAATTGCTGTAGCAAATTACTATAAACTTGGCTTAAAATTACAGAAACCTCTTCTCTCACAGTTCTGGAGGCCAGAAGTCTAAAATCAGGATCACTGAGTCAAAATCAATATTGCATGGGTATAGTCCCTCCAGAGGCCCTACAGAAGGGTCTGTTTCTCGCCTCTTCAGTTCTGATGGCTTCCAGTGTTCATTGATTTGTGGCTGCATCACTCTCTCATCTCTGCCTCTGGGGCACATTGCCTTCATGTCAATCTCTCTATGTCAGGTCTCCCACTGTCTCTCTCCCATAAAGACTATTGTGATTGCATTTAGGACTCACCCACATAATTCAGGGCAATCTCCCTGTTTCAAGATTTTTAACTTAATTACATCTGAAAAGTCTTTGCCACAAAAAGTGACATGTGTTGTAATATCTATGGAGTTTTAACTTGGGACACCATGTATTACCTAATTAAAGTAAAATTTTCTGATATTAATATCAGAAAAAGTAGATATAATATGAAAGAAAATCACTAAGGTCCATAGGGGACAATAAAAAGGTCAATATTAAGAAGTTACAATAATCCAAAATATGTATGCCTCTATAACAGAAATTATATAAGAAATAGAAAAATCCTCAAGTATAATTAGAGATTGCAACAAGCCTATCTCAGTAATTGGTAGAATAAGGAGGCAGAAAATCAACCATATAAACTTCAAAAACACTGTCAACAAACTTGACCTATGTAACATTTATTAAACACTGTACCCAACAATAGTGGAATATGTATTCATTTTAAATGCAATGGAATATCTACCAAATTAAATCACTTTGTGGGAAATAAAATTGAAAAAGTTGAAAAAAGATATAAATCACACAAAATGTGTGTTAGGAACCCAAAGAAATAAAACTAAAAAGCAAAACCATAAAGATGTTAAAACAATCCATGGGCTGTACACACACACACACACACACACACACACACACACACACACACACACCACACACCCCACAATGGAAAATAGAAAATACTTTGAAAAAAGACAATTAAACATATTCAAATTTGTGGAATGTAGCTAAAGCAGTGAGCAAAGAAAAATTTATAAGTTAAATGCTTACACGAGAAAAGGATTTCTGAAATTATTTAAGGTAATACCTACAGAAATTAGCAAAGGAAGGGTAATTAAATCCAAAACCATCAGAAAGAAGGCAATAAGAAAGGTAACAGCAAATACTTATTGAAATCAAATACAGAAAAACAGTAGAGAAAAATCAAACAAGCAAATCTAGTTTTATGAAAAAATGCATTTGAAAATCTTCATAGAAACTAATCAAGAAAAAAGGGAAAAGCTGAAAGTAATAGTGAGATTGAAAGGAAAAATCACAGAAAATGCAAGTATTAAAAGGGCAATATGGGAGTTTTATAAACAATTTTTTGTTAATATATTCCACTATTGAAAGATACTTATGGAAAAAGTTTACTTAAGAAGAAATAAATAGCTCTAATAGCCTAAGGCAATTATATAAACTGAATTTGTAATTTAAAACATTTCAGAAAGAAAACTTCAGGTGTATATAACTTTACTGTTGAATTTATCTAATATTTAAGGAATAAATAATTATATGCAACTTTTTTTGAGATTACAAAAGATAATGGTAAACTTTCCAACTCATCAGGAGGCCAGGATTACTGAGATAACAAAACGACACCAGGGCGTTACAAGAAATGAAGACTACAGACACCCCATGATTAGAAAGATTAAAAATATCCTTAGCAAAATGTTCTTAAATCATAATCAGCCATGTATAAAAATGATTACCTTTTATGTCCAAATAGGATTTAGCTCAGAAATGCGAAGCAAAGTTAGTTTAGCATGTGAAAATCAACCAGTTGTTACATTCACAGACTAAAAAAGAAAAAAAAAAACTTTTGTCAGTAGAGCCAGAAAAAATATTTGACAAAATTCAATATATATTTGTGATTAAAAAAATAATAACTCTTCACAGATAATAAATTGAAGGGGACTCCCTCAAGCTCATAAAGTATATGTAGAACTAACATACTTAATGGTGAAAAACAAAATGTTGTTGCCCTAAAATCAGGAAAAAAGCAAGGATATCTCACTCACCACTTGCATTCAACATTGTGTTGGAGATCCTAGGTGGTTTTATAAAGAAATGAATATTAAAGAAATATTAAAATGTAAGAAGAAATATTAAAAGATAAAGGGCAACCAGTTTGAAAGACAGAAACAAAACATTTTGTAGTAAGATTATTCTCTAATTAGAAAAAATTCTAAAGAATCTACAAAAACTTCCTGGGGCAATATGTAATTTTAGCAAGGTGACAGGAGCCCAGTTCATACAAAAGTCAGTCATAGTTCTATATCTTGGCAATGTCCAGTTGGAAATGGAAATGAGAACGAAAACATTGGAATACATAAAAGACATGAAGTATTTAAAGGTAAATCTAACAAAACATATGGACAATCTCCACAGTGGAAATGTCAAAATACTGCTGAGATAAATTAAAGAAAATTTAAATTAGTGGAGTCTTGTACTTTATTCGTGCACTGAATGTCTCAAAATCGCTATAATTTAATTTCTTCTCAATCTTCTCTAAAAAGTCAAAACAACCTACATCAAAATGCAGGAAGACTTTTTTGTGGAAATTGATGGATTTATTTTAAATTTATAGGAAAACAGCAGTTTGATCAATATGTGCCTAAATGAGATTTTCTTTGTGTTGATTCTGCTTGGTGTTTGCTGAGCTTTTTGAATCTGTAATTTTATGCCTTTCATTGACTTTGGGGAGTTCCTAGCCATTATTTATTCTAATGTGTTTTCGTTGTTCTTTTCTGCCTTTCTCTGGGGCTCCCGTCACATATTCGGTAGATCTTCCAAGCATCTCGCAGGCCACGGAGGGACCACTCAAAGGTCTCTCCTTTCTGTCCTTCATTTCTGTTGAAGTATCTGCAAATTTATGGACTCTTTCCTATGTCATCTTTATTTTGCTTTTAACCACTTCTACTGACATTTTTTATTTTAAATATGGTACTTCTCAGTTCTTTAATTTCCATTAGCTTTTTTATAGTTTCTGTTTTTCTGCTGAGATTCTGTCTCTGTGAGCAGATTTTCTTTTACAGCTGTGAACATACTAATACTATCTGCTTATGTCTAGTTTGGACAGCTATGACTAGAGGTGGTCTCTATTCATTGTCTTTTTTGCATAGAATGACTTATGTTTCCCTATTTCTTCTTATGTTGAGTCTTTTTGGCTTGTATCTTAGGCATTGTGAATGACATCTCATTAAAACTCTAGGCCTATTGTGTTCCTCTAAAGAGTTCTGTGTTTTTGTAGGCTAGTAAGTTAACTTCACCCAAACTGAAAATTCTGTTTCATTTCCCTTGTAAGTGTATTTTTAACGTCTTTCCAGGGCTGCTTGTTGTTCACACAATGCACGTGTTTGAATCATACATGTGTCATGCAAGGGTCAGCCAGAGACTCAGAGTGTCTATACGGAATCTAAGGCTTCCCTTCTCTGACTCTCCTTTCTGAATTCCAAGGGATGAAGTTGCTCCAAACTCCATTCTGGTTCATCAAGCCAGCAGTGTTGAGGTTTTTCTACTGGAATCTTAGTTGTCCCACATTGACTACTGGGGACAATTCTCAAGGTAAAAGCTGTTGAATAGGAAACTCAGACAGTATTATTCCTGTATTAGCTTCTTAGTATTGCCGTGCATATCACTTTAAACATGGTGGCTCAGTAACTAAACTTATTCTCATGGTTTTAGAGGCTAGAAGTCCCAAATCTGGGTGTCAGTAGGGCCTGGCCCTCCCCGAGGGCTCTAGGGGAGGGTCCCCCTTGCCTTCTCCTGGCCCCGATGGTCGCTGGGCATTCCCTGTGCTCTTTGGCTCACAGACACGGCACTCCAATCCCTGCCTCGGTCACCCCGTGTCATTCTCTGTGTGTGTCTTCACGTCCACATGCCCCTCTTCTTCCAAGGAGCTCAACTGTGCAGTATTACTTCATCTGAACTTGAGTACACCTATAGGTCAAGTGCACAGGAATGGAGATTAGAGCATGGACATATCTTGGGGGACACAGGTCCATCCACTACAATCCTCTTCTTCCAAATGCTCCTTTTCCAGGCTTTGTCTCTTTTTGTTTACTGTCTGGTGCCTTCAAGTAGTTGCTTTCTATTTTTTTCCAGAATTTATAGTTATTATCTCTAGAGGGTTGGTTTTATAGGAACTACTAGGCTATACTTGAAGTGGAACTTTCTTCCCTCACAGCTATGACTGCTTACCTATCTATCAGCCACCTATGTAACTCTGTCTGTCTATCTGTCTTTCTATCTATATCTATTTATTTATCTATCTGTCTACCTATCTATCTATCTATCTATCTATCTATCTATCATCTATCTATCTATCTATCTATCTATCTATCTATCTATCTATCTATCTATCTATCATCCATCTATATCTATCATCTATCTATCTATCATCCATCTATCTCTGTCATCTATCATCTATCATCTATCTATCTATCATCTATCATCATCATCTATCTATCAATCATCTATCTCTGTCATCAATCTGTCATATATCTAATCTATCATCATTTGTCTTCTTTCAGTCTTAGTCATGCTGTGTGTGTCTCTTTCCCTCTCTCACCACCACACAAATATAAAATTTAGGCCCTTGTGACTTTGAATACAAGACTTACGATTTCATTTAGGGCTAGAATACAGCTAAAAACACACATATTTCTTAATGACTACACACACCCACCCCCAAAAATCCCCTCACTTTGAGAATTTCATGTTTGATTTGGAAGATGGACAGAAAACTAGGCAAAAAGCCCTGTCTATAAATGCTCACGACCTTCAGGGTTATTTGACTGTTGGAACCTCAGTTTCCACATCTACACGAGGGCTATTGTGAGGCTGATGCACATCATTTCAGTTCATGTGTCACATCCGAGCAAAAGGACTTTGCTTGGCCTCATGTTGTCACTCACGCTTTCTCCTAGCTTTCGCTTCTGCTTAATTCATTTTGATGAGACTTAAAAAATTACAGCTTAATATACACTGCGGAATAACTAGTTGAGACAAATGGAATCCTTAGTACATATGACTTGAATCATCCTTTGGCTTTGTCTGGGTTTTCCCCCAAAAGCTGCCTCAGAATCACCCTGAGTCCTGCGCTCCATGCAGTGGGCCTATACCGTGCCTCCATTCCAGGTGGCCCTCTCCAAAAAGTGAGATTTTTGTGTTTCCTCTTGAAGACCTAGGATTATGTGCAGCTATCTTCTCTGTAAGTTTGTCTTATTAGAAGTACAGCAAGTCTTTTGTTAATTTGTGTATTCAGGATTTATAAGCAGAGATTCACTTTTTTTCTCCCTAGGCACACTGTAGGCTGTGCCTACAGCGTGGATAACATGTGCCTTATGCATGCTTCTGAGAAATGCAGCCAAGTTAATTAGGAAATGTCAAGCAGCTCTCCAAGACCCTCAGAGAGAAGAGCATCGTGTGACTACGGTGTATCATTAGTATAAAAATAAAATCATTCCCAGTCCTGCAGCTCTTAAAGGGCCATTACACGCTGCTGGTGCTTTAAGAAACAAATTACAGACTCACGGAACTGGGAATAATCTCAAGCAGTCCTGTGGTCCATTCCCTGCTCAAGGGGAGATCACAGTCATTCCATCCCATATGACTTTCTCACCTATTTTTAAGGCTTCTAAAGAGAAACATCCCAAAACCTCATTTGATAATTTGTTTCTACTGCTTAATATCTCTCATCCACACAAGAATATTCTTTTAATCTAGTTGTTAGGAAATGTAGTGGATTCTAGTTGAAAGGAATATGACTCAAGACAGAGATTGAGTTTTTTAGTGAAGAACCATGGGCCTCAACTCTTTTTACTTAGCAGACATGCATAGTGTATGTAAGGCAGAGGGCAGAGGTGGAGTCAACATCCAATCAGGTCATTGTTTTCATTATAAATCTCTTATTTAAAATTTCTTTCAAAGTTTTAAGACTCTGTTTGCTACATGAAGTTGCAGAAGATGTGCATTCTGTTTTCAATTGCATTGGCATTATAAGGATTATATAATAAAACTCATTTTTCAAAAGAAGTTTTAATTAGACTTGAACCAAAAAACTAGGCAGAAAACACTTGAAAGAACCTAATGAGCTGACATTTCCTTAAAATTGTCCCTAGAATAGTGGGGATTGTAGTTTAAACAGAAATATTTCTAACAGGTTACCAGGCCACTTTCTGCTGTAGCTTGGGGTTTGGGACCATATGTACATGGACCAATGGACTTATTTAAGGAATGAACATGTTTATGCACAGTTTGATTTACAGGTATGCGTTTATTTCAGGTGATATACATCTGAAACTATAAATGATTGAATATTTTTTTGTTTTTGTAAATTCTAAAGACACTAGAGTTGTTCAGTAGTTAGGGAACTCACTGGAACATTTCTACAAAGTGGACAATACACCTCTCATCTTGTAAAGGCTTGGTTTGCCCTTCAGCCGTGTACAGCCAGGTTGCTTCAACCTGGTCTCTTTCCTACCAATTTTTATCTCCCTTTGGCCAGTTTCATAATGCCGCTGAAGCCCATTTGCCAAATTTGAGAATTCCATAGTTTGATCCAGGAGAGATGCCAAGCACACAGTTGCAAAGACCTTCAAAATGTATTAATTCAACAAAAATTATAGACCTCCTTGAGGTTCTGTACCAGTCAGGATCGTCTTGCAACAAATGCCGTCACCACGTTTGCATAACAAACTGCATTCAAGGCTTAGTAACAGCTACTGCTTTGGAGCAGTTTGATATAAAAAAAGTGGTAATGCCACAATAAACTACACAATATAAAATTTATTGGAGTTTATATTGGCACCATAGGACCTTAAATGGGACATTGCTTCCCAGCTCTTTAGCTTCTATACCTAGTTTGGATTGTAGGGGCATTTACTCAAAGGATCCAGACATTTATTTGCTTATTTCTGTGCACCTCAATCCTCTTGAAAAAGTGCACATTAGAGAGAAAAGAATGAAATAAATAGAAGTAGCTGAACACAGAAATGCATGTGATTTTTTTTTCTTCTGATGATTTGGAACTGAATTTTTTGCCCAAAAGGACATCAAAACTCAAGTTGAGATTTTTCCAGTAGCAGTGATTTAAACAAACATGTGCTGGGACTTATTTTTAGACATAAAGGTACATGGCCAGAGGTTTTATTCAGGATTGCTATTAAATAAACTGCCCCCAGGGCCTTGTAAAAGATGGTATTTGAATTGTAAGTAGACACGTCCCATTTTCCACATTCTGCAAGCCTCTGAAGATTTCTCCTTGCCTGGATTGTGGTGAGGGAACTGCCCCCTTTCATATTTCCATTGAGCTCTGTCTCTACAGTAATTATGAGTTTGGGGATCATTAAAAATCTAAATTTTGTGGGGGAGACAGACTGCTTTTTGAAGCTCTGCGTCTGATCAACATGTTCTAAAAGGCTTTTGATGTATACACAGCTTGTTAAGTAAAGGTCAAAATTGGACAAAGTCCTGTTAATTTCCTTTTGCTAAGAAATCAATATCTGTATCAACATCATTAAATTTGACAGAAGCAGAGAAAGTTGGATGTGAAAAGTGGATCGATACTTATTCCTGATAGGATTAACTTGCTGTGCAGACAGTATAAAACGTCAATTCTTCATGCATACCATTCAGCCCAATACCCACTCCGGCTTAGCAAAGCTGTCTTGGGCCTTTTTGCCCTTAACTTGAAGCCGGCTGTGGGTTTTGCTGGCTGGAGCTGAATATTCTATTCTTGAACAAATTTTACGTGTTGTGAATATATATTCAATGTGATCTCTCATATTATTAAGTTTGCAACTGTTAAGACTAAATCATGCTCCCCACTCTTGTATTATTAAGTTTGCAACTGTTAAGACTAAATCATTCCAAATAATCTAGGTATTTTAAAATTTCAGAACCTATTTTATTTGCATGTGAAATTTGCAGATCACAGAGTTTCATATTCTCCCCCTGCAGTTACCAGCAGAGCTTTGAGTAGCCTGTGGATCTCAGGAATAAGTTAGGGAAAGCTCTGTTTATATCACAGGTACCTAGGAGCTGTTTGGCTAGTTGTCATTATTGGTGTTTCTGAGACTAACTTTGTGACCATGCATTGCCATGAAATCGGCCTTATTTCAGTTGATACCTATGCTCATAATTATGCCCTGTGCTGTTGCAAGGCTCTGCGACATCTCTTGAAATGAAGAGAATTGAGTGATGTGTGCCATATTGCAGTGTTCTGTGGATTTTCTAATTTTGTTTTTTTAATGGAATGGCAGCCGTTGAACCCCCTGCCCCACTCTAGCATTAGATAAAGATCTCTGAATATGTCCCATTCTTCTGGAAATCTGAACCATAAATGATTGCTTTTTCCCTCAAAAAGTATTTGGGTTTGCCAAAATGCCTGACAGGGAACCAGGCTAGCCAACACTGCATCCTGTCATGTCCTTCTTCTACTGGCTCCCTGGACACCGAGGGATCTCTCTGTGGTCTCAGAATTGGGTCTGGTTTGCAATAGGACAAAACCCTGCCCAGAGAGAGCCTGACTTGGGGGCTGAGCAGGCTCCTCAGGCTGGGGGAGGTCATCTACAAGGGTCAGGACAGCAATCGCAAGGAAACACCCAGGCACTGGAACCAGAGTTGGAGGTGTAGACATTTTTTCATGCAGAATTTAGAGCCATCATTCTGCAGAATTAAGAGTTCCCATGACTCCTTTAAAACATTTAGTAACTTCCTAGGCAATTAAAATAAAACTCCTGCTTCTTAGCTTAGTCTCTAAAGTTCCAGGAAACGTGATGCCGCACCTCCTTTACTTTTCTATCACTTTACGCACAGTTCGCTATAGATTCAGCCTTCTTTCTGTCCCTGAACTGTACAGGGGCCAGAGAGGGCATCACTTGTTTCTCCTGTTTCAAAATTCTCTGTGAGGCCACCGCATGGCTGCCTCGGTCCCTCAGGTCCAGGCTTACGCTTCACCTGCCCACAGGCCCCCGTCTGGCCCCCGCCCTGGCTGCGCCTCTGCACAGTGCCCACCACGATCTGAAATGATCTGTGCTGCCTGCTCATATTTTCGTGCCTTTTCACTGGATGATAATCTCCAAGTGTTAAGGATTTTTGTAGACAATCTAGAAGTAAGCTGGAACAAGGCTGGCATAACCAGTATTTAAATACATCCTAGTTATTAACTAATGAATTAACAGGATAAAGTCAGGACCTTTGTCCAGCAGAGCTTCAGAAAGGGGCTTTTAAAGCAGAGATGTAGACGTAGGAGACTTGAACAGGGATCCGGGCACTGCACTTGGAGTGACATGGAGCCCCACATTTGTGCTGCAAAGCGGTTCTGTCAGTAGCGTCGTATCTAATTCCGCATGGCTGACTTCTTGGGAGGAGAATCTTTGGGCACCAGGAGCCACACGTGCTTTCTAATTCCAGCTTTGTGCTTCTACTCGTTTGTTCTCCTAATGGACTCACCTTGAGTCCCCTGGGTGTTGCTGACTTTCTACTGGTGAGATCCGCCTCCTGCTGTATGCTTCTCCTGTGACTTCCCCACAAGATGGCCCGCAAGATCTGTCTAGTTCCCAAAGTCACAGGTCTGCCTGAGTTTGTTCATGTGGCGATGGTACGTGGCTTCCTGAAGCCCCCTGATAGGATCAGAATTGTCCTGAGAAATCTATTTTTTGGGGCTTTGGAATCAGTGCCTCCACAAGCTTCAGCGTTTGACATGAGAAATGAGTGTTTATCAACAGGCCATTTAACGTACTTGAAAACCAACAGATTGATCACATTTGGATTGGAATTTCTGGAATGACCTCAGTGTGGAACTTGCAAATAGATAGTAAAAACAGAAACACACCTGCTGTAAAGTTAAGAAGCTTAAGTTTCAGGGCCCTCTCTCTTAGGTCGGATCCCTCCGTGGCCTTGAGCAGGGCCCTAGAAACCCAGCTTGGCCACATGTCCGCGTAAATGTGATGTGGAGTCCCTCACATCACGTTTCCCCTCACCCGGGCTGCTGCTGGGGCGGCGGCCAGCATTTTGGCAGGTCTGACTGAAGGGGGTTTATTGGGAATGTCACGGCGGACCTAATGGGGTGTGCTCACAAGGTTTGCCGTCACTTAGATGTGCAAGAAATCATTGTCACCCATCCTGACATTTCAGGTTTTCTTGCAAATGAGAGAGCTCCTCGGTTATCTAGTGCTAACACCGACACACAGGCTTGGTCTGGTCTTGGAGAGGTGGCTGCTCTGAGGCATATATCTTAGGACACGGTGATATCCACGCTGTAGTAGGCTGATGACCTTGTCACCTGTCACTGTGTGTCCTTTCATTGGCTTTCCATGGAATTCAGAGGTAGAAGTGTGAAATGCAGGGACTTCTAATAAATTTTCAGGGTAAAGTATTTTCTATGGACTGCTGCCTAACGTGTGGACTAACAAGACACTGGGCATTGATTTCTTAATGATCTTTCAGAAATCACGTCTGTTTATTAGAGAAAATTGTCTCCTTTAGAAATAAGATTTGAGCTATGACTATGAAAGGACAAGGTTTTTTTAATTTCATTTTTTTGTTTGATCAAGATAGCACACTGGGCAGGCTTGATTTGTGGTTCCATTACTGATGTTGGGCAAAAGGCATGACAGGAAAGTAAGGAATGTGCTTCAGGGCACCTTTGATTGGGGCTGAAGCAGGTCCAGAGAATTTGTCCCTAGTGGCACTTGGCAGTGGCCTGAGAAGTCGGTTAGGCTTTGGGTTGTACCGTCTCTTGGTCAGAAAGCTCGTCTTGCAGCTGGTTCCCCCCAGGGGTGGGCTGCCTGGGCTCGGCAGACGGACGGAGGGAGGAACATACTTCTCCTGGGCCCATGTGCCCCGAGCCAGTGAGGCCGCGTCCTGCCGCTGGCCCCCGCTGTGCCCGCCCTTTGGCTCATGAGAATCTCTGTCTCTTGGGCTGTCAGGCTCACATCCTCCAAGATCATTACTTCACTAGAACATCCTACAGGAACATGTTGTGTGTTTTCTTTCTAGCAACCTGCCTGTCATAAATGGCTCTGAGCCTGCAGCAAGATGCTGCAATTCTCAGCTGGGTCAGAAAGGATCACTCATAGCCATTTTACGGAACAAAAGCCTTTGTTCTTGAGGCTAAGAAATCTTTGACTTCCGGCTGTGGAATGCTTCAGAAATCAGATTTTAGACTTTAAAGCAGTGTGATGGCCTTGCATCTCAGAAGAGAAGTTTGAGATAGGAAAAGAGAGGTTGGTGGATGGACAGGGATTCCCCAGGAAAAGGAAAAAGGCAGAAAGCTGTGAGAGGGTGAAGAGCCCTCAGAGGGTGACAAGGAAACGGGGCGGTTTTACCATGGGAGTGTCCATGAAGCCCAGGCGGAGAGCCTGTGACATTCTGCCAGCTCCAATACATTCTAACAGAAACATGTGTATCTGGACCATTGTTAGGAGATGCATCTGTTCAAACAAGATGCAAAACACACTGTGGTAAGCAGTCCTGTAGTTGAAATATAAACTGAATTAAACACAGCTCCACATTCCAAGCATAATCACATGACTTTTATTTCATTTTCGATGGAAAAGCAAAGCATATATTTCCCTGTTCTACCTTCTCACATGATCCTCTAGGATAAAAAAATCTGAAGATTAATGAGTTCTTAATGACCAGATGGCCTCTTCATTATTGAGACAATGTGTGTTAATCGTCATCAGCCTCTATGAATGAAAGATTCAAACATGTGCCAAGCAAGTATGCATATCATTCACCCCAACAAATGTGATACCAGCATTAAATAAATGGCAGCAATACGGCTTGGTGCACAACCATCTTGTGCTTCTATTAGGAGGCTTCATGAAAAATTTCTTGGTGCATATATGGGGAATTTTGTAGGATCTGCGGGAAAGCAGTAGATGCTTCCCATAAGCTGTGTGATATAATGTGTGCCTACAGGACAAGGAAGACAATAATATGCAATTCTAAGGTGGCAGCAATTTTAATCCCACACTGATTGTTCAGTAACTAACAGTGATGCTACGATGACTGTGTTTTTGACATTGGGAAAGGTACCACTTCCTTTTTGTACTTCCAACTTCTTTTTCTTTGCCTTAGGGCATTTGAGATTGGATATGGGGGGAAATTGTGATGTTCTTTCTATTCTTGTAAAATGAATTTTTGGAAAGCTTGAGGGGCTCTGCTAGCAATTGTTAATGAGGCTTTATTAACCTAAGACACCACCCTGTGGAATAATAATAGCATGGCAGAATATATGTCTTCCTAGGACTCATCTGTTTTATTAATAGCAGGGAAGTAGGTGAAGCTCTGAGGGACTGGAATGGCCGGGTGGATGGGGCATGAGGCTTTTCCTTCTAGATCAGCAATTCACCCCGTCTCAAGGCAGATATGGCTCCAGTTGTACACGCAGTTTTTTAAGCCAGTTATAGACGGTTTTCTGCTAGAAATAACAGCCTTTATTTATAATCTAATTAGCCAACTTTAATTCTGTGTCTATATATATGTTCATAGACTTTTCATTTGGGGGAAAAATGATTTTCTACCTTTAGGAGCTCAAGATTTTTTTGAAAGTGACAAAATAGGTATCTATTATGGTAAGTGCTACCAGCCCTCATGGGTCTTAACTTGAGATACTGTTTTTCTGTCTTTGGAAGTTTAATAAGGTGAGAGAAAGTCCAGGAAAAGAGAAATGAATATTAGAAGGTGTTTGAGCACTGGGGTTGAGGAAGAAGATTCAGTTCACAAGGGAAGCGAGTGGAGAAGTTCAGGCACGCGAGGCACGGGCAGACCCCGCTGGGGAAGAGGTGCAGCCACACGGAGCCCCGGTGCGGTCACCTGCGGGCTCTTCTAGCGCAACAGGGCCCCACAAGAGACAGCAGACTTGGCAGAGGGCTTTCTGGAAGAGAGCCCCCACCATCTCAAAGCAGCTAAACTGTAAGCTACACAGCAGACGGCTGCCACCCCGATTCTGGCGTCTGTTCCCCCCTACTCAGGATTCCCTCTGTCAGTCTGTATTGCGGTTTTGGGGTCTGTCTTGCTGTTTGCTGCCTCGGGCTTTAACGACTGCCCTGGTCTACTCTGAAGGGGCAGGGAAACCCGCTGGCTCACAGCTGCTCACTGGTAAACAAACGGACGTTGGAGAAGTGTGGGATGATTTGCAGTCCCTGCCATCTAGTAGAAATTTGAATTGGTGACCAATTCCGACGCAGGGATTTTTCTGTGTGTTTACATGTCATTTGTCCTGGGAAGTGCACGTTACTGGAATGAACAGAAGACGCCACTGGGACTTAATTAGAGAAGGCTGAGCTGGGAAGTGACACTTTGCAGGCTGTTTCCGAGCTAAGCCCCAGCCCTTGTTTCTGTCTCCTGTAGTAATACAATTAATATCTTCTATCTAGTTTTAATAGAGGCAGTAACTCTAGTAAGACACATGATTGCTTCTCAGCCCAAAGAGAAACGTTCATCTATTTCTCTCCTTGCTGTTATCTGTCAGGCCGACTGGCTTCATCTGTGCCCTGAGACATTACATATTCAGGAAAGCAGTCGTTTCCATATGTCTGCGGGGAAAGCTATAATTTTTCAGAAAGGCATGAGGTACATGGAACATTTTTTGTACTGGTTTCCCTCCGCATGTATCAGGTGGTAGCCATTATACATTCCCCATACATGCGGCTGGAGTGAGACGGGAACTTCTACAACCTACAGTTTTGCCTTTATTTCACTGGGAGGCAGAATTATAAAGCTGCTTCCTGACACAGAGCAACAGCTGCTCAACATCTGCCCCCATCTTATGAAAGAATTCAGGGGGAGCAAGAAAACATTGGTCACGGACTGCTGCTAGGAAAGTAAGCCATCATCTGGAAAGGAAATTAATGACAAAATTCTCAGTGTCCTATCTTTGAATCACTTACCAACACTAGAGTCTGAAGATTCCACTGCTTTTATTTTTAAACACTTTCTTTTACACTTTGTTTTCTCCAGGCTTTGTTTTCCACATCTACTGCTCCTGATTCCAGCTCACTATTTTAGTAACTTTCAAAGCTCACTTGTACCGCAGCCACCTTGGTGCTAGGTGGTAAAGAATTCGTTTGTTTTTCCCGTGGTACGTACAGACTATTTACCATATGAGTGTTTCCTGTGTCTTTTTTGATTAGTAGAAAACATTTTAGAGCAGTTTTAGGTTTATAGAAGGACTGAGCCATAAGTAGAGTTCCCATATGCTCCATCACAGCCAGCCGCCCACACGGTTTTCCCTATTACCAACATATAACATGGCACATTTATTACAATCGATGAGCCAATACTGATACATTATTAACTAAAGCTCCTAACTTACCCAAGGTTTCATATGGTGTTGTATGTCCTGTAGGTTTTGATGAAGGTATGATGCCATACACGCAATGGTTTGCAGTATCATACAGAATAACTCACCGACCCTAAAAGTCCCTCTGCTTCACCTTCATTCCCTCTTCCCTTCCCAAGACTGTGGGTCCCTGTGCCGCCTCTGCAGTGTGGCCTCTTCCAGGACATTGCATAGGTGGCATCATAGGGTGCGCGGCCTCCCAGGATAACTTCTTTCACCTGTCCTGTGCATCTAGCTCTCTGCATTTCACTCTGTGACCTGACAGCTCATTTGTTTCTTGTGACTGAGTAATATTCCATTTATGGACAAATTGTGGTTTGCTTATTCGCCAGCTGAAGACTTCCAGATTTTGGTTAAGTACTAGTAAAGCTGCTATAAGCGTTTGTGTGCGGGTTTTCGTGCAAACATATGTTTTCAACTCATTTGGGCAAATGCCATGGAGCACAGTGGCTTGATTGCATGGTAAGCCTACGTTGTTCCATAAAAAGTTGCCTTTAGAAGTGGCTGCAGCTGCTGTGTCCCCAGCAGCAGCGGCCAGAGCTCCTGCCCCTCACTGACCTGCATGTCCTGCTGTATGTTTGGACTTTGGGCAACCCAACAGGTGTGTAGGGGTATCTCATCCTTTTAATTTGTAACCCTCTGCAGACATATGATGCCGAACATCTTCTATTTGCTTGTTTTCCATCTCTATGCCTTCTTTGGTGAGGTGTCTGTTCAGCTCTATTGCCCATTTGTTAATTGCATTGTTTGCTTTCTTATTATTGAGTTTTAAGAGTTCTTTTGTATTACCCATCCTGGTCTCTTATCAGTTACATGTTTTGCAAATGTTTTCCTCCAAGGATGGGCTTCTCTTTTGAGTTTCTTAATGATTTATTTTATTTAATTGATACACTAAGAATACCACAGTCATGAGGACTTCTCTTTTTTAAAAAAGTATTATGTGTTTTATTTAACTCAATACATCCAAAGCATCATTTTAACATGTGATCAATTGTTTAATTGTTAATTATCTTACATTATTTTTTTCAGACCAGGTCTTTAGAATCAGGTGTGTGTTGTATTTTTTTCTTTTATTAAGATATCATTGATATACAATCATATGAAGGTTTCACATGAGCAATATTGTGGTTATTACATTCACCCGTATTATCAAGACACCCCACCAAATACCCCATTGCAGTCATTGTCCATCAGCATAGTAAGATGCCACAGAGTCACTACTTGCCTTCTCTGTGTTATACTGCCTTCCCCGTGCACCCCTCCACACCAAGTGTACCAATCATAATACCCTCAATCCCTTTTGCCTTCCCCCACCCTCCCCTTTGGTAACCGCTAGTTCCTTCTTGGAGTCTGTGAGTCTGCTGCTGTTTGTTCCTTCAGTTTTGCTTTGTTGTTATACTCTACAAATAAGGGAAATCATCTGTTACTTGTTTCTCCACCTGGCTTATTTCGCTGAGCATAACACCCTCTAGCTCCATCCATGTTGTTGCAAATGGTGGAATTTGTTTTCTTCTTATGGCTGAATGATATTCCATTGTATATATGTACCACCTCTCCTTTATCCATTCATCTACTGATGGACACTTAGGTTGCTTCCATTTCTTGGTTATTGTAAATAGTGCTGCGATAAACATAGGAGTGCATCTGTCTTTTTGGATCTGGGATCTTGTTTCTTGGGGATAAATTCCTAGGAGTGGAATTCTTGGGTCAAATGGTATTTCTATTTTTAGTTTTTTGAAGAACCTCAATATTGTTTCCACAATGGTTGAACTAGTTTACAATCCCACCAGTAGTGTAGGAGGGTTCCCCTTTCTCCACATCCTCACCAGCATTTGTTGTTCCTTGACTTTTGGACATTGGCCATCCTAACTGGTGTGAGGTGATATCTCATTGTGGTTTTAATTTGCATTTCCCTTATAATTAGCAATGTGGAGCATCTTTTCATGTGCCTGTTGGCTATTTGAATTTCTTCTTTGGAGAAGTGTCTGTTCATATCCTCTACCCATTTTTTAATAGGTTATTTGGTTTCTGGGTGTTGAGGCATGTGAGTTCTTTATATATTTTAGATTTTAACCCCTTATCAGATATGTCATTTATGAATATATTCTCCCACACTGTAGGATGCCTTTTTGTTCTACTGATGGTGTCCTTTGCTGTACAGATTTTTAGTTTGATGTAGTCCCATTTGCTAATTTTTGCTTTTGTTTCCCCTGCACAAGGAGATGTGTTCAGGAAAAAATTGCTAATGTTTATATTCAAGATATTTTTGCATATGTTTTCTTCTAAGAGTTTTATGGTTTTATGACTTACATTCAGGTCTTTGATCCATTTCAAGTTTACTTTTGTGTATGGAGTGAGTAATCCAGTTTTGCCAACACCAGTTGTTCAAGAGGCTGCCATTTCCCCACTGTATATCCATGACTCCTTTATTGTATATTATTTGACCATATATGCTTGGGTTTATATCTGGGCTCTCTATTGTGTTCCATTGATCTATGGGTCTGTTCTTGTGCCAGTATCAAATTGTCATGATTTCTGTGGCTTTGTAGTAGAGCTTGAAGTTGGGGAGCATAATCCATCAGCTTTATTCTTCCTTCTCAGGATTGCTTTGACTATTCAGGGTCTTTTGTGGTGCGATATGAATTTTATAACTATTTGTTCTAGTTTGTTGAAGAATGCTGTTGGTATTTTGATAGGGATTGCATTGAATCTGTAGATTGCTGTAGGCAGGATGGCCATTTTGACAATATTAATTCTTCCTATCCATGAGCATGGATGTGTTTCCATTTATTGGTATCTTCTTTAATTTCTCTCATGATTGTCTTGTAGTTTTCAAGGTATAGGTCTTTCACCTCTTTGATTAGGTTTATTCCCAGGTATTTTATTGTTTTTGATGCAATTGTAAATGGATTTGTTTTCCTGATTTCTCTTTCTTCTAATTCATAGTTAGTATATAGGAATACAACAAATTTCTGTGTGTTGATTTTGTGTCCTGTGACTTTGCTGAATTCAGTTGTTAGTTCTAGTAATTTTGGAGTGGATTGTTTAGGGTTTTTATGAACAATATCATGTCATCTGCAAACAGTGAGAATTTAACTTCTTCCTTACCAACCTGGATGCCTTTTATTTCTTTGTGTTGTCTGATTGCCTTGGCTATGACCTCAAGAACTATGTTGAATAAAATCAGGGAGAGTGGGCATCCTTGTCTTGTTCCCAATCTTAGAAGAATAGCTTTCAGCTTTTCATGGTTAAGTATGACATTGGCTGTTGGTTTGTCATATATGGCCTTTATTATGTTGAGGTACTTGCTCTCTATACCCATTTTGTTGAGAGTTTTTATCATGAATGGATGTTGAATTTTGTCAAATGCTTTTTCAGCATCTATTGAGATGATCATGTGATTTTTGTCCTACTTTTTGTTGATGGCGTGTATGATGTCGATGGATTTCCAAATATTGTGCCATTCTTGCAACCCTGGAATAAATCCTACTTGATCATGATGGATGATGTTTTTGATGTATTATTGAATTCAGTTTGCTAATATTTAGTTGAGTATTTTTGCATCTATGTTAATCAGGGATATTGGTCTGTAATTTTCTTTTTTTTTTTTGGTGTCTTTGCCTTGTTTTGGTATTAGAGTGATGACGGCCTCATAGAATAAGTTGGGAAGTATTCCCTCCTCTTCTACTTTTTGGAAAAGTTTAAGGAGGATGGGTATTATCTCTTCTCTAAATGTTTGATAAAATTCGGTGGTGAAGCCATCTGGTCCAGGCATTTTGTTCATAGGTAGTTTTTTATTACCAGTTCAGTTTCATTGATAGTAATAGTCTATTCAGATTTTTTATTTCTTCCTGGGTCCATCTTAGAAGGTTGTATTTTTCTAAAAAGTTGTCCGCTTCTGGGTTATCCAATTTGTTAGCATATAATTTTTCATAGTATTCTCTAATAATCCTTTGTATTTCTGTGGTGTCCATAGTGATTTTTCCTTTCTCATTTCTGATTCTGTTTATGTGTGTAGACTTTCTTTTTGTCATGGTAAGTCTGGGTAGGGGTTTGTCTATTTGTTTATTTTCTCAAAGAACCAGCTCATGGCTTCATTGATTCTTTCTATTTTCTTATTCTTTTCAATTTTATTGATTTCTGCTTTGATATTTATTATGTGTCTTGTTCTTCTGACTTTGGGTCTCATTTGTTCTTCTTTTTATAGTTTCATTAATTGTGAGTTTAGACTTTTTATTTGGGATTGTTCTTCTTTCTTGAGGTAAGCCTATATTGCAATATACTTTCCTCTTAGAATGGCCTTCACTGTTTCCCACAGATTTGTTTTCAGTATTGAGTTATCTTCTTTTGTCTCCATATATTGCTTGATCTTTTTTTATTTGGTCATTGATCTATGGATTATTTAGTAGCATGTTGTTAAGCCTTCATATATTTGTGGGCTTTTTTGTTTTCTTTGCATAATTTATTTTTGTTTCATACTTTTGTGGTCTGAGAAGCTGTTTAATACAATTTCAATCTTTTTTAATTTACTGAGGCTCTATTTGTAGCCTAGTATGTGGTCTATTCTGGAAAATGTTTCATGTGCACTTGAGAAGAATGTGTATCTGCTGCTTTTGGGTGGAGTGTTCTGTAGATTTCTGTTAGGTCCATCTTTTCTAATGTATTGTTCAGAGCCTCTGTGTCCTTTCTTATTTTCTGTCTGGTTGATCTGTTCTTCAGAGTGAGTGGTGTGTTGAAGCCTTCTAAAATGAATGCATTGCATTCTATTTCCCCCTGTAATTCTGTTAGTATTTTTTGCACATATTTGGGTGCTCCTATATTGGGTGCATAGATATTTATAATGGTTATATCCTCTTGTTGGACTGATCCCTTTATTATTATGTAATGTCCTTCTTTGTCTCTTGTTATTGTCTCTGTTTTGAAGTCTATTTTGTCTGATACAAGTACTGCAACACCTGCTTTTTTCTCCCTGTTATTTGCATGAAATATCTTTTTCCATCCCTTCACTTTTAGTCTGTGCATGTCTTTGGGTTTAAAGTGAGTCTCTTGTAGGCAGCAATAGACAAGTCTTGTTTTTTTTATCCATTCAGTGTCTTTGTGTCTTTTGATTGGTGCATTCAGACCATTTACATTTAGGGTGATTATCAATAGATATGTACTTATTGCCACTGCAGGCTTTGGATTTGTGGTTACCAAAGGTTCAAGAGTAACTTCTTTGCTATCTAACAATCTAACTTAACTCACTTAGTACACTATTACAAACACTATCTAAAGGTTCTTTTTTCCCCCATTTTTTCTTCCTCCTCTCCTCCATTATTTATATATCAGGAATCATATTCTATTCTCTTTGTCTATCCCTTGACTGACTTTGGGGTTGTTGATTTAATTTTGCATCTGCTTACTAATTAAGTAGTCTACTTTCTTTACTGTAGTTTTATTTTCTCTGGTGACAGCAATTTAGCCTTAGGTACACTTCCATATATATAAGTTCCTCCTAAATACATTGTAGAGATGGTTTGTGGGAGGTAGATTCTTTCAACTTCTGCTTATCTGGAAATTGTTGAATCTCTCCTTCAAATTTAAATGATAATCTTGTTGGGTAGAGTATTCTTGGTTCAAGGCCCTTCTGTTTCATTGCATTAAATACATCATTCCACTCCCCTCTGGCCTGTAAGGTTTCTGTTGAGAAGTATGGTGACAGCTTGATGGGTTTTCCTTTGTATGTGATCTTTCTTCTCTCTCTCACTGCTTTGTCCTTGTCCTTGATATTTGCCATTTTAATTATTATATTTCTTGGTGTTGTCATCCTTGGGTCCCTTGTGTTGGGAGATCTGTGCATTTCCATGGCCTGAGAGACTATTTCCTTCCCCAGATTGGGTAAATCTTCAGCTTCTATTTCTGAAAAGACACTTTTTATCCCTTTTTCTCTCTCTTCTTCTTCTTGCTCCCTTATCATGTGATATTGTTTCATTTGCATTGGTCACAGTTTTATTACTATTCTTTCCTTGCTAGAGATCCTTTTTCTCTGCACCTCAGCTTTTGTATTCCTGTTCTCTAACTTCTGTTTAATTTATCATCTCCTCTGCCTTATCTAATCTGCTTTTAAATCCGTCCATTGTATGTTTCATTTCAGAAACTGTATTTTTGAAAAGTTCTTTCTCTTTCTTGAAGTCTTCTCTGAGGTCTTGAATTATTTTTTGTAGCTCTGTGATCATGCATTATGATTTTTATTTTGAAATCTTTATCAAGAAGGTTGGTGATTTCAATTTCATTTAGCCCTTTTTCTGGTGTTTGAGGGATTTTGGTTTGTACCAGATTCTTTTGCTATTTCATATTTCTAATGATTACTATGGAATAATAGCTTTGTGTAGGCAGTACCCTCTAGTCTCTACTCTCTGGAGCTTCTCAGCCTCTGGGGTAGTGTCAGGGGTCACAGGCACATGGTGCTTGTGCCTCCCAGGAGGACAGAGCTCTTTCCTGCTTCCCGGCTCCAGTGCCTGCCTCCACTGCCAGGGCCAGTGAACCAAGTGCACAGAGAGGGGCCTCTGTGTTAAGCCCCTTTAGCTGCCAAAGGAAGGGATGCCCTCTGGCTGGCCTGGCGTGATGACAGGAGCAGCAGATTTGCAAACTAGTGCTGTCTGGGAGGAAGGTGCAGTAGGCTGCATATCGAAGTGGGGGGCCTCGACACTGCATTGTCAGCCAAGGTGATGGAGCACCTACAGCTTCTGTAAGTTCCCAACTTGCTGGGCCAAGTGTGCTGGGACAATTTTGTCCACCTGTCCTTTCTCCTGAGCAGCAAGCTCTGTGTAATACTTGCCCCTTTAGCATCCCTCTCATTGTTGGAAAGTCTTTCAAAGTGCCCACCTTTCTTTTATCCTGGAGCAGCTGGTTATGGATCCCTGTTCTTCACAAGTGGCTGGAATCTCAGTCTCTCCAAGGATTCTGCCTGTCTTTGCTTTCCATCCCCATCAATCTCCAGAGCACCATGCAATATGGGTTTGTGCTCCCAGAGGAGATCTCCAGAGCTGGGTGTTCAGCAGTCCTGGGCTTCTACTCCCTCCCTGCTCCATTTCTCTTCCTCCCTCCAGTGAGCTGGGGTAGTGGGAGGGCTTGCGTCCCGCCAGATTGTGGCTTTGCTACTTTACCCTTTTCCTTGAGGTTTTCTCTCTTTTCCACAGGTGTAGGCTGTCTGTTGCAGTCTTTTGGAGTTGCTTTTTCAGGATTAGTTGTATTTGCTGTATTAGTTGTATGTATGTTTTTTGGAGGAGGTTTCTGCCTCACTTCTCATGCTGCCATCTTGTTTAGTCTAGGACTTCTGCTTTGAATGTTGATTTTAACCCAGGAAGCATGGGTTTCAATTTTCTGTAGATAGCGTGGACAGCTAAGACACAAAGAAACAAAACACCTGGGAGTTTTTGATTCTATGCAAAAACTAACTGATTTAATGATATTGGGAAGTTCCTTTAATTTCCTTGGAATTACATGGAGGAAGGATCCAGAGATAATTCAGATATAAGGCTGAGATTTGAAGATTACTTTAAGGTCCCTTTAATAATCATTTTAACACTAATGTTCAGTGCTAATCTTGGATTTATTCATTTATTCAATAAATCAATAAATCTTTATAGGTTAATTGTTCAGTACCAGAAACTGACCCTGGAGTTCATGTTGTCTTCCAGATCAGAGGAGGCATGGATGTGGACTAGGATGCCAAGATACTGGGTAGTTACTCTCAGGGTATACAGTGGGTGTCAGAACCATTGTCTAGAGGTGATTTGTGCATTCCTAACTCTAATTACTGTGGGAGAACCTTGCTACAGAGGCAATTACTCACTACTCTGGCAAGTTACTGGCAACTTTGTTTCTTGCAAAGGCCAAGGGCAAGGCAGTCTACCTGATGGATTGCCTAACAGGGAGCTCACAGAGGATTTGGGTGTGAACGTTCTATGGCCATCAGTCTGAGGCACAGGGAGCACAGGTCACCTGGCTTTCTTTACTGCTCTGATGCCGTAGTGGAGAACTGGTTATGCTGCAAAGATCTGATTTTGCGGTATGAGGCTCTCATATCTTCAGTGGCTGAAGAATGGTGGCTGCCCCAAAGAAGTAGTTTCTCCTCATATCACACCCTCACTCAAGAAGCAGGCCTCCTTCAGTAACTGGTCAGTGTAGGACTGTAATTCAGGGCCCCTTGCTTCCAACAGGAATATCTTTGTAGGACCATCTCAGCTTCTGAGCTTCCTGTAAGATCATCTGAAGCCTCCGTTGCAGTTACATCCAAGTGCAGCTTCTCTTGGGCGCCCTGCTCCCTTTGTTCTCTTACAGGCGCTTCCAAGAGCACCTCCCCATAAGCCCTCTGAATGTGCATCTCATCTCAGTATGTGTTTGTCAAGAAAAGAGCTTAAGACACTTAGTGCCAGGAGTGATCCAGGGAAAGATACGTAGGAAATGACAACAGGGTCTCTTACTCCAAGCAAATAGAATCCTGAGAGCTCTGGAAAGTATTGGTGCAATGTATAAATTTTCACCAGTGGTGAACTGGTGACCTGAGATGTCATAGCAGTGGAAGGGACTGGTGGGTATATAAAATATCCTAGGCATTTGGGAGGTTCCAGGGGAGTAGGAATTATAGGTTGACTGGCTGTTACTGGAGGCTATAAATGCCTTGAAGAAGGAAGAGAGAGGGCCATCAATCAATTTAAAGTAAAGAGTAATAGCTAGAGGATCTCCTTGGCAATACATAAAAAGTGTTCACCTTCTGCAGAAAGAGGCAGGAAAAACTGAAGATCAGGTCCACGATGCAGTTATAAGAGCAACTGTGTCCCAGAGAAAGTTGAATTCTAAGACCCAAGAAGTCTGCTCTGCCAAGGTGGGACTCTGATGGGGAAGGAGCAGCCACCTGTGGCTTGGGGCAGGAATGTACGGGCCAGTGACCTCAAGCCCCAGAATCTCCAGAGCCTTCTGAGCCATCGGCCTGCAGGCATGGTCACTTCTTCTTGCCCAACACTAGGGCATCTCCCTCTTTCCTTGAAGATGATACAAAGACTTCAGCCTTTTAAGACAAGTTGCACCCTGTCTGGCTCTGCTGACAAGCTGCTCTTGGCCACCAGGCCATTAACTAGGCTTAAGTCAAATGTTGCCTGATGGGGGAAATGCTGATCTGATGAGTGGGCCATTCTCTGAAGGGAATGCAAGATGGGGCTAGCATGTACTGGGGCAAACCAGGGGGATGCGTATGGGACTGCGCTCTGAGAGCACTTGATCAAAGCTGGCACTTTTTCCTCAAGAAGGGACCTGGGGGATGGCATAGAGCAACCTTTGGAAGTTTTGGGAAAGTGACAGCTTCAGACAGTGAAATGGAAGTTCTAGTGCTGCTGTATCAGGCGGAGGAAGAAGGGGTCCGATGGAGCACAGGGGCATTCCAGAACGCATGTGCTGCATATGGCCGCATAACCCCTCTGCTGCTGCGTCTCCTGGAAGGGCCACAGCGCCCTGCACTTTGCAACAGAACAAGGAATGAGGGGAGCGTGGCACCATCAAGAAGCCTGTGGTGGGCACACAGGGCTGACATGACAGGAGATGCTGCGACAGTACCAAGTTCCCTGACAGCGACGGAGATGACAGGGCCCTGAAATAAGAGGCCGGGCATTCGTACTTAACTATCATGAGAGGCGGGTGCAATTAGGAAGAGCCATGAGGCTGGAGTTGCAGCCATGGGGGAAGACCTGCAGAAAGGTACAGAGATGGTCACACGATACAGCCTTTCTGAGGGCAAAGTGGGAGGTCAGCCAGTGTGAGGGCTGCTCGGTACATACAATCCGAAGAGGTGTAGGAAGGGGGACCAAGGGGCCTCTTCCAGTGGGCAGCGAAGGCAGTCATTCTAGTGAAAAGCCAAGGTCCCTTGTCTGCTTCAGCACCTGGATTCTAAGTCTAGAGCCCACAGACCGCAAGAGAGCTCGGATTCCCAAGAGGAGGACCCTGTAAATTCCCAACTGGTAAATACAGTGCCGGTTTCTCCAAACCTTCCCCAAAGACACCTATGGTTATATACTCAAGCACCTATACACCAAGGAAAGGGAGATGCTTAGACATTTTGAGAAATTGCAGTCTGTGGGTGGGGGGAGATGGTTCACAGACACACCCAGCATTATTTTCCCTAGGACCCAGATTTGTAATATGCATGTTTGCATTTGGGAGTTTGCAAAGTCATTACGTTGAATTCTTGGTCTGTAGGGCAAAAGCCACCACAGTGAGGGAGGCCAAGCTGAAGCTCTGAAGCCTCCTCCTTGGCCCCCCTGAGTAAAGGTGGTGAATGGAAGCCGCACTACACGCTGGAGAATCATTGTTGCACTTGGTGCCCAAAGGCTGTTGCTACCATTAGTCCCCCAGTGTTGTGTGGTGGCCTTTCCCTCGGCTAGTGTGGGACCCTGGGGACCAGCGGGTGGATAGAGGGCAAGTCTGAGTCACAGGCGGGTCTCTGAGGCCTGCAGATCTAAGCCCCAAGCAGACTGTTTCTGCACTACACCCCACTCAGAGGTCCCTGACAGCCAGTGGTGAAGAAAAAGCTTGGGCAGCGCATCTGGTCCCATCTGTGGAAAGACAAGTGGTCTGAGAGGAGTGTGTACACGGGTCCTAGTCATTGGTAATGGTTGTGTCAATTGGTCAGAAGCCTTGGGAAAGAAAGACTAGGGATTCACACGCATGAATCTGCAAAAGAAGGGCAGGGCGTGCAGGAGTCCCTGCGTCGGGGAAGGACACCCAGCAGAGATCCTGCATGTGAAGGGGGCACGTGCGTCAAGCAGGCGATGCAGGCGGTCGGTGTTCACCGAGTTTTCCTCTGGCCCTGCACATGGCAGCACATGCATGTGTGAACAGAACACGGAGGGCAATCGAGATCAGGGCTGTGCGTGAGCCCAACAGTATGGACTCCCTCTCACTAAGGCTGATCTAGTTAATCCGATTGCCAAATATGCCCCAGGGAGTTACCTGTGAACCCCTAATATGGCATCACCCACTGAGGAAACCAACCAGCCTCTCACCTGGCAAGGTGGTTACATTAGACCCCTTCTCTTGGAAGGACAAATGTTGCATCTTGCCTAGAATTGATACATATTCTAAATACTTGTTTCCATTTATTTGTAGGGCCTCAGTACCACTACTGAAGGGTTTACCAAGTGTCCCTGCCACTAGTATGGCATCCCATGTAACACATTAGACCAAGGAACCCTCTTTACAGAAAAGGAGGTGCGGCAGTGGGGGTGCTTATGAGACCCACAGGCTCTACCACACCGCACACCAGCTAGAAGCCACTGGCCTGGTGGGATAAGGTGACAGCCATTGCGATGTGCATTTGAGATGAGATGATACCCTAAGAAAATGGAGTGCTATCTGGACACAGCATAAAAACTAAATCCACAGTCGTTACATGGTGCTGTGTCCCCAGTGAGAATACAAGGGTCCAGGAGGAAGAGTTGGAATAGGGGTGGCCTCACTTGCCGCCCGCTCTGGTGAGCCATTTGGGTAATTTGTGTTTTCCTTCCCTGTGGCTGTGCTCCAAAGGAAAGGCCCTGCTTCCCAGAGAGGGACTTCTCCTGGGAATGTTTCCATTGAGCCCTGTGCGGGGTGGCCCTCTGTCATGCAGGGTCCCGGTGCTGAGGAGCCAGCAGGTGGGAGAATGGGTCACCACCCCGGCAGGGGGACATGGGGCTGCCACACACGGCAGGTGGGAAGGAATGTTTGGCAACCAGGTGAGCTAAGGAGCAGCTCAGCAGATGCCCCGACCAGCTCTGCAAGCAAATGGTGCAGTGGTCTCCTGGAGAAGACATGGGGATGAGCCCCAGACCCGGGAGGCGACAGCGTGACCGCCCCGTGGGGGCGCAGCCTCAGGCCAGCGAAGGGGTAGGGCTGAGGGCAGGGTGGCAGAGGAGGGGCACGATGGTGCTGGTCATGGCCCTGACACCAGGGGCCACGGCAGAGACCGCCTCTGATTCCACTCGTCCCCCATGCGAGAATCTCCAGGAAGGGCGAGCTCAGGATGTTGGTCCCAGAGGCGCGGGGGACCGGCTGAGCATTGCCGCATGTGATGAATGGGTGACTGCGGCGCACATTTCCTGAGCTGCGGAGTGTTTTCTGGGGGTCATTCACACCTGAGTCCCTCTTAGGAATCTCCTCAGGTCCAAAGAGAGCCACCCCGCTTCTTCCAGGAGCACCGCACGTCCGGGGGCTGCCAGGGCGAGTCCCACGTTCCCCAGCTCGGGCCTGGCCACCTCCGGGATGCGGCTCCCCGTGGGGTTTGGCGAGGACCGGCTGCAGGCGCCTGGCGGGTCTTTGCTCCTGCCGAATCCTTCCTTTCTCCCCCCTCTGTCGGCGTTACCCCGGACTAAATGTCCCAAGAAGCCTGTGATCCTATCTTCAAGTCTGTTTCTGAAGAAACCAACTTAAAGCGTGTGCTGGACCTTCTTGGCCACCAACGACTTGTCTTTTCTGGTTCCCCTTTTTATCTTGCAATTCTTGCTGTGCTTTTCTTGTAGTTTGCTCTGGGTGGGTGAAAGCACCGTTGTTTTGTTCCATGTTTCTAGTAGCAGCTTCTGTTCGGTTGTGTGCTGGTGTATAACTAAATGGGGTTCCTAGTTGTAGCTCTGTTAATTTTCCTTCTTCCTCCTGAAAATCTGCGCAACTACAGAATTTGGAAAACTACCACCAAGGGGGTGTTGGTAGTGAGCAGCTTGGGGGCTTCGTCCAGACGTAAGTCAGTGAGGGGATGGAGATGGACATCAGCAAAGCCACAGCAAAGCAAAACACTATGAAAAGAAATCTAGCGTTTCTCTGCACATCCAGGGCTGCTGTTTACCGAGTAGCATGCTGCCAAAATGCAGACAATAGTACAAGAACAGTTGCTTGAGTTGTTCACTGCAATGAAGAAAATGCTGATGGGTTCGTTGCTAGTGAAGACAGAGCTCTATTAACACAAATAAATATAATTTCCCTCATCATCAATTAACATTCAAGTTAATCTGATTCTGGCTTTTGTTTTCATACCCAAGCAGTTTCTAAGCCTTAATAGCTACGACAATTCAGTCAAGGCAGTTTAGGAGCTCTGTGATTTAAAATTTTAACCTTTCTAAATGTCTTCGACACTTTGCCTAGAAACTTAACAAAGCAATGAAGGTTGCCAAATGCTTTGGGATGATGCCTTTTTTTACCTTATAGTGTCTTCCACAGTGAGTTCAGTATTCAGCATCTCCTTGTCCTTTTTGATGACCAGAAAGGAGAAACACCATTTATACTGGAGGCAAAGCCACTTTTCTCTCCCCCTTTCTTTGGTACACGGTGGTTGGTCCCTCAGACAGCCTCAGCATCCCATCTCCATACTGCTGAGTGCCTTAATTGCTACTTTTTTCTTTTATATTTCTTATACCTATCACTCTTGCCTTTCATAAAGACCCAATTAATGTTCTTTCCATTACACATGTGAAGTTTATTTTTTTCACATCTAGGATAGTTCTCTTCTTCAACAGCCTAAACCTTTCTCTTCTTTACATTTAGGTCTTGAATATGTTTTTGTTCCATGGATTTCTAAGCTGAGGTTTTCAGATGTGTTATTTTCCATTGCAGAGGAAAGTGCCAGTGTGCACGAGGGAGTTGTGACAGATGGAACGGGGAGGCTGCAGTGAATGCCCGTGGGGTGCAGAGCCTTCAGGGAGCTGACCTCTGTTTTGCCAGCACAAGGCCACCCTTCCGTGGTCCCTGGTCCAGTAACGGCAGCTTCCTTGATAACGGAGGCAGCCTGCTGGTTTGGTGGGAATGGCTCCTGCCTGTCTTCATATGCTCTTCTACTCAGAAACACAAAAGTTCCAAAAAAAATTATTTTTAAAGGAGTGTCTATGACCTTCTATCTGGAGTTTAATTTATTCTAACAAAGACTGACCTTGTTTTGTATAAATCACCCATGTCTCTGCCACCATCATCCTTACTCTTTGGTGAGGCATTAATTAAGATGTATTGGTTTTTACCCAATGTCAGCCCACCTGTCCTTCCAGCTAGCCCGTGAGTCCTACTCCTCCAGGAGCCGGAGGAGCCCTCAGAGATGCTGCTCTTTTCTGTCTGTCCTTCTTTCTCTCACAAATCTTTGTTCTTTCAGAAGAGTCTGTCCTTGACCCACTAGCTCCCTTCCCTTTGTGCACGTCTCTGAGTGGCTTCTTTGGGCTGAATGCTGCCGCGACAGTGGCTGCATTGACAAGTCCGAGGCCTCTCTGTCCACCTTTAACCTCTGTCCCAGGATATATCTTCTCTGTCCATCAGAGCTCCCCTCTAGGCATTCACATGCACACTCCATCTATTTAAGAATGGAAGTACCTTTCATTTTGTCCCTCTTTCACTCCATCATTTAGAATCACCTCAGGCATCACTCTTCGAAAGCCTGAATATGCATTCTGATGTGTTTCAAGACCAAGATGTGTCTGTAAAGACAGACAGCTCGGTGGTCAGAGGCCTTTCCTGGAGAGGCATTGCGGCTCCAGACGTCAGGCCGTGGGAGGCAGGCCGGGTACAGGACAAGCCTGGGAGGGGGCGCAGGTGTGAAGCTTCCTCCTCTCTGCCAGTTCTGAATCTCCATTTATCTGCTTACTCAGAGGTGATTAAACTTTGGAGCCCAAATTCCGGCCACACAAACTCACATAAAACTGATTTGGAAACCTGACTATCAGAGTACAATCTGAAGTGGAAGGTCGGTGTCACGCCATGAGCTGAAGCAGTAATTTCCTCTGCTCAAGAAGAGACTGGGCTTAAGTGAGTTTAGTAGAAAGAAAAAAAAAAAAAAAACCAGGGCTCTGAAAGTTGCTTGATTGAATGAGAACCTGAGGTTTATCTCCAGGGCTGCCTTCGGGCTCTGCCTGGTGACAGTCCAGTCAGCACCCGGGCCACAGCACCACTCCCTCTCCTGGGGGCACACGGCCTCTCAGAGGGCCCCTCAGGGTCATCTTGCCACTGTTCAGTCTCAGGGGTGACGCCCCTTCCCCTGGCCCTTCGCCAGAGGCGGGGTGGCCTGTTTTAGACTCCTGGCTCCGATGACTGGCAGGTTCCTTCATTCTAGCCGGGAGGACCTTTCTAAGAACCCGCCTTCCGTGGAGGAAGGCGATCCTATCAGAAAAGCAGCTGCGCAGAGAACTTAATCTCTCCTCTCAGCAGCTCTTGGAATGAGGTCCTTGGTAGTTAGTTTTTGATGGCGGTTGGCACCAAGATCATTTCAGGTGTAACTGATACAGCCCAGGAGGAGTTACTCCTTTCTGAACAGCAGTCATGAGTTGAAAAGCAATATTAGCTCATATTAAATGCAGTTAAACCTAAAACTTAAAAAAAAATGCAGTCAGTTCCAAATAAAAGGAAATATTAGTCTGATTTAGTAAAATGCACAATTTAAATGTGATTCTTTTATTCTTTTAACTGCCACTTCATGTGTGCCTTTTTAAACATTACCTTTTCTTCTTTATACTCTGCACATACCCTAGAAGGCATCATAGCATATGGTTAAGGATATGGTCTCTGAAGCCAAACTATCTGGTTCCACATTCGAGCTGCCCCTTTCCAGCTGTGTGACCTTAGCCTGTCTCTTCATGTCACTGTCTCAGCTTCATCATCTGTAAGAATGGGGTTTATAACAGTATCTACCTCATGGAGTTGATGGAAGATCAGTTAACTTAATATATTCAGCAGTAAAACAATGCCTGTTACGGAGTAGGAACTATCTGTGTTCTGTTACTTTTATATAAACAGGTGACTGGATATTTCAGTGATTTTGGGGGGAAGAAAGGGAGCTTGGTTCTCCCCTTTCTCTCTTCTCCCTCCTCCACCCACACAACAGCCTCCTCCAGTTCCATCCGAACACCAGGCAACCCTTGAGTGAGCTCCAGTGTTCACATCTAATACAAGCTGTGTTTCTCTGTACTCATAGAATTCTATAAAGAATATGCACACACACACACACACACACACACAGAAAAGCTGGTAATTGCTTTGTTTTGCAGAAGTGATATCACATGCAAGCTTTTCTACAGCTTGTTTTTCTCCTTCAAGAGTCCCTTTGATTCATCTGCTAGAGCATGAATTCAGGTTGTACTGTGATGTGAATATATCTGGGTATATTATTTAATAAATGATTTTCCTCCAGTGGGCATTTATTTCCAGTTCTCTAAGCCATTGTAAGCTCTGGTGCACCAAATACCCTGTTATGTAGACATCTGTGGACTTGCATTTTTGTTTCTAAGACAGAGACCCCCACCTTTGAACTGCTGGTTGAGAGTTTATGTGTTTATATGTTTTAATTTAAATTGATGCCCTTTGTTTTGCATAGATGTACCAATGAACATTTCCACCAGGGATGTGAGAAAACACCCTTTTCTCAGCATTCCCTGTAGCCATAGATGCTACTCATTCTAAATGTTTCCCACCTTATTGCTGGAGAAGCAGCATTTAACAGGGCTCAGAGGCCCTCCCAAGGCGAAGCCGCCCATGCCACGTACAGGGAGGAGCTTTCTAGGAGTGGGCTGAGAAACAGAAGTAAAATTCAGACCAATATGGCAGATTCACTTACGTCTGCTTTTTCACTGATTCATTTGCAACTAATTAACATCCACTAAAGGCGGCTCACCGTGGTGCGAAAGGATGCACATGAGGATGAAGGATGAGGTCCACGCACCCGGGAGACATGCAGTCAGAGACCGAGATGCGTGTGGGACCCAAGAGAAAGGGATCCAGTCTGGGAAGCACTTAGTGGGCACAAATTCAGAACCAGCATAGCCGTCGGATGCATACTGTGCGTCATAATGGAATCCTCTTGAAACAAAGATGCGGAAGGGGAACAGAGCCCAGTTCCACAGCAAACAGGGACCCAAGCGGCTGGGATACGAGATAGGGCTTGCCACTAGGCATCAGTCTTGTTTATCGGATGCGGGCAGAGAAACTCCAACAAATCTAAAGATGTGAACGGGAGGGGTCAGTCAGATCACTTCACCACAGGGCTCCTTAATTAGAAATGGGAAACATGCTGCCCCCCACAATTCTGTCCAAATACATGTAACTTGTCTATTTGGGTGTAAGTCAAAAGCTCTAGAGACGGGGAGCTCTCTGAGATGAAAGGGTTCATTGAGCCTCTACATGTCCAGCCAGAGAAGGACTGAGCCCTGGGACAGGAAGTTTCTGCCTCCCCTGCAGCAGAGCCAGTGAACCGAAGCAACTTGTCCCCCAGACTTGAGAAACAGGGTGCATTTGTGAGGTTCTCAAGGACAGAATGTCTTTAAATTCACATTGGCTACAGATAAGGATGGCGGCTCATGAGAAGAGGGCCGCACGCAGGGGTAGGAGGTCAATCCCTAGAGAAGACTGTGGATGGGTTGTTGATGATGGTCGGACACTGGCCGCATGTCAGAGGGACGTGCTGGTCCCGGGACCTGGTAGGTGACCGTTGACATGACTCCACCCGGGAACCTGGGGCTTCTGGTCAGCCACGGCCCGCAGCTATTCATGGATGACCTTCCCTGGTCTCTCTCCCCCATCCTCTGGACCTTGTGTCACTTGATTCTAGGACATCTCACAATTTCTCCTTATCAGGCTTAACACAGAGAAGAATGATACCCAGACCCCAGGAAATCTGGAGCTAATGGTTTTGAGGTGCTGGTCAGCAGCCTCTATACTTTCAGGAAAAGGGACTGACTGCTCCTCTTGGGGAGGTGGGGTGCGGCGGGCTGACTCCGTCCTGGTCTATGGTGTAGCACCGCGAGGCCGGAGGGCCATTGCTATGGTGACTGTGTTCAGGTGCTCAGCAGGGATCCAGGAAACGGTACAGGGAAGGCTTTTGTGCTTAGCAACTAGAAAGCAATTGGTGAGCTTGGCAAACAGTTTCATCGGAGTCTTATGGGCAGAAGGCAGATTTTAGGGGGACTTACGAGCTGTGGGAAACAGGAAACCCGACATGTAGGCTACAGTTTTTCAAATTTCTATAGTTGCAGGAAGAGAAGTGCTGAAAGAAGAGATTTGAGGGAAATTTTATTCGTTTTCTTAAAAGGTCTATGCATATTAACAGACAGATAGAAAACAGACTGAATATTGAAAAATACCAAAAGGAGGTGGAGCAGGTGCAAAGAAGCTACCACGTGAAGGCTGGGATACAAGGAGAGACAGCAGGCTGAGTCTGAGATGGCCAGAGGGGGCCCTGGGGACTTCTGCTCCCCAAAATTCACATTCACACAGAAATTCTAAAGCACAAGCATCCAAAAACTCATTTCTGAAATATAACGTATATGCAGGAAGTATCTGGGAGGTTATACACTGAAGGGTTAATACAGGTGACGGGAGATTGAGTTTCATTCAGTAAATATTAAATGTGACCTCTTGCCAGGCCTGATCTAGTCCAGTGCTGGGATTATAATTGTAAAAAGTCTTGGCCCTTGTAGAAGTCGTATTCTAGGAAGGAGGCAAATAACACGCAACTGTAAAATACAAGGCCTCTAAGGAGTGTTATTAGGAACACATTCAGCAAGATAAGGGACTGGGAACTGACCAGGGATTGCTGTTTCAAACAAGCAGGTTCTTCGAGCAGGGGCCTGACCGCCAGGCCAGCAGAGGCCAGTATCTGAGGTTTCCAGGCAAGGGGAGAGAGGGGGGTAAAGACTCTGGGGCAGGAAGGTATGGGCAAGCTCAAGGGGATGCAAGGATAGGCGTGTGGCTGGGTAGGTGGGCTGGGGGTGGCGGGAGGGGGCTGTTGATGGGGTCAGCTGGAAACGGACGAGCTCAGATTCCACCTTCACGCAATGCGAGGCCATCAGCATGTTCTGAGCGTGAGAGTGGCATGATCTGACCTCGATTCAAGTCAGGTCACTTTGGCTGCTGTGTGAAAATAAAAAGCCCAGGGTGTGCGGGGAGGCAGGGAGATCAAGGAGAAAACCCTCCAGCCGCCCAGGGCATGGATGGTGGAGCGGATGGGGCACGGGCACCAATGAGATGGAATTCAACATAACTGAGATCTGCTGAACTTGGCATTCCTGTACAGTTAGATTATTTGCAGTGGGAATGTGTAGTTTATAATAGGTCAAGAAGCCAAACAGTATCATAACATTGCTAAACATCAAGTGGACCAGGAGTCAGATCCACGGCATATTTAAATATGAGCAGCAGCAAAACCATGTGAGACAAACTAATCTTAACAATGAAATGATGAGCAAAAGGGTAACACTCTCTTTGGTGGGGTTAACGTTGAAAAGTCAGCTCAAGTCCTGGGAACCAGAGGTGGTCCGAGAGTGCTGAGCTGGGCTCCCTCCAGTCCTCCCAGTGTTGCACTGAAATTATGATTGTGTCTTCCTAAGGTCCCACATGAAAATCCACAGCTTCTTAATCGAATCAAGGGGTTGGCTTATAAAATTATCTTTATGCAAACAGACAGATGTGTCATTTGAGTTGTTTTTGAACTTTGGAGTCCTGAAAAGCATCGTCTGGGGAGTTTCCTAGCATCTAAATCTACATTCAGTTTCCCAGCTTTCCACATGTTTTGAGTTCAGGGAGAGCAAAAAGGGCATTAAGGGAAAATATTAAATGTCCTATGTTACTAACATTTAGGAAACCTAAAGAACATATGCCCTCAACAAAGCAATTACAAAGTGGTCTGCTGACCAATCAGGAAAAAAAACAGGGCAAACCAGTTTCCTTTACTTTGTCCTTATGTAAACTTTCCGTATGAAGATTGCTAATGTGTTGGTTTTCTCCCTGCTTGGGAGACAAGCCAGGGAGTGTTGTAACCTCGAAAGGCCAACTGCTGCTTAAATTTCAGTCTAACCTTCGGCTTTTGCTGGGGATCAATGTCTTCCCGACACAGCTTTGTCAAACTGTCCTTTCCTGTTGCAAACCTCAAGACAGGGCACGATGTGCCAGCACACGCTTCCAAAACCCTTGCACAGAAAATGCTAGCAATTTTTACAGTAACTGGTGGTTGTGAGAATTGAAGAGCAGAATTTTAGGGAAGGAAGTGTCCAGCATCGCTTCAGAAGTGGAAGTCTCTTCTTTGAGATGTGTGTGGATTTAGCTCAGATATAGTGTGATCACTTGAACTCTGAAATTAGTAATTTAAAATGGAATAATTTAGATGCCTTTCATATATCTGCTTACAGACTGAAAAATGGGACCACCGCTATCATTTCTCCCAACCACAGAGATTGTGTCCTTTTCTTACTTGGATAGGCCAGTAAGTAGAAATGCTAGTCATGCAGCTAAACTGTAAGCTGACTTTAAAAATGTGTGTGTACCAGTGTCAGCCCACTTATTCCCCTAACTTTATGGGAAAAGTTTATTTTTGTGGTCCGGACCTCTTTTTGGGCTCCAAATGCATTTTAGAGTCTAAGCCCACATTTATTTTTAAACAGAAGGGACGAAGCCACCTTACATGTCAGAGATGAGCATGGCTAACACTCCACCCACTTGTTAGTGGGGATATTTTAATTCTGCTTTTTGCCAATGCCTTCTTCTCTTCTTTCTTTTCCTAGACACTGCCTCGGCAGTCAGCATGGCTGAATGCACTTATGTGACATACACTGTATTTATGGCTTTACTGCATCATCTCATGGAAGTATTGCAGTGACCTATGGGTATAATTATCTTTAGTTTATCTATGAAGCACTGAAGAGATGCTAGTATGGAAGAAAAGTAGGAATTTCCACCAACTTGTTTCTAATCTGGTCTTCCTTTCTCAACAAATCCAGTTAGATTCAACACATTTTTTTTCCCTTGAGTTAATTTTGTTACGTTTTTGAAGAGTCTAATCTCTCAGTCCTTAGATGGATTGGTGTGTGTGTGTGTTTACATTTTGTTTTGTCACTTATAATACAATCCAGGAGTTTGGGCAATGACCATACCTTCTTGTATGTGATTCACTTGGTATATCAAATTTCTGATATGTAATTTATGCCACTTCCCTTTAAATTTATACTTGAAATTACAGTTAAATCTGATGGAGGAAGCATGAAAACATCATGGTTCTGGTTGTGGTTCTGATTTCCCAAACCACCAGACCTCACCGCAACCTTATTTCCCTCCCACGTGCAATGTTGATTGGAGTTGATCTGACCAAAAAAAATGAAACTGCCGGGCAATGAGATCTACGTAAGAGGGCTGACTCTTTGATGTGGTGCCTCTGAGTCAGTGGAAGGTTTGGATGGTGTGTGTGCATGAACACACACACACACACACACACACATACATGTCTTTTTCTCTTATTTAGTCTGAGGGAAAATGAAGAACAAAACCCCTGTTTACTGTGTGTTCCAGCGTCCTCTGCAAGGTGGTCTTCCTGGAGGAGAGGGGTTGCATTCTGCACGCCTCACTTGTGGAAAGGTGACACACACTCCTGAATAGGAAGGAGTTCAAGAATGTATTTTAGTTTTGTTTATTTTTATCCAAATGAGGAATATTCCTCATGCTTTTCTTGGTACATGCATGGTGCTTAAAATTATTGAATATATTGGATTACTGAATAGACAATTTCAGGAACACTATGTTTCATTCATTCAATCATTAGCGATTTTTCATAGTGCCATCTGAAACTTCCAGTTAGCACACAAATAAAAAATTGCTGAATTTTAGTTTAAATTAAAAAGAACTCTCACTTATTCTGTAAGCTTCAGTATTTACATTCAGATCAATGAAAATGGCATCAGAGATGCACAATAAAAACGTGTGCCATCTAAACAGGAAAACAAATGTCCCTTATGATTGTCATTTTTAGCAATTTTTAGTCTCATTCAAAATGTTAATTCCATAGTGAATTTTAATGCACTATGAAATTCCTTCTGGGTCTGCCTTAATAGAAATAATCCTAGAGGACTGGCCAGCTTTTCGTGATGCAGCCTCTTATGCAATCAGAAATGTTCCAACCTTACTGGCTTGGTTAGGCAATAGTTAACCCACATTTAAAATGATTTGCTGTTTAAACAACACTTAGTAAGAGCAGATTCTCAACTTTATGGGAACCTGGTTTGACCTGACGTTCCCATTCTAACTGGTGACATAGGAATCTTTCTTCTCTGTTATAACCCTTCTCTTTTCCCTTTGATAAGAACCATTGCGTCTCAAGTCCTGTTAGTTAAATCCTAGATCCAGGCTTCCACATTCACAGTCCTATGTTTTCTTCCACGATCGTGGTAAATTTTCCTATTCTCTGTTCATTAGGTAAGAGAAGTAACTTTTACATTTTGAATAACTACATACATATGTAAGCTGACTTTGGGACTTGTCAAATAAATCATAATTTTACAGAGAAGATTTAATCTGAGTTGGCACTTGCCAGATATTCCAGACTGTTAATCATATGCCAGTAAATAAACGTTATACCTTTTTTACTCAACAAATATTACAGGGAACAGTACTATGTCCCAGTTGCTGTTCTAGATACCAGGGCAATAAAATGGAATAACACAGGGCCTCTGCCCTCAGGGAACATCATCCGAGTATAAAGGAGACACATGGGGCTGTGGTTTCTCGTAAACTGGGATAAGCACATATTTCCTGTCTTACCCACTGAGTTCAACTATAAAACACGGACAAAATGCATGGAGCAGCTCCTTGAGGGTTGGGAAAGTAAACAGCAACAGGGAACAAACTAGAATTTGAGGGACCACTGCGTGGAGAGTTTGCCCATTTTTCTCCCTTGGGAATCCCCTGGCCTAAAGGTAAAGCAACGGGAGCTCTAGCACACGTCCCAGTGCGCAGACAGCTCCAGGACTAGCCCTCCGGCTGCGGGAGAGAAGGCTCTTCTCCTGGAGTGAAGAAATCCTCCTCTTTTTTTTTCCTTTTCTCCATTTTGAGCCTTCCTTTCTGTTGAGTAGAGCTGTGATTTTAAGAGGTTGAGGTTGACTTGTTAGTACCAAAGATAAAGGGAGATGCTGTGTAACAATTTCCTAGGAAGACAAAATTCTCAATGTGTGTGTATGGAAGAGGCCTTCAAAATGAAGAGACAAAACCTGACAGAACTGAAAGATGGAATAGACAAATCTACAAGGATTGCTGGAGATTTTAACACTCCCTTCTTAGTAAGAGGCGGAACTAGCAAGGATGGAGAGCTGAACACCACTGCCAGCCTATTGGATCTAACTGACCCTTACAGGCAATACTCAGAAATATCAGAACACATTTTTTTAAGTGCATATATGGAGCACAAACCAATGTTGACCATAATTTAAGTCATAAAATAAAATTTAAGAAATGTAAAAGAAATTTAAATCATATTAACCATGTTCTCAGACTCTAGTAGAATTAAAACTAGAAAGTAATAATAGAATGGTAACAGAGAAATCTCCAAACATGGGAAGATTAAGTAATACACTTCAGAATAATCTAAGGATGAAAGAAGTCTCAAGGGAAATTATAAACTATTTCAAACTAAATTAAATGAAAATACTAAAATGTGTGGGATCTAGCTAAAGCAGTGCTGAAGGGAAATTAAGAATATTAAATGCACATATTATGAAAGAAGAAAGGTCTTAAATCAACATTCTAAGCTTCCAAATTAAGAAACTAAAGAAAGAAAAGCAAATTGAATACAGAAAGATTTTTCAAGATTCAGACAAGATTTATGATTCTAAAATTCACAAGGGAAGGCAAACAATTTTGAAATAGGACAATATAGTTGATGGACCCCTGTCACAAAGTTTTAACACTATGAGGCTGCAGAACTGAAGACAGCGCGGTACTGCTGCAGGAGAAGACGCAGGTTAGTGTACAGAATGGAGTTCAGAAGTTCCTGCGCAAATATGGTTTTTGGTTTTTGACAAAAGTGAAAAAGTATTTCAATCAAGGAAGTATAGTCATTTTAACTATGACTCTGAAACAATTGTACATCCATATGCAAAAATCAGCTCAACTTAACCTTACACCTTATTTTAAAAGAACTGAAAATGACTCATAGATCTAAATGTCAAATGTAGCACTATAATTCTTCTAGATAAAAACATAGAAGATCTTTGTGACCTGGGGTAAGGCAGCAAAAGAATGATCCATAAAAAACTGTACAAGTTAGACTTCATTAAAATTTTAAAAATATCCTTTGTGAAAGATATTCTTAAGAGAATTAAAAAATAACAAGCTACAGATGGAAATATTCGCAAATCACATTTCTGACAAAGAACTAATATTCAGAAAATAAAAGTAACTCTCGATATTTAATAAGAAAATAACCCAATTTAAAAAAGGGCTAAAGACTTGAAAAAGCATGACATCAAAGAAAATAGGCAAGACAAATAAGCACATGAAAAGATTTTCAACATTATCAGCTACTAGAGTAATTTAAAAGAAATTCATGATGAGACTTTACTATACATCTATCAGAATGACCAAATTCAGGAATAAGGTGGACTAACGCAGACGGTATGAATTGTTAAGGAAGACGCACACATTGCTGGTGGGGATGCGACGTGGTACAGACACTCTAGAAAACAGGTTGGCAGCTTCTTATCAACTTAAATATTTACTTGCTCTATGTCCCCTCAATCCCACTTCTGGATTCCTACCTTAGAGAAATGAACACTTATGTTGACCTCAAAAAACCATGTTCATAGCTGTCCTATAACACAACTGCCTAAAACTGGAAATGTCCCAAATGCCCTTCAATGGGTGAGTGTTTGCATATTTCATAAGCCCATCATTTGATGCCACCATTGAAAAGGTATGAACTTCCAGCTATAAAATAAGTAAGTCCTAAGGATGTGATGTACTGCATGGCGACTCTAGTTAATACTGCTGTATTGCATATTTGAAAGTGGCTAAGATAGTAGATCCTAAATGTTCTCATTACAAGGAAGAAAATGTAACTATATATGGTGACCGTAGGTAGGTCACAAGATAGGAGACTTACTGTGGTGGGTCATTTCACAGTACATTAGGATATCGAATCATTAAGTTTTATACCTGCAAGTGATACAAAGTTATCTGTCAATCACACTGCAACTTAGAGAAGTGGGTGGGGGCGGCAGGAGTCCATGACAGTCACATCATCCTCCTGAATCCCTTTAGAACTGGGTACATATTTAAATGCTTCATAAATTTCTGCTCTCACTTCAACACCAGTGATATAACTTTGGGGAATCCAATTTCTTTATTTCACAGAGATTAACAAATATTTTTATTGTATGGTTTTAAAAACTAGTAAATGTGATCATGTGTACAAAGGGCTCAGTGGAATGCATAACACTGCACATGCACAATCTACATGTTACCTGTTCCTGTTTAATGGACCACTCCAACACTCAGTAGCTGCAGATGACTGTTTCATTTGCAGGTAGCTGTGGGTCAGCAGTTTGGGCTGGAATCTTCTGGCTGGGTCTTCTGTCCACCTGCTGGCGGTCATTCCTCTGACTGGAGGTCCTTGGTGACTCAGCTTGGTGGATTAAGATGACCCCCTCACTGATGTCACTAGCATTTGGCGCTGGCTGTTAACTGGTTTGTCTCATCATTAAGTTGAATGATTGAGTTCCAGAAAGTGAGAGAGTGGGTCTAGACTTGGGGAACCCCACAATGTCATTTCTTCCACTCTGGCCAACTGACCGTTATTATACAGCCCAGAGGAGCCGGTGGCGACTTCCCACAGGAGGTGACACTGGAATTGCCCTGCGTAGACGAGGAAGCGATTAAAGGTGGTTAACATGGATTGAATACTTACTCTATGTTGGCCACAATTCCAAGATTTATATACTTCATCTCATTTAATTCTCAGGAACAACCCTAGGAAGTAGGGATTATAATGTACTCTAACAGATGAAGAAACCGAGGCACAAAGAAATTGGTGTATCTCCCAAACTCACAGGTCCTGTAAATGAAACAGCTAAGGTTTGATCTCAAGCAGTCTGATTTCAGTCATTTCTTAATCATTTGATAAAGATTATAAGTACTCAGTAGAGAGCTGGGGAGGCACACAAATAACCAGTCCAGGAGGCAGGGACAGCCTGCAGGAGCGGCTGGGTGGGAAGAGACAGAACATGGGCAGGAGGCACTCGTGGAAGAGGAGATAAGAGGAAAGGGGTGGGGAGAAGCCGGGAGGACAGGTCCTGGCCAGACCTGGAACGGCCCTTGAAACCACAGGAGGATGTTTACTTTATGCCTCAGTTGTTAAACATAACACTGCAATCACACAGTCTTGAATGACAAACGGTTCGTTCAGTCATACTTCACTGAGGACTGTGAAGTTAGATGTCTGATGACCTGAAGATTCTTTTCTTCATTGCACAAGCAGAAATCTGAACTTATTCTGAGCTTATTCTTACATTTTTACATGCTTAATTTATTTTTAATTTTGATTTAAATTAACATAGAGTAAAATAGACTTTTTTATTTTGGTGTACAATTCTGTAAAGTTTAATACATGTGAAGATTTGTGCCACCAGATAGGATGCAAAACAGTTTTATAACCTGAAAACTCCTTCCTGCCATCCTTTATCAGCAGCCTTTACTAGCTTGACTCCTGGTAACCCTGACCCACCCTCCATGCCTACTGGGTGTCTTGTGGAGAATATTACACAAGCATCTTCAGACAATATTAACCTTATGAGACTGGCTTCTCACAATCGCATAAGGTCTTTGAATTTCATCTAAATTGCTGCATAATTAACAGTTCCTTTGTATTACTGAGTAATATTCCATCATAGATACTACAGTTTGTATAAACATGGATAAAAAGCAATATAAAATAGGAATGTGCTTGTGCTTAACTGCTTGAGTGTTTCTGGGTAATTTTTTAAGCGCTTGTTTCCTTATGTTATAAACTATGATATACTACCACTTTGACTTTATTATGCTAATGTTCATATATTTGATTGAAATACTGTATGTGCTCGTGAGATGTAAACCACACATACATATGAAGTGTGAAAGCTGGAGGGGGAGATAAGAAGTGTTTGTCCCCTGAGCATCCCCTGGCACCTGACTCTTGCAGCCTGTGGAGTTTTTGAATATCTGAGGAAGAAGATTCAGGCTTTGGTTTGGCATCTGGCCTAAACTCTGTGACTTTGAACAGCAAGGACATCTTCATACAGCAGTCACTGTGGGGAGGGAGAAAGGGGCTCTGGGAGACAGAAGGCAAAGCAAACGGGGAGTTGATCATTCCACATAAGAATTATAGGAGCACCTTCACAATGGAATGGGGCAGATATGGTTTTAAAAGATTCATTCAGAAATGTTGTTGTCATTATATGAATCATAGAAAATTATGATCAAAGAAATCTTTGAGAATAGAGGAAGTAGGCAGATAATCACCATGATAATAGCAAGTACCTTACAGTGCTGACTATGGCTGGTCATTGTTTTAAGCAGCAAATTAATATCAACTCATTTAATTTTTATAGCAACCCTCTTCTAGTTAGTTCTCCAGAATTTTAAGCATATATTCCTATTAGGCCTGTTCCTGAAATCTACATATGCATATGGTCACAACATCATGACTCATGTAATCTTCTAATATTAGAGTTCATCACAACATTAAAAATCTTGTGGGTTAAGAAGAATTGAGGAACAACTGAGTAACACTATCAAATACTTAAGTTCTTTGTAGAGCACTTATTCTAGGAATATTTTCAAAATTTCATGGACAAAAATTAGGTAATAGTCTAAAACCTTTAACATTTCCTAATAAGCACTGATTGAAATAAAAAAGCTAAGTTAATCATATAGAGAATAAAACTAAGTTTAAAACCATGAAAAGTTCAACTCAAGCACCCAACTTCCTGAATATATAAGAATGTACTTGGTCACAACCCTCAAAAAACACTATGTAGTCCTTCTATGGAAAGAAAATTAAAATCCAAAATGTGCGCTCATTATATGAAAAACTTTCAGAAAAATATAAAGCAGGGCACTCATTAATGAAACATTATGAAATTTTGTATCTATAAAATTTTGAATTTTCTCCTCAACCTGGGAAATATCTGAATTATGTGAGGTTTCACTGTTTTGTTTTTGACTTCTTTTTTTTACTTAAGATTTAACACTAAAGAAATCAACTTATCAAGAAAATGAAACTTGTAAACCTCAATTAGGAAGAGGTGATTCATATCGAGAGCCCTGCCCCATGGTTCGCTAAAGTAGTGTATAGACGATTATTCTGTGAGCTGCACTATTGAAGTGCTGCAGTTACTAGGAGGGGAACACAGCTGGACATTCACTCACCGGCCATCCTGACCTGTGTCTGTCCCGCGTCCGCTCCAGTTCACTGGCAGACTCCACCAGCTCTGTCCCTGCATCTCTGCGTCAAAGTCAGCATTATGCCCTCCTCCCTGCTAATGGCTCTGCTTCCATCCTTGCCTCCCAGGAGTCCAAGCATCCAGCTTGACCCTGTTTCGATGGAAATGGGATTCTGTCACGTCTTTGCGTACCACGCCTGGAGGCTTCTCAGTGTTTGGAGAGAAGGCAAAGCCCTAAGGAGGCCCCCACGGGTATCTCGCCCTCTCCTGCCAGCCCTTGCTTCCAGCGGAGCTAACTCCCTCCTGCCCGCAGACGTGCCAGCAGTCCTGGTGAGGAGTCTGTCCCAGGATCCCAGCTCTGGTTGCCCCCTTGCCTCAAGCTATAACCCCATGTGACTTTCTCTCCTCTCTTCTTTCATGCACACCCTCAGCTATCAACCAATCACTGCAGCTCTTCCTGAGCCCCCTTGTTAAGGGGCAGGTTTCCTGTCTGCAGGCCGCACTCTCTCCTTCTCCCACTTTACTGCCGTAACATGTCAGCGTCTGCCACACAGACAATCGACTCACAGCTGTTTGTCATGTATCTTCCCTATTGGAGTAAAGGCTGCAGGAGGCTTAGGGGGTTTGTTCACAGTTATATCCCTATGGTCTAAAACAACAGATGGCAAATCGGTCCTCAATAATAAGTACTGAGTGAATTACATTTGTATTGAATATGGATTTGATCAGTATTTCAGTAAGCAGGAATTTGAAAGCGGAGGAAATAGTATTCTCATGGACTTTACCTCCAAGAATTTGGACTCCGAAGCTTAGGATTCAAATCCAGTCTGCATTACCTCTTGCAAGAGTCCGAGTGGGTCCCAGAACCTCTCGGGTGTTCCAGTTCCTCATTTGTGAAATGGGGCCTCTAGGCCTCTCTGCTGGACAGGTGGCTGGGAGGCATAAGGGGATGGTGGTGAGTACCACACAGTGAGTGAGTTACGAGGTGCGAAATGCAGGCCTGCCTACATTTTTACTATGATTTTATATTCTTACTGGAGGGACAACCATACATTTTTAAGTGGAGGAGGTGAAAAAAGGGGGCAAAAGATGACATTGAAGTAGAAAGGACATTTAAAGCATATTACTAGGTCATGAGCATCAAGAGGTTGAAGTTGTTAAGTAAATGAGGGTTATGCCCATGGTGGAAAAGGAAGAGGAATTTGGAAAAACAAATAATAATCAGGTGTTAAGTGCCTTTTTGGGTATGAGTTTTCTTTCCGGAGCCACCACTGGACCGTTGTTCAGGTTGCTTACTGAACAAGAGTGGACAAGTGTATGGGAAAGGAGCTAAAATCCAGCCAATGTTTTGTTTGGCAAGCCACACAGTCTAGGGTTGCATCTGCCTGGAGGAAAAGTTACCTTTTCCAAATGAGCCCAGAGACAGTTTGGGCTCTGCAGCATTTCACCTTCAACCCCAGCTGGCCTCAGATAAGCTCATTCTATAGATGCCTCTCCTCATAGGAACGCCTACAGTACTTAAGACCTGCACTGCTTGTGAGAAACTATCATGTGGCACATTTTATTATTATTAATTGACTGCTGTCATTATCTATCAATAAAATTTTTATTATGCAATAGACATTATTGAGCATCTGCACTGTGTGGGTTGGGTCCTAGATGCGCAGGTGTTTGTAACTTATCTCTCAAAGAACCTAAAATACATCTTGAGCGTAGGAGTAGTTAGTTTCCTGGGTCTGTCTGGACCCGTGTGCAATGCCCTGTTTAGCTCTTGAGAGTTTTTTGGATGCCATTTACTGATTGATTGATTTATGGATTGAGGTCAGAATAGTCTGAGGAAAGCCTCCCGGTCACCTGTCCAGCAGAGAGGCCTAGAGGCCCCATTTCACAAATGAGGAACTGGAACACCTGAGAGGTTCTGGGACCCACTCGGACTCTTGCAAGAGGTAATGCAGACTGGATTTGAATCCTAAGCTTCGGAGTCCAAATTCTTGGAGGTAAAGTCCACGAGAATTACATTTGCACTGAGCAGACAGTGAAAAACAATGTAAAATAATTACTAAAATTGGCGGTGCAAATGTGGTCTGTAGCAGGTGAAGAACTAAAGTCGGATCATGGAAGTTTAGGATGTGTTACTTCCACCTCCTCATCTGCTGATCACTGTATTTTTAGTTTTAGTATTTTTATCTTCTGACTTTTTCTGGGTGTTAACATTTAATTTTAAAATTGATTTTGCATCAGAAGTATATATAGAATGACTTTGACATATTATTGAATGTGACTTTATATTTTCAAATGGAGGAATAAGAAATGTGGGTATATTACCCCAATGTTTCGCGTAGAGTCAGTCTTTGAGGAATATGTGTACTTTATATGTAGGTATGCCAGTTAAGACTCTTCAACAGTGTGAATATTTAGGACTAAATTTTCATATTCACAGGTCAATTTTACTAAAACTTCTGCCTGCAGCTGCAGTTTAAGATACCATCCATTGTAAGACAGATTCCGATTTCAGAGATTTTAAGATGAGAAAACCGGGTCTTAGACTTGATGAAGCCTTGCAGCAGGCGAGAAGCAGGCCTGGTCATTCGTGTGCGGGAGGTGGTGGGAGGAGGGATGTGCCCAGGTCCGCAGGGGCTGGATTTGGGTGCCGAGGAGAAACAAGCGCATGCCGTTGCCCTGGGCCCGAACGTGCTTTGGGGGGATGTGAGAACCCCAGGCCGAGAAGCTCAAAGGGGAGATTTACTGCCCAGACGGTAGGCGCTGGAGGGAAGCCCCAGCGGCCTAGAGCTGCGCCTCAGGTGTGGATGGGAGAGGGGCCCGGCGGGTGACGCCGAGGCCTGCCATGCGCTGGGGTGGATCGGTGAGGCCGTGGCAGTGGCTGGTGAACCTCATCACCCTCCCTCAGAGTTCTCCAGGAACTGCTGCTCCTGGGAGGACAAAACAGAATTCAAGGTACCCCACCATTTCCTGTATCAGTATGTGTAAAGAAGGATACAGATTGAAAACACATTTTGTTTTAATAAAAATATGGGAGAATAAACCAGTTTACTGCCATAGCCCTCTTCTCTAAATAGATGAGTACAAGATTAAAGTAGAACAGAACCGAACAGAAGCACCTGATGGCTGTGCAGCCGGGGGCTTATTTTGACCTCACTGCTCGTCACCTCTCCTCCTGGTTCCAGGCAGCGCACCGTGTTCCCGCCTTCGCAGACAGACCGGTGGTCACATTGCTTGCCTAGAGCCCTGGGGAGACACAGTCAGGCGGGTCCTATGAGAGGGGCTGGAAGCAAGGGCATCCGAGGATGCTCACTGCTCCGACCGTGAATGCCGACCCCATCTTGCCCGAGAAGGGGCATCACCGAGAAGCCACGTACTTGTTATCATTCAACGTGACGCTTCAGCAGGACTGGAGTCACTCCTACTTCTGTTTGGAGTCGAACTATGTGGACTTTGCTTCTACAGGGAGAAGCGTGGAGCACAGACGAGAAAATAGGCAGATTTCCTTACCCATGGGCCACATGAGAGTCAGATTCACCTATTTGGAACATGACTAGTGAGGCTGATCGGGGGTAGGGGGAGCTGACAGATGTCCTCTGGCCTGCAGGTGAAAGGAGGAAGTCGGGTCCCTCCTTGGGGGCCTGTCTGGCTCAGACCCCCCGCAGTCCCATGGTTATGAGTGTGCAGGTACCGCAAGCCCCACACTCCAGCTTCGCAGCCTCTCAGCACACCACCTCCCCCGTGCTCTCTTCCATCTGGAGATTCATTCTTGAAGCAGGTTCACGTGTCACTTACGTGAAGTTCTTTGTCCTTTTCCCACAGTGTCACACCCTGTCTTGTCTTCAGGCCTTCATGAGAATGAGTTCCTTTCCTGAAACCCTGGACCTCCGTCCCTTTCCCAACCAGAAGAGTTATATTCATCCCTTAGGACTGTCTTATATATTCCTCCTCAAGAAGTCTCCCAGGTCCAAAAAGGCCAGGTCAGATGCATTGCTCCGCTCTTAGCGTGTTGTGTTAGTCCCTGTCATAGCCTTTAGCAGGATGTTTACGATGACCTATTAGCCTCGCATGTTCCTCCAGTAAGACTGTGAACCACACGTTATGGAGCAGGCTGGGCAGAGGCCAGTGAGCGCCTCGTGCTTCCCTTGTCCCTGTGAAAGGCTGCTAGCTGACCCCCCAAATCCAGTCTGCTCTCCCACAGCAATGGGATTGGGGCTGGAACGTGTTTACCCAGCCTGGACACTCCTGGCAGTGCTGGGTCGCCGTATGACTAAATTTTGGACGCTGACTTGGATTAATGTGAGGTGTTCATTCCCAGGCCTGCTCTTTAATAACTTGAGTGTGTTTTTGCCTTCCCCCGATGAACTAGAATCTGGACATGCCTGAGACTTAGCTTTGACAAACACTCTTAATGGTGCAGAAGAACAAGGTTAGAAGGGCGCAGGCCCCTGACTGGCTGTCGCACAGACCTGCCGTCCCCGGCAACTTTCCTCTTTGGCTACTGTGGGAGAAGTAAACGTCTACCTTCCTTAGTCCATTGATTGAATTTGGAGTCTCTTTGTTATAGCAGCTGATGATTATCATTCCTAACAATGAAGTGAGTAAGCTTGAGCTGAATAATGCTGCAGGATTCAAATTTTGGCCCTTAGCTTGGCAGGAAGGGGGCAGAGTGTCAGGGGGCAGAGAGTCCGGGGGCAGGTGGTCAGGGGCCAGGGGGCACAGTGTTAAGGGGCAGATGGTTAGGGGCCCTGGGGCAGAGTGTCTGGGGGCAGAGTGTCAGGGGCCAGAGGGCAGGGGGCAGGGGGCAGAGGCTCACTGCAGCCTGTAAAGCTGGTCATCTTTCTTGCACAACATTTAGTAGAGCTGTCTCCTGCAGTAACCTGGAAAGTAGGCCATATGCCTAAACACCCTTGGCTGTACAGGAAGCACTTGGTAATGTCATATTGTAAGTGTGTGTTACTGGTCCTTGCTGACTACATCAGGGAACTATGGTAATGCAGGACCCAGGCAATGATCAGATGGTTTGCAAAAGAAATCTAATGAACCAGAGAGCATGTAAAGATCAGGGGTCTCACAGGATTGGGAAACCAGCGGTCTCTTTTCCAGACACGTGGGTATAGCTATGGTCACCCAGACTCTTTCTGCAAGGCTGATAGGCCTTCAGGAGGCAAGCTCTCACTCCCACCCCAGGGTTCTTTGGAATTCCTGCTTCTCGGGATGAGAAGGGTATCTCTAGTTTGCTGTGTCTGTTCCATACTTTGCTGAATGGTAGTGTTTACTGAATTAGTTTTTGTATGTTGGGAGCCATGTCCAAACATGAGAGGGCACAGACAGTCACCCAGAGAACATGAAGTCTGAGTGGGATAAAGTAACTGGGTGGGAGTTTTAGTTATTTCCTCTGAGTGGGATTGATGGTGTTTCATGTACGTGAAGAAGTTTGTATACGAATCTGGTGACAATATGGGCGTCCTGTGGTAGGGAATGTCATTTGTTGTCACAAAACACCCTTTCTCAGTGACAGAACTGAACAGTAGCTGGGATGCAGCTCCCCAGCCCTCACTGAGGCTGATCTCACTGAGGGAGCACAGAGGTGCCTCTCTGGGCTTCTACCGGTGTACACCATGCTTCCATCAGCCCAGATGTCCCCTGAACCATTCGTCAGTACAGCCGGCCTTGTGCCACTGTCTACACAACTGTGGCCCCTTCTGCTGCCCTTCTGCGATACCCTGACCCACGCAAGGTGCAGGGAATCCCAGCGAAGTGGGTGGGGGCCACTGCACACAAGCACAGTGGGGAGCATTTCCTCTCTGGCCTCTTACCACCTCCTCGGACTCTGTTGAGGAAGCAGGACTTGGCTCTTCTCTTCTCTTCTCTCATATCCCGAAACCCACTGAGAAGGGCTGCCTCCCCAAGGTCCAGCCTGGAGAGATGAACCCCCAGCCCCTTCCTTGAGCACCAACATCCTAACTTTCCTTGCTTTCATTCTGGGTGCTCCCCCTCTTTCTAGTCTTGGAAGCACATGGTAGAAGGAAAAAAATCTAACTCTTTTTGACTCCCAAATGTGTTTAGAACATGAGTCTTCTTAATTACCCTGTGAATGGAAGCCTTTGAAATCCACTCAGGAAAAATTTTCTTTTTTCTTTTTTTCCTTCTGTTTCATCATCACACATACCCTCCCTGGCACAATGAGACAGGAAAACCTTGTTGTCAACACTGAGGATTTGGCCAAGCGAGGAATGGAAATGCCAAAGAAAATATCATTGATTAATATTTCATATTTTAATAGGGCAGATTACAAGATGCATGCTTATTTGAGCATCTAGGCTTGATTCTAATCAAACCCATAATAATATAAGAAGAAATGATCCAATTTTAATTACATGCCTTGATTGCAAACAGAGCAAAACAGGTCATGACAATTTTATGGATGATTATAATCTTATCAACTGCCGGCTCTCTGGTGTGCATCCCATCAGGAATCCTGTTTGTCTGAAGACCTGATTGGTCTCCTAGGAGAAGATGACCTCAGAAGCAGTGGTCACAACCTAGGACCCAGGATTAAGACTCCAATTCAAAGGTCAGGGAGGAGGGTGGGGATGGGAGCTGGTGGGCAGACAGACTGGAGAGGCTCAGGCAGGTCCCCGATGTGACATCCCCCTGAGGCCTGGCCTCGGGTCCCCCGGAGAAGATGTGGCTCCCAGTGGTTCTGCTTGGCAGCAGGTGCTGAGCAAACCTGCTTTGTTATCTTTGTGACCAGTATTTTCAGATGTCTTCTCACTATCAGTGGAGCTGAGAGGAGACAGCCACATCCCCAACCAGGAGCCTGTGAAGAAATAAATAGGCCGATGGGTGCAATCTGCTTCCTTCCTCTGCTAGGTGAAGGGGTCTTGTCAGGGAATGCGAGCATTGCTCAGCATCTCATAAGAAAGGAAATAGTTGATGTGAGAGGCGTAAAAAAGGTAGCATGTATCGCAGAAGTCCCATCACCTACTGTGAGGGGCCGAGACCCCACGACCCAGAGGTACACCCAGTAGTTTCTTGAAAAGGTGGCCTCTTTGCCTGAGAACTGCCCAGAACTGCGCTCCGTGGAAGCTGCTCCTTGGAAGTCACGCACCTGAACGCTCATTCCTGAGGGCCCTTCCATGGCTTCCTCCTGTCGCACTTTTCTGCACTATTGGAAGTTGGCCTCCTGAAGCTCTCTCCACCTGATCACCTAGAGCCCCTGAGTCCTGAATCTTGTACCTCTGTTTTTTATCTGTCCTCTTCCACTAGTTTCTTAAAATGTAAGTTTTCTCTGGATTCTCACTGTTTGCTTATCTTCTGGCCTTGTACTGTTTCCTGGGAAATGTCACTACTCAGCTACCACAGATATGTGGAGGATGCTCGCCCAGATCTGTGGAGCCTTTCAGGTTCTCTGGGTGGAATATCTGCATCCTCTGCACTGCCACGTGAATGTGCTCCTGGTTCCATGAAGCAGGGGAAACCTCCAGTCCCTCCTCTCCCAGAGCCACAAAACTGGCTCCCAGCACAGTGACTGCCACGTGATGCATGCTCAGGGAATGTGCATAGTGCGTGCAGGCAGGAATGAGTGTGTATCTACATATACATGTGTTATAAATTAGCTTTCAGTCAAGGCATTTTGGTGTCAACTTGAAGTCATCCAGAAATCTCAGAAGTGAATCCATGAAACTTTCTGAACACACTTGCCATTAGCGCTTTCCATCAGAGGGCTATGTGTTCAATTTGTTTAAAAAAATCTGTTTAAAACCACCATTACTGCCACAGATCCTGCACTGAATGCATGCTTTAGGACAATGAAGCAAAGAGCTAAATGCAAAAGCAGTTTCTGGAAAGAATAACCAAGCTAACGACGACCTCCTTAATATACTGCACATCCCTGGTGCACTTACAGGGTGGAAGAGATGTCACCAGGCTGGTGTCACAGTTTGGTCTTGGTAACAACTACATTCTTTATCTCACATGCTGACATACTACAAAACGTCACAACTAAAACTGATCTTGAAATTGAAAATGATTGAGACACAGGGTACAAAAATCTCAAAACGCAAGTATATGGGGCAGCTTCAGTGAATTCACCTTCAGCCAATGTGCCAACAGCCTTTTATGTTAATACCAACATCCCACACACCCCAGGGTTATTACCATGTCAATCGTAAGTGTCATTCCTTGGCTCTTCCCAAGAATCACAGATATTTTCACCCCACAGGGAAATCCATGGATCATCTTGTCCAGGTTTCCACTTTCAGACAGGGAAGGTGTTAATATTCTCATTTCAGAAACAAACCACTGCTGAAGCCCTGAGAAGTGGGTGCCTTGACCCAAGTCAAGTCAGTGGTGGGATTCCAGGTGTTGTTCCATCTGAGTGCAGCCCCACTGTTCTCTTCTAAACTGCTGGTTTCTGTACGCAGCATTCACTACCCCGAGCGAACTCGCAGAGTCCGCTGTGTTGTGCAGCACCGAGGGAGCACCGTGGAGGGACTCAGTGGGGAAGGCATGCAGGGACCAAAGGGGAGAAAAGAGGCAGGAGTGTGAAGGCTCAGCCTTCACACTCTAAAGATGTCAGACAAAGACAAACAAATGAACCTCTAATGGTAAAGAAAATCGTAACTATGATCTTAAACAGTCAGGTTTGAAGAGTAAAATAGGGACCAGATAAAGTCACTAGGCTGAAAGGAGCTCTAATTCATTCTCCTTGTCCTTTCTACCCACCCAGAATGCTGTGAAAACTAGGAGAATTCCATTGCTATTCACTCTGAGCCATGCTCACATGGAAAGGAAGAAGAGAGGAGAAATGTGAATGTGTTGGTACTTACCATCCACTGCTGAAGTCCATGAGCAAGGGGTTTGCAGAAAGCATCTATGAATCATTGCATTTGTGTAATAAAAAAAGCACATACCCGTTGTCAACTCTTTTTCTGAAACTCTCCACCTAAATGCAACCGTTTTCCCCTCCTGCCATGGAGAGATATTAATCTGGCCCTTAGAGCTCCCATGGGGATCCAGTCACATCGCCTCCTTCAGGCACTGTCCCAGTCCTGAGCTTATTGCCTGTTCCATGGTCTCCTTGTCGCCTTGACAGCCCCGGTCATCACGGCACCTGGCACAGTGCCATCTGTGCTGCTCACCCAGGAACACCCGAGTCTGCCCCCAATGTGGCTGCACATCTAGGTGCGGCCTCAGTTGGTCCCAGCCAGCCAGCCTAGTCCGCACCCCAGCCCAGGTTGGTTTAGGTGTGCGGGTATTGGCATTCAGTCCAATGAGGGTGAATCTCATGACTCTGTTCAGGGACCAAACTGGGGGACAGATGATGTCACTGTGAGTGATGTTATACAGACAAGAGACCTGGACTGGCCTGGCCGTTCTGCTCTGACAAGGGAGCTGTCCTGAGGATGCAGCTGACATGGCAAATGAGGAAGTTGCAAGAAGCGCACAGAAATGGTGCAATGACCAAATTTCACTCGAAGCTTGCTCGGTCTCTTTACTTTCAGATGCAGAGGCCAGTATCTCAGAGTATGCCGCGGCAAGAAGCCAGTTGGAGTTGGATGTCCTTTTGCTTACAGTGAGAGCCTCTTGAGAGTTATCTGGGGAAAGGGATGGGTATGTTACAGTGTGTTACACAACGTGGGACTTGCTGAGCTGTGGATGTCAGGCCCGGAGTGACAGGAAGCTCTCTGTGCCAGTGAGAGGATTGGCAAGTTCATTTTGCACCATCTCACTTTCCACCCGTCTGATGGTATAATTATGTGATTTTATAATGTAATTCTTCCAAATTATTTGCACTTTAAAGGCCTGACTTTTAAGCCCAAGAGAGTGATTATTTCATACTGCAATTTGTGTAAGTTAGTTTGAAGGCCAGTATAGTTTCCTGTTTGCTTCTCAAATCATAAAAACCACTCCATCTGTGTGGGACCATGTTGGGTGGACAAAAAAACAACACACCCTCACTGTTAATTTAGATAATGAAGGGAATGTCGTCCTTTAGCATGTGCAATAATTCTTCGTGATGTTCTTCTGCGACCTTACACATTTTTCCAAGTACCTCACTACATTCAAACTTTCACTGATTTTATAAGGAAAAAGCATCTAACATGGTTTCAGTAACATCGTGATGCTCCCAAACCTCAAGTTCTTTTCAGGGTTGTTGTTCTGTTCTGTCTTTAAAAATTTCTGTCGGTGGAGAGTAGACACAATGGACCCGCTGCACAGGGCGTGAGCACACAGGGCTTCGGTCCAGCCACATGACCGGGGCAGCAGGGAGGGCGGCACAGCCGCTCTGGTCTGGGTAGGCGTTCTGTAGCCTCCTGAGTGAATACGAATTCCAGGTGCCCCGTCCTTCCACCAGACCTCTGGCCGGCATCCAGGAGGCCTAGTGAGCCACCCGCCCATTCATGTTTATGGCGAATCGTCAAAGCCGTCATGGTGTTACCTCCCTTGTCTTGCTTACGGACGGGGTTCGGACTGTGCGGTGGGACCCCGGGGCCCTGGATTCTGGCTGTCGCTCTGTCTGGCCCATGCAGCCTCATGGAGAACATTTCATGTCCTGTGGCTCCTTTTCTTCTTTGCGATCATGGGATTGAACTGCGTATTTCTCAGAGCTTCCAGATTTTGTGGAGAGCTCTTCTTTATGTCAAAATTTGATTTCCCTTCCCTGTGACCTGGCACAGGGTCTAAATAATCTGTCCTGATAGAATCCTTCAAAACCTGAAGAAGTAAGTCTGGACTTCTCAGGAAGCCACGTGGACCAAATAAGCTGTACCAGTGACTTCAATAATGTCAGTCTAACATACACCTGCCTTGGGCACAGCTGGGCACCCCTAGCCCACCGGTGCACTCGCCCACGTCCTGATCTCCCACAGTGAGGGGGCGAATGTCAGGGCAGGAGCCACACGTGAAAGGCGCTCAGCTCACTGTCCAGTGAGGGGACAGACATACTGAGATTAATTCACCAACTTCTGTAGGGGGTTGGGGACCGAAGATAGGAAAGTGAAGGAGAATAGTGAGCTCAAGAGAGGAAGGCACAGATGAAGGGTGTGCCCTGGATACCCGGGGAGATGCTCCCCAGTGGCTGACTGCCCCCCAAGTCAGGAAAGCAACCCCAAATAAACTCACCCCATGATCACAAGAGCCTAAATAAGAAGCACTGATGATTAGACAAACACGTATATCCTAGTCACTTACTGGGTAAAGGTGGGTCACTGGAGGCTGGAACCGTGACTGATCTGTTCCTGGCCGCATGCCTGCTGTCATCACGGGGCCGTGTGTAGTGGACGTGCAGGAAACACGTGCAGAGTGGCTGCTGGATTGCTGACACACCCAGTGTGTGAGTGTGCGCGAAAGGGGTTGTGCCGGTCCATGCGCAGCAGACATCACAGCTCTGCTTTTATGAAATTACAGAGAATAATGGCAGGAGTGCGTGCTTTTAAATAATCATAATACTGGGAATGAAGGGTTGGAGGGACTCGGTGGGCACTCGATCTTGTCTAATACAGAATCTGCTGATCTTTCGTCATGATTACATTTACGAAAAAGTCCCTGCTAGCCTTGAAGAGCCCAGGGCAGTGAGCGGGGCAGTCAGGGCCACAGGTGCAAGAGAATAAGGAGCAAAGGTTTGCGCAGCCTGAGAAACAGGGAAGCATCTCCCTGTGATGGTCTTAGACACGCCAGCGACAGCCCCGGACTGAAGGGGGCACGGGCGGCTCCGGCTGTCCCACCCCGGCTGTGAACGCCGACGGCGCCCAGAGTCCCCAGGCAGTGAGACACGTTCTCTTCGTGAACCACTGTCTCTGTCTCTGTGCGACTGTTCCCGACGGGCCCTGTTTTTTCCGAAAGGAGATCGTAGCACTGGCCCTTCTCAGTGGAAGTGATTTTAGCTCTTCGGGGAGTCATTTGTAGCAGCAGGAGGGTCGTACTGATTGAAGGTGTATTTCAGACCCTGAAAGGTGTTTTTCAATGTCCGTGGGGCTGGTGGAATGGGCGCTTGGTCAGGTATGTGTGCGGTGGACCGGGTCAGTGAACAGAGGCTTCCAGAACATCTTGTGGCCTGAAGGGTGGAGCTTTCAGATGTTTTTAAATTGCTTCCCTGTCAGATTCAACCACTAAAGGACGGGTAGCATTGTGCTCATTCCCAACGGGCACAGGGTGGTGTAGGGGGCACAGGAGGAGGAGGCATGTGCCCCTCAGTCCTCAGCGAGGCTGGGGCACTGACTCTAAAACTCAGAGCCACAGGGTGTGAGCCGGGAACTGAGGGAGATCTCGATATAGGAATGAAATCTGAGGGAAATGGTATTTGAGAGAGAATGATGGGTGCTGGTCGAGAATAAGGTGCCAGCGTATCCCTTACCCTCCTAGAGGTGTAGACAAGGCACTGGGTCCCTCTGAATGAAGGTTGCTAAGGCAGTCTGACCACGGGGAGCTGACTCTTCATCACACCTGCTTTCACGGGAATCGACACTTGCTAAAGTTGCCCTTTTTTCCTTTAAAAAATGGAGTCGTCATACCAGTCAGGAAACACCAGTCCGCAAAGACATGAAGAACTACACCTGGGCACACTCCCACAGTCAGTGCCTCTTGCTGCCAGGCCAGAGCCCACCAGCTGCGTGGACAGATCTTGGCTCCCTTGAGGGCGGCAGGTTCTGGGCCCGTGGCTGCGGCCGCCGTCCGGGCTCCGGACACTTAGGTTCCTGCGGAGTGCCGTGAAGCCATCGTCCTCACACTCATGCGGCGTGACAGTTCTTAGGGAGTACTGACTCCTTTGTCTGTCCTTCCCTTACCCTAAGGGAATTCTGATTTGTTTGGGGCAGTGCTGCATGTGTGCAAGTACTGAATATTCTGGCTTCCATGTGGGCAGCGACGTCTGTGTGACATTGTCACCCCCAAAAAACATTACATGCATGTGTGGGCGGACCTCCTGGGACAAGCAGGATTTCCTAGAGCATTAGATCTCCAGTAGCAGGGCCGCAGGATCATGCCGGGTACTTGTTAGAAATGCAAATTTATTCCCTAGGTCACTTAATCAGAAATGGGAGTAAGACCCAGCAGGCTTTGTATCAACATGTCCGGATGCTGCTGATGTTTAATGAGGCCATAGAGTAATGGGCGTGTGGAGTCACGGAGGCCAACGCACAGGGACTTCCCCAGCGCGTCCTTCCCTTGGTCTGGGTGGTGGGTCAGGGCCATGCCGATCCTCGGGCTGTGATGCTGCTTCTCAGTCATGCCAGCTGTCATTGCTCCCCAGGTGATTCTGCAGCCTGGAGGGGTGGACCCCCGACAACACGCTCCACATGCGCAGAGCCTCTTAGTGATGGAGATCACAGACGGTCTGCATCTCTGCTCCTGCTCACTCACGTGCTGAAGGCTTTGCCTCAAAAGTAAGTCACACGAACAATGCCAAGGATCCTTCCTTAGCGTCTCCTCCATCCGTCTCCCCATCCCCAACTGTTCTAGAAAATGAAAAGTGGGTTGGATCCCTGAAGAACTTTGAAATTGTCCAGTAGCACCGATAATAGAGCTACAGAATAATATAGGAAACTTTGCCTTGTGTTCACTGCAGGATGTCTGAATAGGGGCGTGGTGGTTTGTACAGAGGTTAGCGTGGCGCCTGCCCAGCATCCTCGGGAGGTCATGGGAGGCCCCCACTTGAGGTGCGCTAAGTAAGCAGACTCAGTAGTTTGTTCTCGGGGCGCTGAGGTTTGTGGCTGTCCAAGTTTACTTGTTTACTGGCCTGTAGGCTTTCCTAAATTGTTGTTGAGGCCAGCCGGGAGGACAAATGGCCGAAGCAGGAATCCGAGCAGTGTTTAGAACTGGGTTGTGGTGAATGAACAGGACTGGTGGGGTTGATTCATTTACTAAAACACACTCGCGTTAATAATGGCAGTTTTGTTTCATACCCTGGGGTGGGTGCACAGAATAATGCTTGGAGAGAGGATTCTGTGTCACACGGCTTAATCTCTGGATTTAACGTAGCTGAACTGAAAAATGATTTACTGGGAGTCAGTCTGATAAAACTGATCTCCTGGGAACGACTCCTCCTCACTCCCCCCACCCCCTCAGTGGTGGAGAATTGTAGCATTAATGCATAATCAGGCAGTTTTTCAAACTTGAATGACATACACACCAGTTTTAAAGGAAACACAAAAGCTCTTGTTATTCTTAGTAGTGACATGAGATTTTAAGAAATGTTACTTGTAAACCAAGGAAATTAAAACCCCAATATAAGAATTATCATCAATTCAATATGATGCATGATGTTTGCTGAAGAAAAAAAACAAAATCATTTTCAACCACCAAGCTGTAATGCCTTACTGACCCATGTATTAGTCAGAGTCCTGTGAGAAGCTGATGCCAGAGGAACATGCAAGAATTTATTAAGAGAAACACCAGTGAAAAAGAGTGGAGAGAGAGCCAGGAGGTCCAAGGGGTCTGACCCAGAGAAGGGAGGACAGAAGGAGGGCTGGCTGGAGGGGCTCTGGACTGGGCAGCCTAGGAGAGGCCTGTGCGGGCCGTCAGGCTGTGGGCCAGTTGCAGTCAGTCATCAGACAGTTCCTGACATCTCGGCAAAGAACCTGTTTTCGAATACCCTTGAGCATCTTCATTGAACACTCCTGCACTTACTAGTGACAGATGGTAACAAACTGTCACCTGTATGGGATGCATTCAGGTTATTTGTACGAGTTGCTAATAACCCAGACCTTTTGCTACACAATCACATGGAGTTTGAGGATTCAGTTCTCCCACCGCAGTCTTGTGTGTTGTGTAATACAGTCAGTACAACACTTTCAAAGGTCCTCTGGCCTTCCCTTGCCATTATCTCTTCATTTTTGTATTACGTCTTTTCCTGTTCCTTTCTCAGTTGCCAGGAACAATTAAAAAAGCAGTATATTTCTCTTAGGCTGTCCTTGATTACAACTCTCATTTTTTAAAAGGTCATTCATTAAGCTGCAATATTGTTTCTATGAAAATATTTTTTAGTTGTGAAAGACTAGCATAAAAAAAAGGGAATTTTAACAACTGGAAAAGTAGTTCACCATGAGTAAATGGTGGCCTTTGTGCAATTGTCATTTTAATAATAGAACAGACCATCTGAATGGTGTCCGGTTGCCCTTGTCAATGCATGGACAGTTAAATAGCATCCTCTTAGTAGAGCATTCGCCACAAATACAGACACAAATGAAAGTGGAGGCCCAGTACTGCAGCCCTTCAGTGGTGCAGGGTTAGCAGGTGGCTGCCCAGATGATCCGCACCAAGGATTCTTGGCCCTGACTGCCTAAGAGAATCAAGGGCTCCTAAAATACCTACCTCAGTGCCTGGAAGTCACACTTTAGAGGTTTTATCTAATGATTTTGAGCAGAAATGGGTGTCTATATGTTTCAAATTCACAGGTTTTAAATGAAGACCATCTGTAAACTCATAGTGAGGTTTTAGATTATCTTCAGAATGAAAATAAAATTATCATAGAGAGTTCTTGATTCTTTTAAAATATGGGTAATGCAGCCAGTCTGGAAGACAGTTTGGTAATTTTTTATAAAGCTAAACATGCTAAACATACTCTCACTCTATGACCCAAGGAATAAAGCTCCTTTGTATTTACCCAAACAAATTTAAAACTTATTGCACACAAAAACTTGTGCAAAGAAGTTGAGAAGCAACTTTATTCCTAATTAGTGGAACTTTGAAGCAACCAAGATGCCCTTCAGCAGGTAAGTGTTAAGGTGCATTAGACAACAGAATAAGACTGTTCATGGCTATAAAGAAATGAGATAACAGGCCGTGAAAGGACATGGAGAAATTTAAAAGCATATTACTATGTGAAAGAAGCCAATCTGAAAAGGCCACGTGTCATATAACTCCAGCTACGTGGCAGTCTGGAAAAGGCACGACTCTGAAGACAGTAAAAATATTAGTGGTCATTAGTGGTTGGGGGCCACAGGATTTTTAGGACAATGAAAAGACCCTCAACTATGCTATTCATGTGCTCAGACTCACAGGACGCCCCCAGGAAGCTCTAATGTAAACTGTGGGCTTTAGGTGACAATGAGGTGACAGAGCAGGTTTGATGTAGCAAGTGCACAATTGCATTGAGGGTGTGGGTAGCTGGGGAAGTAGTGTGCGGGGCTAAGAGGCATATGGGAAGTCACTTTACCTTCCATTCAGTCTTGCTGTGAAGCCGAAACTACTCTGAAAAGAATAAAGTTCACCAATGAAAATATATGACACTGGGTCTAGCCCTGGATTAGGGTAGAAGAAAGCTGGTTTGATTTAAGATTGCAGTACTCTCATTTCTATTTTTCTCTTTTCTTGCATCTACCATCCAATTCATTTTTTAAACTAATTAGATTATTTGTATAATGTAAAACGTTAAGACATTTCACTGTAAATAAACCTTTGTAATGAAGCAATAAGATGCCTTACATGAATTTAGGAGCACTGCACTTCCTAGGCAGAAGAATGCCCAGGGCTTCTCCGCAAGCAGAATTAGTAGCCGGTCTCACATGGTTGCATCAGTGGAATAGTTTGGGCAGCAAAGGCTCACGTCATCCTTTCAGATGAGGAGGCTGGAAAGTTTATAATCGTGGAATCTGGTCAGTCCCTTTCAAAACTGGCTGCTGAAAGGACTCTGTTTTGTTCACAGCTACCAGGCAAATAGATAACTCTCCTGAATTTACTCGAACTATAGAAAAAATACAACTTTTACAGTATTAAATGGGATGTTTAGGTTTTTTTTTTTTTTTTTTACAAAGTTTAAGTAGATTTGTAGTAAAATGTTAAGTCTCAAAGAGAACAGCTGGATGTAATTCAAAAGTCAGTGGCCTGGGAGTCTCACAGGCCTGGTCGCTCCATCTAACTCGACCCTGCATCAGCTTTGCACCCTAGGAAGGAAAGCAGCCTACTTGGGCCTCAGTTTTTAAACTACAACACAGATCGTCATAAATCATGGACTCTTACGACTCAGGTGAAATGATGTAAAGTCCCAGGTGATTGGTGCATGGCTGTGGCGAAATTAATTGTGAGTTATTACTGACAAAAACACATGAGGTGATTTCAATTCCTTTTATCCTTTTCCCATCGAGGCATGTTCCACATGGCTTTTCATTTGTTTTATGGTTCACTGAAATCGGGGTGTGCTATAAATTCAGAACCATGAACATACTCCCAGATACAAAATGGTATAAATTGCCTGAGTTTTCAAGACGTATCCAAAAATCTTTGTATAAACCCATTAGTTTCAGGGTATTGTGTCTTAAAGTGTGTCCCAAAGATGATGTCTAGAAAATGCAGATTTAGGAAGGGTCCCGTGGATTCTTCATGGGAGCGCCCCGGGGCGGAGAGAGCACAGGCCTTCGGGGCACGGGCACGAGTGCGGGCGCCACCCCCTCTGGCAGCCCGGCTGCTCCCGCACAGGCCTCTGGGTCTGTGTTTTCTGCCTTCTCTTCCCCAGCCTTTCTGGTTTCACTTCTGTTTGGTCCAGAGCCGGGGTACCTGGTTGGCATCATTTTGAGCAAACTAAATATTGGATCCTGAAGCCCCCTGCCTAGCCTCCTTTTCCCTTTTCCAGAACAAAAGTTAGCGGCGCATGTGGTTGTTACACATTGCTTCCCACGTGGTCCATGGAGCCCGTATCAGCTGCACACACGCGGGGCGGGAGGTGGGCTGGAGGGGCCCATGCTGCTGCGTCCCGCAAACCGCCCCGCCTCTGTGAAGGTCTGATGCCCGCTGGGCACGAGCACCCTGAGCCTCCGGGCCAGCGGCGTGAGGAGCCCCCGTCGCGTCCTTTTGACGGTTCATCGTGCCTAGGCTACCTTCTGATTCCCCAGCTGGTTCATGACAGACCCTCGGTATTTCAGGACCTTGACGCCTTTGAAGAGCCCTGGGGAGTTGTCTTTCCCGATGTCCCTCCGTGTCAGCTAGACTGATGTTCTTTTATGATTGAATCCAGCTTATGCCTTTTTATCAAAATACCAAAAAAATGATACTGTGTCCTTTGCAGTATGTCACGTCAAGGGGCACAGGATGTCCGTGTAGATACCTGATGATGTTTACAAGTAGTTACGATGTAGGGTACAGGAACAGTAAAATGACAATGGTGGAAAAATGAGTGGAATTTGACTAAGATTTGTACTTTAGTTAATGAAGTTGTGTTAATGTTAATCGCCTTCTCTTGATAAGTGTGCTATGGTTGTGTAAGATGTTAACTTTGGATGAAGCAGGTTAAGTGACTCACAAGATCTTCTTATACAATTTTTGTTACTTTTCTGTAATTTCAAAATTATTCCCAAGCAAAATCTTTAAAACCTCCTAAATAATAACAAGATGTCCAAGGAAGATGATTGAAGGTTCTGATAATTTGTCAGCGAATGATACATTTCTCTCTTTTAGAAGAGTGGTTTTCATGCTAAGGCTGCTGGGAGAGCACATGTGTCTAACCAGGTGTGGGTGAAAGTCACTCTCTATAAATCCTTACGATACTCTGAACTGCAACAGACAAACCCTGGCCACATGAAATAGAGGAACATAACAAATATAACATGGTGTCTCTAGGTAAGATGTGACAGATAGCTTAACATATTCCCTTCCTGTCTCTTCCAAACCTAAAAATGGGTTTTAGTAGGAATTTTTTTTTAGATTTGTGAATATACTGTGAGATATCTTGTTCGGAGTTCAATGCTATGACGATTTCAGGATACACGGCAGTCCTCAAATGAACCAAAAAATACTTTAAAACATTTCATCTCTCTGTCCCAAAATCCTCTCAGAGATTTTCTTTTGTAATATAACTCTGGCCCAATCCAGTTACATCTAAAATAAGAGGAGGTTCAGGCAAATAGTGTCAGATTAAATCACTTTTCTAAAAGGCAGCTGGGGTTTATTAAGTTCAAAGATTACAAAGTCTTGTCTCAGAGAGTTTTGAGATTTGCATTTGAAAATAACTTCGGAAAAAATGAACGTTGTTTCAAAAATGCGTTGCTATTGATATTAAAACAAATGGTAAAAATAGACAAAGAATCTTGTTTACCACGTGTGGGTGGGTGGTTTGTAACTTTTTTTATTTTTGGTGCTATTACTAAGTTTGTGTTGCTGCTTTTTATATGAACTGTTTGAATCAAAACAGCTGTTTTTGCTGGGACAACATGCCAATTTTGCTAGAAATTTTGAGGATGTAATTGACATGACACATCTATCCAAGAAGTACGAGACTATCTAGGTTAAATTTGGTAGGTCCCACAGTCCTCCCCGTCCCTTGCAGATTCAGTAAATGATGGGTAGACACCATCGGCACCTGTGAATGTGAATGTAGTCCCATCCATGCAGGGGTGATGGGAAAGCCCTGAGGGGGAAGCCCAGGTTCTTTCCTTTTCCCTTTTGCATGGGCACACTTGATTTATTTCATTTTCTCAACCTTCACTGCAATAATTTTTCAGGTTTGAAAGAGTGGGTCACCGTGTTATCTCTAGAACTGTCTTTTACTTAATCTGTTTCTTCCTGAATTAGTCATGGCCCTTACAATTCATAAATTTATTCAAACATTGTCTACTGAGCACCAAGTGTTGTTCAGGATTTTCCAGAGGGACTTTTTTTTCTAAAATAGAAGCTGTTCTTGTTCCTTCTTGTTAATACCTTCCAATGAGCTGCTGACTGTCAGGAGGAAGCTGTAGCTCCGCCAGAGCCAAGGCCGGCCACTGCCTGGGCTCACGGCCTTCATGGCCAGTGCCCGCTCCCTACAACATTGTTATGGCTCAAGACACACCAGAGGACCTGTGGCCTCCCCCTTGTGCTTTTGCACATGACCATTCTCTGCATGAAATTCTTCACTGCAAGACCCAACTGCCTTCTACACATTTCTCAAAATCAGCTGAAGGGCCACCTTCTCTGGGAAGTACTGCCTAGTAGATGCTTGTGGAGTAAAGGAAGAGATAAAGGCATGGATGAATTCCCGTTCTGCCTCTGATCTGGCCCCGGGGGGATCGCCAGAGGCTTTGATCCTGAGGGGAAGGTGTAGGGCAAGAACGGTCAAGTGGTCTGCTGAAACTTCTGGTTTATATCATTAATTCGGTCAATTTCCAGATTGCCAAGAGATATGTGTTTTCTTTTTTCCTCTTTGGGGTAGAGAAGGCTACGGTCCTTCTCACACCCAGGTAAGCTGCTGAGAGTGACCTGTGTGGGCTTGCCCCGAGATAACCTAGCATCCACTTCAATCAAGAGCCTCTTCTCTGTTCCTGCCTCACTTCCATGCCTTTACCAGGAGAGAAAAATCACTGAAGGCAGAGAATACTCAGTTCAGTCAAGATCTTTGGGTATTAAAGAAGGAATCCTAGAAAATCTTTAACCAAGAGCTCAATAATTCTTGAGCATGGAGGTAGTCTTGAGTGAGGCCTTCACCAACCCTCTTCGATTGTCACTTGCTGGGTTTCAATGGAGACCCCAGGTGGCTCCCCTTAGACTGTGTCAGTTGGCCCAGGGCCGCTCCCAGCAGCTACCAGTCCTCCACAGGGATGGCCAGACGCTCTCTACCTGCCTGGGGGTTGCTGGCAAGTGAGCTTTCATTATCTTCTCTCTCAAACGTATTCCTTTATAAAGGTTCCTTTAAAAAAATATGAAAACCCACTTTCCCCCAGCCAAAGTCAGCTTGACATAAAACCAGCGGCAGCTCCCAGCAAGCCCATTCCATATGCGAGAAGTGACAGCCGCAGGCAGCATCCTAACATCGTTACTATTGACTGGTTGCTGTTTACACGGCAATGGGGCCCCAAGCATACGTGTTTTAATTCACATATTCTTCCATCTTTGTTACCAATATTTGAGCGATCAGCTTATCCTCTACAGCATCTTGCGGTCTATTTTACAGATAGAGGCAAACAAGTGTGGGTTAAGTTACTGATGCAATAAAATAAAACTCACATTCATGAATCTGGAGAGTAGGGGGTTCTGTGCAGCTCTCTGTGGCTTCTTCCTACAGCAAAGCTTCCCTCCACATTGGGTTCATCGTTCCATCAACTGTGAGCAAAACAGTTTTCTCAGCTGGTCATCGACACACGTTGTAATGGTATAATGAGAGAATCTCCGGTTCTGTTGAACAAACATTAATGAAATCTGAATCAACCACTTACATTGAAAAACAGTTAAAAAGTCAGTTTCACAGTTACTTTGATTTCAATAACTTTGTGCAAATATTTGGCGAATGGAGTATTTGGGAACATTTTCAGGCTGAAGCTGGTCTGAATTTGTGTTAGCTTTCAAATGGTGTTGGGTAACACACTGTGAAAAGTCAACCTCTGTCGCCTTTGGTGATTTGATCATTTAATTCAAATACCTTTCATTGGGTGTGTGGAAGAATGTTATGCCTTATTGTGAAGCAGAATCTATGTAGTGTTTGCTATTTATCCAACATGTTTAAACAGTAATTAGCATCCTAAACAGTTTTATGAGACTTAATGATACAAGCCACCAGAATTAATAGAAGCAATGCAAAAAGATTACAAGGGAGGAAATAACTGCATTTTCTGAACCAAGGACATTTGAAATCCTAGACGTATCTACTAGAAGCCAAAGGTTGCCTTTTTCTACATTGCTTTCCAAAGGTGATACTGAAGTTTAACTGAGATGATAACATCAAGTCATGTCCTACTAAGTAGCATTCTGTGGGGAGCTTTGGTTTTAATTTCCCTTTTCCTCATAACCAAATGGAATTAAATTTTATTATTCTTCAGATTACAATGCTCATCTGTGTAGCTTAGCCACTTCTATTCTGGAGAGAGCATGAACTAGACACCCACAGGTCTGACTTCTCAGTTTATCTCATGTTATTCTGTGACTTCATCTCTTATTTTTTCTATGTATTCATAGTTTAATATATATGATCATTTGTGTCTGGCACATAGTTGAGGCTTAGCCAATGTTTGTTGAATGAATCAATTAATGCTTTGTGTATCTTTGATCAAGATTTCCTCATCTCTGAAATTAGAGTAATGTTCAAGTTCCCTTTTAGCTGAAGTAAATCCTTTCCCCAAATGGTACAGGTATAAATCCCCAAATATTTCAGACAAGAGCAAATAGCATACTTTTTTGTTATTACAGTGTACATTCAGCTTTCATCTGTGGAGAAATTAGGGTATATATATGATTTGTATTTTCTACATTATTCATGATAAGAGCTTTTTCTCTGCAAACTATTCTGTCATAAGTCTCATGTTGGAAAAAGGTTGACTATCAGGCAAAACCAGAGCCCTTATATTTATGTTTTCCTATAGACTAGATTTCTAATTTTTAACACATAGTTCACAAGATGTTACTCTTTTGTTAAGAGTTCTACTAACATGTTCCATTACCACCCCCACATGGTTTCAGAATCGCCATTAAAATCACAGCCAGCGGTCCCCACACACCCCCGGGGCACGTGTTCTGTAACAGCCCTTTTAAACCAAGATCTGCTGAGGTGGAAGGAATTCTTTTGGTTTGGTTTGAGGGAATAAATCGGACCAGTTTTCATATAAAGTAAGATCATGATGATGGAGGTGATCCTTAATAAGAACTTTCTGCTTTTCTTTCTAATTCTGGACACATCATTTATCCCACTATGAAAATTTGTGTAGAACCTCCATTTCCCCACTTCTCTTTGTCTCAGACTAGAGTTCTCAGTGGACTGGAGAGGAGAAACCTTTAAAACTGTCAAATTGTGCTGGAAACGATGTGGGCTAAGCTTCCTCTTACAGTCACTTATCTAATCACCTTCTGGGAAAAGTCAGGGCAATATAAGCTGTTGGCTAAACTTGGCCCATGGGTACAGTGGGCTGGGCACAAGCCCTGCTCACCCCACCTAGCACACTTTGGTGTTCCTGTCTCTGAAGTGGAGTCAGCACCTATTTGTGACATTTCTATGGATTCAGTTGGCGAGTACACTTAATGAATTTAGAATTTTATCTAAAAAAAATAGAAGTATGCAGTAAACGTTAACTATGATTATTATAGTTATTATCGTTATCTTGGAAGAGGAGCTTTGCAATAAGCTTATTAGGCATAATACCAATATACTCCCCTATCCAGCATTGCCCAGTACTGAGTTTTAGATATTTCTTCTTTGGGGTATAGCTTGATAATATGATCAGTAATAGTGAGGTCATGCACATAGTCAATGAAATGTCCTTCCTACGGACATGGCCAGACAGCTTCTATTGGTCCAATACCCTGACAGAGATTTTTAAGGGTACCACAAATAATAAATATTTAAAATCAATATTGGGCAATCATCTCTCCTGGACAGCATGTTGCTATTGTTGGTACTGGTATGGTCAAAGACAAATTTAAACATTCAAGAAGTTCTACAAAGCCCAAGCAGGGTAAATGCCAAGACAGTGATCCCTAAGCAATCCCAGGTCACTGCTGAAAATGAGAGAGAAGAAAAAACCTTGACAGGCCCAGAGACAAAGCAAACCTTACCTCAGGGAAACAGTGATTCAGGGGGTCCCCGGTGCGCCTTGGACAGTGAGCCCTGTGGCTGGCGGAATGCGCCGTCAGAGCGAGAGCCTCCCTGAGGGGCCAGGACACAAGCAGAGACACTTACATGTAAAAGAGAACTACAAAAATCTGTTACCAAAACTTCTGCACTATATGAAATTCGAAAGGAAGGTTTTCAGATTGAAGGAAAAGGATACCAGATGGAAACTGATTCTCAGGAAGGAAGGAAGCACCCTAGAAATCTTAAAAATCCACAGTAATGCAATGTTTCAACAACCTGTGTAACTAGATACAAAAATGAATTATTTCAGTTTTTTGCCCATCACTCCTTTTAACTATGTTTGGAAAAATCTCTCCTATTAATCCCAAGATGTCCCAGCCAACTACCAGGGCCCTTCAATCTCTGTCAGTTACAGAGGGTCTGTCTAGTACTTGAACTTAATCTCATGGCTACTGAATGCTCCCTCCCCCCTTCTACCCGGCCAGTCAAACTTAGCTGATCTCCCTCTAAGCTCTTTTCTGTGTCTCTTTTTTTGTGTTGCTGGAGGAAATCAGGAAAGTTAAATAAAGGCATCAAACATCTCTTCATTAGCAAGTGCTGCTGGTACTCCCCGGTTGCTCAGCACATGGGTGTGTGCCTCGGGGGTATCACAGGGCCCCTGCAGCTGCCATTCAGACCCAGCCTTGTCCTGGGCGCCTGTTGCGGGTATTCAGAGCCGGACCATTTCCAGGACAGAAGGCACAGGAGCCTCCTCTAAGGGTGACCGTCAGGACTGAGCGGCTACCTGTAAGCCTTCTCGCTTGGCTGCAGAAAGAGGGCAAAACAAGTCCCCAGGCTACGGCCACACAGGAAAAGAGAAGATTCACAGGGTCTCCCTCTGAGCTAATGACCCGCCCTCCCACGCGTGTCCTCAAGGCCCCTCCCACTCCATAACTGCGGGGAGAGATTACGGGGAGGATGGCTGCGAAGGCAGAATCATTTTGACCCCCTATGTTTAAGACCTAAGGAGCTATCGGGGCCCTTCATGGTCGACCCCTTTCAGAGTGTAGGAGTAATCATCACTTCTTATGGTCCCATTTGGACCCTATTCTCTACTCTGGGGCAACAGGAAAGGATCTATTCAGGGTTTTGTTCTAATTGCACAGATTGAAATCTAAATATAAGGGGCAATTCTTCCTTGTAAAAAGTCTCTTTTCTCTCATTTGAAACATAGAACAAGGTAAGAGAGCACTTGTTCACCATTCTTTGAATTCTGAATTCCTATGTGTCCTGTCACTGGAACTAGACATTAACAAGTTATGCGTTCTGTGAAGTTCAACTTAAAGACCCCAAAGCTCCTGACTATAGCCATTTTAGTGGGCATGTCTGTAAGAGGAGTCACACTACGTAAGGCCATGCCAGCGTCTCTAATTGCTTAACCTGGAGCCAATGATTGTATGAGTGACAGACTACGAGCTCTGCATCCACATGTATGGCTACACTGTCACCTCCATTAATCTTCTAAAGCTGTATCTGGCTGGTCCTCTCCTGAAAAAATTATACTCACTGCTAAGATCTGACTCATCCTGATCAAAACAAACCTGTCATCTTCTCTCCAAAAATGTTCTATTCCTATGTTTATTCTTATAAAAATATATTTTGAGTATTTCTCCCATGGATTATTAGTCTCATGAGGGTAGATGGGGAGCAAATAAATGTTATGTGAGGTAATAAGCATGATAGAGAAATAGTAAAGCAGAACAGAGGCTGGAGGGACTGCTCCCTAACAGAAGCTGGCCAGAAAATCCCTCTGAGGCGAGGGGACGTCCAGGCCGGCACGAGGAACTGCAGTAGTGAGCCATGTGGAGTCCGGATGAAGGATGAAGAGACAGGAGCAGGGCTGGGGTGCTTAGGCAAGTGTGCCTGGAGCACAGCGATCAAGGAGGCAGGTGGTGGGGAGGAGGCCAGAGAGGCCGTGTGGGTCGGACCACATGTGGTCCTATAAGCTGTTAAGGGCCATGGTTTTTACTCAGCTGATAGGGGAAGTCACTCAAGCTGAGCAAGGGTGGTATGGCATTTTCCCTTTTAATGATACAAAAGGACTCACGTGCAAGAACAGATATAGTGAGTTGCGAGGAGTCCCTCTTCAGGACAAGCATGTGGCCAGGCGGGCGGTGAGGCCTGATGGTGGCAGAGGGGATGCTGTGAAGATGGGAACTGTGTGGTCCCAGCTTCAGTCTCCCTCACGGGAAGGCCAGCCAGCAGCTATAGAAAGCCCAGACAGTATCCCAGAACCCCGGGGGTGAGGCAGAAGCCCAGAGGCCAAAGCACCACGCTGGGAGAAGCAGGCTCACTTTGGTGGCACCACCCCAACCCCAGGCTGACCCAGCGCCATGCTGAGAGGGCCCTGGACCAAGAGGTGGGCACCTGCCACCCCCACAAGTGGGACGCTTCCTGGAAGGCCCACCCTGGTCAGATCTCATGGTGGTGCCGAAGGAGCTGCCAGGCTCAAACACCAGGGATCAGACCTTCAGGGAAGGGGGATGAGGCTTCTGGCAAGAAGTGCTCAGATCTTAGCTGTGCTTCCGCAGCCTGGCCAGAGGGGGTGGCTGGCAGTCATGTTTGACCTGAGTCCCCAGCCACTGGGACCATCCTGTGCCTCTCCCTGGGAGAAAACTGAGAGTTAAACCCCACCTCCCGTCCTGCCCCATGGGAGGCATGATAACAAACTCCCAGCAGCCACAGAGCATATCCTGCAGTCACCCTGGGTGGGGGGGGCAAGGCAGCAGAGTTGCCCCAAGTGCTTAGCAGTTTACAGCCTCAAAACCACAGTTAGAAAGCACTTCCTATGCACTAGGATGGCTGTGATCAAAAATCAGAAAATAACAAGTGTCAGAGAGCATGTGGAGAGCTGTGGCCCCCATATTTTGCTGCTGGGAATGTAAAATGGTGTAGCCAGTGTGGAAAACAGTTCTGCAGATCCTCAATAAGGTAAATACAGAATTACAATATGGCCCACCAGTTCCATGCCTAGGCTTATACCCTGAAAAATTGGAATGAGGAGTTTGAAAAATATGTGTACATGAATGTTTATAGCAGCACTGTTTACAATAGCCAAAAGATAGAAATAACCCAAATGCCTATCAATTGATGATAAAATGTGGTATGTCCTCCCAATGGGATGTTACTTATCCACAAAAAATGTACGGATGTATGTTGTGATGTGGATGAACCTTTAAAAATGTGCTGAACGGAAGCAGCTGTGCATAGAAGATGGTCCTATAGTACGATTACATTTATAGAAATATTCAGAACAGCCAAACCTACAGAGACAACAAGTGGGTGAGTGAGGAGACCCACTTGCTAGGGTCTGTGAGGAGCCTGGAGAGCCAGCACTTAGTAGGCAGAGAGTGTCTGCGTGAGGAACAGGTCCTGAAACAGGTAGTGGTGACGGGGACACGATGCTGACTCATGCACTTAGATTGGTGAAACGACAAAGTTGGTGATCCATGCGCTACCAGGATACAGGAGTTACTCACAAAATAAAACTAAACTTGAGGAGATGTCCTTATCGGAGGAGAGAGATTGATGTAAAGTGTCCTCTTTTATTCTGAAACAAAATAAGAGAACTATTTAGCCAGAATGATAAAGGAAGCTACTTTTTAATTAAGGTAAACACATGTATTTCCATTTTAGATACTAGTGAATAATTGAGCTTGAAGAAGGGTGGCCACTGTTTCAATTAAAATTAAAGAATTATAGGATGTTTTCTCTGGTAGTTAATTTACACATCTTATGCAGAAAGAATATAAGACTTTAGAGAAACTGCATGTGTCCAATAGCAGCAGCTAGTAAATGGTAGAGCCTGAACTTGCAATCACATTTTAAGGCTCAGTTTGCAACTATTGTTAATGGTATAAAATAAATTTTTCTATAATATCGGTCTAATTCCATATGGCCGCTATGTATGTTACTATCTAATAATTCAATCTGCTAGCAAGCCCTGGTGACGTAATTCTCATTAAGTCAACTCTAGTCCCTTGAAAAACAACAGATTCTAGATAAGACCTGATCTGTTATTTTCTAATCAATGTAAGCAAGTATTTGAGCTACAATATGCCTTTTCCAGACATATGCCTGAGTAGTCATCCTAAAAATATCTCCTGACTCAAATCATCCTAAAATATATCAAATACCTGGTACAGTATATATCGCTGAGGTAACGTGAATAGCAGAACTTGAGAGTGCTAATTAAAACTAGATTGCAAAAGAAAGCATCATAAATCCATGGGATAAGGCAAATGGGGAAGGATCAATGGCTTTGCTATTTTGGAAGCCAGGAAACATGACAGTTGTGATAATGGAATTAGCAGCACCCAAAATAGCTGAATTCTGAGCTGGCAGTGGGGGAAGCCAAAAGAAAACCTTAAAGATGCCACAGAATCCTGTCCCAAAGGGGCTCAGGATTAGCAGCATCAGGTAGCGAGTAACTGGGGCGAACTTGGGGATAAAGATTCACGGTCTCTGGTTTGGGCAACACTAGGCCCAGAGGTAGGCAGGGTATGTGTGGCACAAGCTACACGCTGAGAAACCAGGCCCTACCCTCAGTGAGCTCTCAGGATGCTGGCAGCCAGGCACGTGGGTTCCCTGCAGACTGTGACAGGGACTCCGCAGACCCCGACTGGCCCAAGTGGGGTAGGGCAGAGGGGCCGACATGCAGGGCTCCCCTATGGTATCGTTTTCTCATGCTGCTGCAGCAAGTGCTGCCCACCGGGACTTAAACAGCAGGGATTCAGGGCCTGAGGTGTCTGGAGTCTAGAAGTCTGTATTCACGGTGCCGGCAGGGCGGCCCTTCCGAGGGTGGTGAGAGGGGGTCATTCCAGGGTCCCGCTGGCCTTAGTGATGACCATCTCCCTCCTGTCTTTACACATGTTCCTCTACGTGCATCTGTGTCTTTATTTCCCATTTTTATAAGGAAACCAGTCACATTGGATTAGGACCTGCCCTAATCACTTCATTTTGACTTGATTGCTGTAATAAAGAACTGATCTCCAAATAAGGTCACACTGTGAGGGACTGGGTGTCCCCCAACATGTCTATTTTGGGGAAGATGAATCCAATCATTATACCTACACAACCACCAAACTGCATGAACATGCACAAAGCTTCTGATCTTCTTATTAATGCCTTACTTTTATACATAAGAAGGTAAAAAGACTGAGAAAAATAACTTTGAGGAGAAAGATGTACAGGATGACGGAAATAGAAAAAAAAATTTCAGGCAGGTATGAGAAGACATCAGCAAACAAGAGCAGGTGTTCTCACTGAGCCAGAGCTTAGCATTAATTCTATTCCTGTGTGGGCTTTTTCTTTTTTCTTTTTATTTTAAAATTATTACTATTATTATTATTATTTTTATTTTTAATAAAATGCTGAAGTGGTAGGTAGATGCAAGATAAATGTAGAAAACATAGTTTAGTGTTGTAAGAGAGCAACTGTAGATGATCAGGTGTGTGCCTGTAGACTATGTGTTAATCCAAGCTAGACAAGGGCATTAAAACATCCACGGATGCAGAAGATTTCTCTCAAAACAGGGGGGGTGAGGTTCTAAGCTTCACCACTGTTGATCCCCAATTTCTCACCTGATGGCCCCCCTGCGACTGTGCCTGTCTTAGGTTGTTCCTCCCTTGAGGAATCTCACCCGTCTCTGGCTAACCAGTCATCTTCCGGAGCCATACAGCGAGATGTAAAGTTGGTAAGTGAGAGAGAAGCCATATTGTTTGAAAAGGTTAGCTTTTTACTTCTTTGCAGATTTATGCCCTGTGGCTTCTATGCCCAGCACTTGTCTCGAGGTATCTTTACCACTTGGAGGAATTATGATACTCGGTAAATTCGATATGAGGCACGAATTCTATTTAAGGGTTGTAATTAGGAAGGAAGAAAAAAAGCTCTAGACGTAGCAGATGGAAGAAAACATGAGAGGATTGATTATTTCTTTGACATACCTTCTTGTAGAGTAACTTAAGCATGTATAGGTTTTAAACTACTAACTAAATTGCGCACACACATTAACGTAATAGAAATCCAGTTACATAGCCAAAGCAGATCTATAGTTACCAGCCATCTCCAGTGAAGCCAAGAAAACCAGTTAGGCACCCTAGGCATTTGTGAAAATTTGTCTATGATATGATGGATATTGTCCAACTGTACATGAACAGTCTGAGAGAAATTAGACAAATTAAAACAACCCATTCCTGGGAACTGTTCACATCCCATGTATTCTTTTAACCGTAGATAGTCTGTAGTCATAAGATTTTGGAGCGCTACAACTTGTACTTCTCCTAATTCTTGATTGAGTTCCAACAGTATAGATCCAGTCAAATTTGTTGTTTTACTGTATGTGCAGGCCAGCTTAGATATCTCTTCTTCATTCCAATGGCAAGTCCAGGAAACGGTTGGATGGATGCAGCTACAACTGCAGCATTGCCTGGATCTTTGTGGAGGTTTTTTGATGATCATCTTCTGGCATGACTCTTCCAGAGAGTGCTGATGTTGGAAGTTCTTCTTCATATCGTATCTTAGTTCATTTTCTGGGTAGCCAAATAAGGCTTAGATCTTCGTTATAAACACAAACAGACCCTTTGCCCTCACTTTGATATGCCCTTTATACCATTGTGTAGAACTCATTGGAGGTCACCACACAGGAACTGCTTTTCTTTCTTTCTTTTTTTTTTAAGAGAAAGGAATATTATCAGAAAAGTGTACCTCCATAGCTGATCATCTGACACCCTTTAAGTGATCAAAATTAAGGATATTTAAAGCATGCGTTAATCATTGATTTACTATTAGTTTTATCCTATCAAGGAGTAATCCCCCTTTTCTTTCTTTTTCTTTTTTTTTTTTAATCTTTAGTCTACACATACTTGAAGAACATTATGTTTACTAGGCTCTCCCGTATATCAGGTCTCCCCTATAAACCACTTCACAGTCACTGTCCATCAGCATAGCAAAATGTTGTAGAATCACTACTTGTCTTCTCTGTGTTGTACAACCCTTCCCTTTCTCCCTCCCCCCATGCATGCTAATCTTAATACCCCCTTTGCTCTTCCCCCCCTTATCCCTCCCTACCCACCCATTCTCCCCAGTCCCTTTCCCTTTGGTACCTGTTAGTCCATTTTTGGGTTCTGTAATTCCGCTGCTGTTTTGCTCCTTCAATTTTTCCTTTGTTCTTATACTCTACAGATGAGTGAAATCATTTGGTATTTCTCTTTCTCCGCTTGGCTTATTTCAATGAACATAATATCCTCCAGCTCTCTCCATGTTGCTGCAAATGGTAGGATTTTCCCTCTTCTTATGGCTGAGTAGTATTCCATTGTGTATATGTACCACATCTTCTTGATCCATTCATTTACCGATGGACATTTAGGTTGCTTCCAATTCTTGGCTATTGTAAATAGTGCTGCGATAAACATAGGGGTGCATCTGTCTTTCTCAAACTTGATTGCTACGTTCTTAGGGTAAATTCCTAGGAGTGGAATTCCTGGGTCAAATGGTAGATCTGTTTTGAGCATTTTGATGAGCCTCCATAATGCTTTCCACAATGGTTGAACTAATTTGCATTCCCACCAGCAGTGCAGTAGGGTTCCCCTTTCTCCACAGGCTCGCCAACATTTGTTGTTCTTTGTCTTTTGGATGGCAGCCATCCTTACTGGTGTGAGGTGATACCTCATGTAGTTTTAATTTGCATTTCTCTGATAATTAGCGATGTGGAGCATCTTTTCATGTGTCTGTTGGCCATCTGTATTTCCTTTTTGGAGAACTGTCTGTTCAGTTCCTCTGCCCATTTTTAATTGGATTATTTGATTTTTGTTTGTTGAGGCTTGTGAGCTCTTTATATATTTTGGACATCAAGCCTTTATCGGATCTGTCATTTACAAATATATTCTCCCATACTGTAGGGTTCCTTTTTGTTCTATTGATGGTGTCTTTTGCTGTATGGAAGCTTTTCAGCTTAATATAGTCCCACTTGTTTATTTTTGCTGTTGTTTTCCTTACCTGGGGAGATATGTTCAAGAAGAGGTCACTCATGTTTATGTCTAAGAGGTTTTTGCCTATGTTTTTTCCACGAGTTCAATGGTTTCATGACTGACATTCAGGTCTTTGATCCATTTTGAATTTACTTTTGTATATGGGGTTAGACAATGGTCCAGTTTCATTCTCCTACATGTAGCTGTCCAGTTTTGCCAGCACCATCTGTTGAAGAGACTGTCATTTTGCCATTGTATGTCCATGGCTCCTTTATCAAATATTAATTGACCATATATGTTTGAGTTAATGTCTGGAGTCTCTAGTCTGTTCCACTGGTCTGTGGCTTTGTTCTTGTGCCAGTACCAAATTGTCTTGATTACTATGGCTTTATAGTAGAGCTTGAAGTTGGGGAGTGAGATCCCCCCTACTTTATTCTTCTTTTTTCAGGATTGCTTTGGCTATTCGGGGTCTTTGGTGTTTCCATATAAATTTTTGAATTATTTGCTCCAGTTCATTGAAGAATGATGCTGGTAATTTGAGAGGGATTGCATCAAATCTGTATATTGCTTTGGGCAGGATGGCTATTTTGATGATATTAATTCTTCCTAGCCATGAGCATGGGATGAGTTTCCATTTGATAGTGTTCCCTTTAATTTATCTTAAGAGTAACTTGTAGTTTTCAGGGTATAGGTCTTTCACTTCTTTGGTTAGGTTTATTCCTAGGTATTTTATTCTTTTTGATGCAATGGTGAATGGAATTGTTTTCCTGATTTCTCTATTGGTTCATTGTTAGTGTATAGGAAAGCTACAGATTTATGTGTGTTAATTTTGTATTCTGCAACTTTGCTGTATTCTGGTATCAGTTCTAGTAGTTTTGAAGTGGAGTCTTTAGGGTTTTTTATGTACAATATCATATCATCTGCAAATAGTGACAGTTTAACTTCTTCTTTACCAATCTGGTTTCCTTGTGTTTCTTTGTTTTGCCTGATTGCCGTGGCTAGGACCTCCAGTACTATGTTAAATAACAGTGGGAGAGTGGGCATCCCTGTCCAGTTCCCAATCTCAGAGGAAATGCTTTCAGCTTCTCGTTGTTCAATATAATGTTGGCTGTGGGTTTATCATATATGGCCTTTATTATGTTGAGGTACTTGCCCTCTATTCCCATTTTGCTGAGAGTTTTTATCATGAATGGATGTTGAATTTTGTCAAATGCTTTTTCAGCATCTATGGAGATGATCATGTGGTTTTTGTCTATCTTTTTGTTGATGTGGTGGATGATGTTGATGGATTTTCAAATGTTGTACCATCCTTGCATCCCTGGGATGAATCCCACTTGGTCATGGTGTATGATCCTTTTGATATACTGTTGAATTCTCTTTGCTAATATTTTATTGAGTATTTTTGCATCTACATTCATCAGGGATATTGGTCTGTAATTTTCTTTTTTGGTGGGGTCTTTGCCTGGTTTTGGTATTAGGGTGACGTTGGCTTCATAGAATGAGTTTGGGAGTATTCCCTCGTCTTCTATTTTTTGGAACACTTTAAGGAGAATGGGTATTATTTCTTCTCTGTGTGTCTGATAAAATTCCGAGGTAAATCTGTCCTGCCCCAGGGTTTTGTTCTTGCGTAGTTTTTTGATTACCGTTTCAATTTCTTTGCTCGTAATTGGTTTGTTTAACTTTTGTGTTTCTTCCTTGGTCAGTCTTAGGAGGTTGTATTTTTCTAAGAAGTTGTCCATTTCTTCTAGGTTTTCCAGCTTGTTGGCCTGTAGGTTTTCATAGTACTCTTTAATAATTCTTTGTATTTCTGTGGAGTCTGTCGTGATTATTCCATTCTCATTTCTGATTCTGTTGATTTGTGTTGATTCTCTTTTTCTCTTAATAAATTTGGCTAGAGGCTTATCTATTTTGTTTATTTTCTCAAAGAACCAGCTCTTGGTTTTGTTGATTTTTGCTATTGTTTTATTCTTCTCAATTTTGTTTATTTCTTCTCTGATCTTTATTATGTCCCTCCTTCTGCTGACTTTAGGCCTCATTTGTTCTTTTTCCAGTTTCGATAATTGTGATGTTAGACTATTCATTTGGGATTGTTCTTCCTTCTTCAAGTGTGCCTGGATCGCTATATACTTTCCTCTTAAGACTGCTTTCGCTGCGTCCCACAGAAGTTGGGGCTTTGTGTTGTTGTTGTCATTTGTTTCTATATAGTCCTTGATCTCTGTTTTGATTTGTTCATTGATCTATTGATTATTTAGAAGCATGTTGGTAAGCCTCCATGTGTTTGTGAGCCTTTTTGTTTTCTTTGTAGAATTTATTTCTAGTTTTATACCTTTGTGGTCTGAATAACTGGTTGGTAGAATTTCAATATTTTGGAATTTACTGAGGCTCTTTTTGTGAGCTAGTATGTGGTCTATTCTGGAGAATGTTCCATGTGCACTTGAGAAGAATGTATATCCTGTTGCTTTTGGATGTAGAGTTCTATAGATGTCTATTAGGTCCATCTGTTCTAGTGTGTTGTTCAGTGCCTGTGAGTCCTTACTTATTTTCTGCCTGGTGGATCTATCTTTCGGGGTGAGTGGTGTGTTGAAGTCTCCTACAATGAATGCATTGCAGTCTATTTCCCTCTTTAGTTCTGTTAGTATTTGTTTCACATATTCTGGTGCTCCTGTGTTGGATGCATATATATTTAGAATGGCTATATCCTCTTGTTGGACTGAGCCCTTTATCATTAGGTAGTGCCCTTCTTTATCTCTTGTTACTTTCTTTGTTTTGAAGTCTATTTTGTCTGATATTAGTGCTGCAACCCCTGCTTTCTTCTCACTGTTGTTTGCCTGAAATATATTTTTCCATCCCTTGACTTTTAGTCTATGCATATCTTTGCGTTTGAGGTGAGTTTCTTGTGAGCAGCATATAGATGGGTCTTGCTTTTTTATCCATTCTATTACTCTGTGTATTTTGATTGGTGCATTAAGTCCATTTACATTTAGGGTGACTATTGAGAGATATGTACTTATTGCCATTGCAGGCTTTAGATTCGTGGTTACCAAAGGTTCAAGGTTAGCCTCTTTAGTATCTTACTGCCTAACTTAGCTCACTTATTGAGCTGTTATATACACTGTCTGGAGATTCTTTTCTTCTCTCCCTTCTTATTCCTCCTCCTCCATTCTTCATATGTTGTATGTTTTGTTCTGTGCTCTTTTTAGGAGTGCTCCCATCTAGAGCAGTCCCTGTAGGATGCCCTGTAGAGGTGGTTTGTGGGAAGCAAATTCCCTCAGCTTTTGCATGTCTGGGAATTGTTTAATCCTGCCATCATATTTAAATGATAGTCCTGCTGGATACAGTATCCTTGGTTCAAGGCCCTTCTGTTTCATTGCATTAAACATATCATGCCATTCTCTTCTGGCCTGTAGGGTTTCTGTCGAGAAGTCTGATGTTAGCCTGATGGGTTTTCCTTTATAGGTGACCTTTTTCTCTCTAGCTGCCTTTAAAACTCTTTCCTTGTCCTTGATCCTTGCCATTTTAATTATTATGTGTCTTGGTGTTGTCCTCCTTGGATCCTTACTGTTGGGGGTTCTGTGTATTACCGTGGTCTGTTCAATTATTTCCTCCCCCAGTTTGGGGAAGTTTTCAGCAATTATTTCTTCAAAGAGACTTTCTATCCCTTTTCCTCTCTCTTCTTCTTCTGGTACCCCTATGATACGGATATTGTTCCTTTTGAATTGGTCACATAGTTCTCTTAGTGTTGTTTCATTCCTGGAGATCCTTTTATCTCTCTCTCTATGTCAGCTTCTATACATTGCTATTCTCTGGTTTCTATTCCTTCAGTGGCCTCTTGCATCTTATCCATTCTGCTTATAAATCCTTCCAGGGATTGTTTCACTTCTGTGATCTCCTTCCCAACATCTGTGATCTCCCTCCGGACTTCATCCCATTGCTCTTGCATTTTTCTCTGCATCTCCATCAACATGTTCATGATTTTTATTTTGAATTCTTTTTCAGGAAGACTGGTTAGGTCTGTCTCCTTCTCAGGTGTTGTCTCTGTGATCTTTGTCTGCCTGTAGTTTTGCCTTTTCATGGTGATAGAGATAGTTTGCAGAGCTGGTACAAGTGACAGCTGGGAGAGCTTCCCTTCTTGTTGGTTTGTGGCCTTCCTCTCCTGGGAGAATAGCGACCTCTAGTGGCTTGTGCCCGGCAGCTGTGCGCAGACAGGGCTTCTGCTTCCTCCCCGGCTGCTATGGAGTTTATCTCCGCTGTTGCTGTGGGTGTGGCCTGGCTTGGGCAGCTGCTCCAAAATGGTGGAGCCCCGTTGGAGGGGGAGCGGCTGGGAGGCTATTTATCTCCGTATCGGGCCTCTGTGCTCCCTGCTGTCCAGGGGGTTAGAGTGCCCATAGTTCCCCAGATTCCCTGCCTCTGGACTAAGTGTCCTGCCCTGCCCCTTTAAGACTTCCAAAAAGCACTCTCCAAACCAAAACAACAACAGCAGCAACAAAAGAAAGAAAAAAATTAAATAATTTAAAAAAAAAAAGAAAAATGCACGATTTTCTTTGTCCTCAGGCACCAGTCTCAGGCACCCGCTCATTGGTCTTGCTTCCCTTTTTCCATGGTATTAGGGTCCCTGTCCCTTTAAGACTCCCAAAGAGCACTTGCCAAAAAAAAAAAAAAGGCCGCTCCCGTTTCTTTGTTCTCCGGCATCAGCCTCAAGCACCTGCTCACCGGTCCTGCCACCCTTTTTCCCTTGTATCCAGGACCCCACACATGCACTGTGTCTGCGCTCTAGTCTGGAATCCTGGGGCTGGGTGTTCAGCAGTCCTGGGCTCCCTACCCCTCCTTGCTGACTCCTCTCCACCTGCTGGGAGCCGGAGGGAGGGGCGCTCGGGTCCCGCTGGGCCGGGGCTTGTATCTTACCCCTTTCTCGAGGCGCTGGGTTCTTGCAGGTGTGAATGTGGTCTGGATGTTGTCCTGTGTCCTCTGGTCTCTATTTTAGGAAGAGTTGTCTTTGTTATACTTTCATAGATAAATGTGGTTTTGGGAGGAGATTTCTGCTGCTCTATTCATGCCGCCATCTTGGCTCCCTCTTTTTTCTTTTTTTTTAATAGATCTAATAGCTCAGAAAAATTTTTGTTCATATAAATAAGTAGATGGGAATTGAAGACATTTCCTTGTAGCTCTTCATTAATTGAGCTCCCTCTTTTATATATTAAAAACCACAGAAATCTATCACTACATTTTTTACACATAAATAGCTAACACGTCTTTCATAATGGGTTTGCCACCAGAGCACAGGTGTCATGGAAACTACCGCTAAATCAAAACTAAAATGGGAAAAGAGAAGACACATTAACATTGTTGCCAATGGACACATAGATCTGGGCACATCTACCACTACTGGCCATCTGATCTGCAAGTGGCATCAAAAAAAGGACCATAGAAAACTGGAGGAGGAGGCTGCTGAGATGGGTAAGGGCTCCTTCAAGCACGCCTGGGCGTTTTATAGCCTGAATGCTGAACATGAATGTGGTATCACAACTGATATCTCCCTGTGGAAATTTGAGGTCAGCAAGTATTACATGACCACTGACACTCCGGACACAGACTCCATCAGAAACATGATCACAGGCGCATCTCAGGCTGGTTGCGCCATCCTGATTATTGCTGCTGGTGTTGGTGAATTTGAAGCAGGCATCTCCAAGAACAGGCAGACCCATAAGCGTGCCCTTCTGGCTTACAGACTGGGTGTGAAACTGACTATTGGTGCGAACAAAGTGGATTCCATGGAGCCACCCAACAGCCAGCGGAGATGCGAGGCAGTCGTTAGGAAGGCCACCCCTACATGAAGATTGGCTGCACCCGACGCTGCAGCGTGTGTGCCAGTTTCCAGTTGGACAGTGACAACATGCTGGAGCCAAGTGCTGACATGCCTTGGTTCAGAGATGGAAGTCACTCATAAAGATGGCAGTGCCAGTGGGACCACGCTCCGGAAGCTCTGGTTCGTATCCTGCCACCAACTCATCCTGCTGACAGGCCCTTGCACCTGCCCCTCCAGGATGTGTACAAAATCAGTGGTGTTGGTGCCATCCCCGTGGGAGTACCAGACTGGAGATTGGTGCCCTCACACCCTGCATGGTGCCCATCTTTGCTCCAGCCGATGTTGTAACTGGAGTCAAGGCTGTTGAAATGCCCCATGAAGCTCTGAGCGAGGCTCTTCCTGGGGACCGTGTTTGTCAAAGGTGTTCGTCATGGCAACGTGGCTGGTGACAGCAAAACTGACCCAGTGATGGAAGCAGCTGGCTTCACAGCTCAGGTATGTAAAATGACACGTTCCCACTTCCTGCCGGGGCTTGTCTGGGAGGCTCACTAAATGTGTATTTCTTCTCCATGATTACCCTGAGCCATCCAGGCGAGGTCAGTGCTGGCTGGTCACACAACTCCCACTGCTCACAAGTTTGCTGAGCTGAAGGAGAAGACTGATCGTCATTCTGGGAAGAAGCTGGAAGACAGTTCCAAGTCCCTGAATTCTGGTGATACTGTCATTACTGATGTGGTGCCTGGCAGCCCATGTGTGCTGAGAGCTGCCCTGATCACCCTTCTCTGGGCAGTTTGCTGTACGTGACATGAGACACTCGGGTGCTGTCACTGCCATCAAAGCGGTGGAAAGGCAGTTGGAGGTGTGAGGTCACCCGGTCAGCCTGGAAAGCTCAGAAGGCTGAATGTATATTATCCCCAATCCTGCTGCCCTGCCTTACTCAGTGTGGGAAGAAAGGTCTCAGAACCATCGGCCTCAATTGGCCCTTTAAGTTTAGTAGTAAAAGACCATTTAATGATGATAGTGCACCACAATACTGTGAAGAAATGGAGAATGGTTTGCAGGACATTTGTTTTATTTTATGTGTGTGGTTGTTTAAAGTTATTACTTTTTAATGGAAGCAACCAAAAATCTGTCACAGAATTTTTAGACCTAATAAAAGAAAAGTTTAATGAAAAAAATAATAAACTAACTAACAAAAGTATTAGATCCTAAAATTTTGTTGAAAATAAAAAATTATGAGCCACATGTCCTGCGTAAAGTTATGTTATAGTCATTAGAGTTACTGACTTCCTATATACAAACTTCAATTTTTCAAATTATTCTTTCTGTACTGAAGGAATTTTTCTATTTTGGAGCAGTGTTCCATGGTAAAATAGCAAATGAATACACAGGTTTTATTTAATTTTATTTGTTATTTTGCTTTAAAATAATATACAGAAATATTTATTCATAGGTTTTTAAATATTAGCACTGGTATAGATTCATGTAAAAACAATGACAATGAGGAAACAGAGGAGTTGCATCAGCCCTGTTCCCCGAAAAGTCGCCTTCGTGCCACCTTGATGCCTTTATAGTCACACTCCCCCTCCCACACCACACTTCACTCTTGGCAAACTAAGGTATGGGCTCCATAACTACTCATGTGTCTCTCTCAGAATGTTATATAAATGGATTCATACAGTATGTAACATTTTGAGACCATAATTTTTCATTTTCACGATGCCTTTGATATTTAGGTAAGTTCATTCCTTTTGCTGCTGAGTGGTATTCAGCATTTGTTTATCCATTCATCCATTAAAGGGCATTTGGATCATTTCCAATCTAGGGCAGTCATGGACAAAGCAGCTGTACACTTTTGTGTGTAGGTTTTCATGTCAACATACATTTTCACTTCTCTAAGATAAGTACATAAGAATGGGACTGCTGAATCACATGTTAAGTATATGTTTAATGTTTTAAGAAACTGTCAAGCCACTTTGAAGAGTCGCTATACAATTTTTCATTTATCAGCCATTTATGGAAGTTCACATGGTTCCTCATCCTCACTAGCACTTGACTTTGTCAATACTGTTGATCTTAGACATTCTGGTAGGTTTATGTAGAATGAGAAAAGAGAGACTTTGAAAGGAGGGACGGGAAAGTAGGAACAGCATGGTATCTCAACCATAGGAAGCTTCGCAGGCAGATCCCTTTAGGGAAAAATGAAGTGGATGTTGAAATGCATTGTTTCCACTTAAAGTGCTATGCTCACATGCCTCCTGGAGACATGTGTATCCAAAGGATGCCTTTACCAAAGTCTAAAGACCTGCTTTAGAAAACCTTTCATATATATATATATATATATATATATATATATATATATATATATATATATATATATATTTGAATAACTATGGTCATAGTAATATTGCAATAGCAAAACAAAACAAAACACAAAAATGGAAATGACCTGAAAGTCCAATTACTAGAAAAAAAAAGCTATCGTCTATTAATATGATGGAAAATACTGCCACCATGAAAATGGTCTGGAACAGCATTTATTAATCTGGATGAATTCCACAACACTGAACTAAAATGCAACAAAGTACAGAGTATCGTACCAATTATAAAATGTCTAAAAACATACAAGATAATATTATAAATTACTTAGGAATTCATGTAAATATCTCAATAGATGCAGAAAAAGCACTTGACAAATTTCAACTTTCATTTATGAAAAAGCTAAAAGTTTCTCCTCCAATATCAGGAACAACACAAGGATGCCCATGCTTACCATTTCTATTTGACATAGGATTGGAAGTTGTAGGCAGAGCAATTAGGCAAAAAGAAGAAAGTAAAAGCTGTCCAGGAAAGGAAAATGTTAAACTGTCACAATTTGCTGATGACATGAAATTATGTATAGAAAACCCTAAAGACTCCATCAAAAACTATTAGAACTAATAAATAAATTCAGTGAAGTTGCAGGATAAAAGTTTTTGTCTATAGGAGAACCACTTTAAATATAAAGACATAGATTGAAAGTAAAGAGATGGTAAAAATTTTATCATATTAACACTAACCAAAAATAAGCAGGAGTAGTTACATTAATTTCAGATAGAGCAGACTTCTGAGCAGGGGATGTTATCAGGGATAAGAGGTGTTACATAATGATAAAGGAGTCAGTACTCCAAGAAGACATAACAATACTAAACATGTATGCACCTAACAACAGAGTATAACGATATGTAAGGCAAAGTATGAGAACTGCAAGGAAGAAAGAGGTACATCCACATTATAATTGGAGACTCTGACACATCTTTACCAGAGATGTACAGATTCAGAAGGTAGAAAATCTCTAAGGAAATAGTTGAGCTCAGAACACCATCAATCAGATGGATATAATTGACACCTACAGACTGTTGCATCCAATAACAGCAGTATAAACATTCTTCTCAAGCTTAAATAAAAAAATTCACTAACATAAACCACATTGTTGGTCATATATCACACCTTAATACAGAAATTATAGTAGAAATTACCAACAGAAGATAGCTAGAACATCTCAATATATTTGGAGGTTAAATACCACACTTTTAATGAGATCAAAGAAGAAATATCAAAAGGAATTAAAAATATTTTGAGCTAAATGAAAATGAAAATATATCTCATCAAAATTTGTTTGATGCAGCAAAAGCAATATTTAAAAGGGAATTTTATATCATTGAATGCAATACTGTAGAAGAAGAGAGATTTAAAACCCATTATCTAAGATTTCACCTCTGGAAACTAGAAAAGGAAAAACAAATTAAATCCAAACTAAGCAGGAGAAAAGAAATAATAAACAACTAGTGAAGCTGTAAACAAGAAATCAATAGAGAAAAACTAACACAACTGAAAGTCGCTTCTTTGAAAAGATCAGTAAAATCAATAAACTCATAGTCAAGCTAACTAAGAAAAAGAAGAGAGAAGATATGAATTAATAGTATCAGAAATGAAAGAGGGGACATCATGACAGACCCCCCTGATATTAAAGATGGCTATAATTAGCTCACAACAATTGTATAGTGAGCTAATTTCAGGAAGTGCATTGTTCTCACCACTTCATTATCTGTATACCATAATTTCTACGTGACCTGATTTCTTTGATCATCGTTACCTAATAGAAAAACTAACAAATTGTTTAGCTATGAGAGGGCGAAGTTCCATTTTATTCCAGGAATATTGATTGCTACTGCTTTTGCCTTATATATATATTTACACAGAAATTAATCTTTGAGCTTTCTGAAGACAGAACATCTGGTTCAGCCATGAAGTCTCCAGCTCTCTCCACAGTGTCCCTTCTTTCCCTAGAGCAAACAACTGTTTGTTGAGTGACTGAATGAGTGAGTGAAGCTTATTGAAGTGTGCTTTTAAAAAATTCACTTGCCTTGTTTTTACTACACTATAATCAATCACATCTTATGTATGTTATATAATTTCCTTACACATTTAAGCATTTCTTTGTTTCTACATACTATTTAGAAATTATCTTTCTCACTTATATTTCCTAACTGAATAATTTCTTATCAATTATATTAAGATCTTGATGCCAGTTTACCCATTCTAGACAGTTTCAGACATGGGTGAGCTTCAGTCAACTTCTAGGGCTCCAGCAATCACAGGCTGAGCTGGCCAAAGCCACCACTGTGTAGGGTAAGTGCCAGTAGAACTTTTCCAGTTTTGCAGAGGTTTAGATTTATCTGCATCACATTTGACTGTGAATATGCATCTCCATGTATAATGATCAAGAGCAAAAAAGATGAAAGCTGTTCTTAAAGAAAAAAGGAAGGCATTCTGAATCTTTAAATTGTACACCATACAAAATCAGTCCAAATTGTTTAAACCCTTGGACACTCAGTGTTATTATGCTCACTGCTTAGAGTACCGTATAATTATCCCAGTTAGCAGCATTTAGCGAGGGCTCATCTCCTAAGAAGCGATGCATGGCATACAGAACTAAAATAAGTACAGACGTAGGTCCCTGTTTTTGTTCTCTGACTCTGCATGTGAAAAACAACTACTTAATTCCAGGCTTTTTCATTTCTCCAGTTAAGACGTTAAGCCAGATGGACCAAGCTGTTGCTTGGTAAAGAAGGATTTCAGCAGGGAGATGGAAAGTGCCACATGTGTCTGAAAAGCTAAATTCACTTAACGAGAATGGGCATACATTTCCCTGCAGAATGTAGAAAATTCACTTATCCCATTGTATCTTTTTAATTTTCTTAGCATTATTCTAGAAAATATTTTGGCTTTTGATGATACTGTACCATAATTTATTACAGTATCAGAAAATAATGAGAAAAAAACTAATGGGCAAGCAGATGAGAACTCAGCAAGTCCATACCACATCCCCACCTCTGAAAGGAAACCAGAACCGAAATGGAGCTTGATTTAGGCAAATTAAAATAAAATGAGCAAAACCAGTTTAAGTAGCATTAATATGTTGGTTATCCCCACCCTAGTTTTTTTCACTGATCAAGAGCAGAATGGGGGTGGCAGGAAAGACATCACCGCAGAGCATATAGAACCTTCTCCTGAGCGCATGAACCTCACTGTCCCAGCGGCTCCTCTGGGTCACAGAAATCGGTCTTTAATCGGACTTGTGTTGATGAGCAGCGCCCTGCGTGCCGCAGAGGTGAACTGCCGAGCCAGAGAGGAAGGGGGGCGTGCAGACACTTTCTGGACATACGGGGACTAACCTAATTATACACTTTATTATAATGGTTTTACCAGTCTAAATATCACTGTGGATGACTCATTCCTATCATAATCATGGGAGAATCTTGCAGAGAGAACTAGATGCTCAGTTTTTATAGTTTGATTTGGCATATTCTGCTTTAAACTTAATGGCAAGTTAAGAATATGTGACATTTTTAATCCATCTCCAAAGAGTCACACTTTTAAATCCATCCTAGATTAAGATGACCAAAAATCATGGACATTTAAGCGTAGAGGATTTTAGGAATGAGGCTGAATTCACCCTGAGTTCCTGAGTTAGTTGCTCTGTGGTAACTGCAGCTAATAGGATAGTTCTCCATGGGCAAAATGAATCTGAGAGTTTGAAGCAGTGACCTAGATAATCCACCAGGCTGCCTGCTTTTGCCTGGAGTGTCAGGAAAATTGCTCTAATTCCCCACCTCACTTTGATAGTGGAAGGCTTGTCAGCACTCTTCAGTACCCTAGTAAGCTCTGGGCGCCCCTTCTCGGTCCACAGGAAGGGCTGAGTGTGTCTGTCGGGGCTCATTCTCTGTAGCTCTGGCTCTGATTGCTATTGAACTGGACGGGATTGAAATCATAATGCTGTTGAACTCGCAGAGACATCGGCCCTGCCATACAGTCCGATTACTCTGGCGTCATTTAAAACGATGCTGTGTGAATAGCAATAACCAAATGCTTCCATCCTGCCCCTTCTTTGTTATTGCATCCTACAGATATTTATTGTCGATTATAATCCCTGTTAGGATCCACAGTGGCAGTATGTATGTGGCTGTAGTGGAAACCGGTCAGTTTTTGGCTACCTAGACCCTGACCAGTTTTCATGTGTTTGGGAAATTCCTCAAGTTCTCTGCTTCCTGTTCGTCTCTGCGGAAGTGCTTACTCACTTTCCAACTTTGGTTTTCAGTTATAATACAGGCTATATTTTGAAGAGGGTGCTAGTAAAGAGGAGAATTAGGCCCTGTGTGGTGGCAGCTCTGAGTTGCAGGGTGTCGGAGGATGGAGTGATGTTCTTGAGGGCCCCAGGCTGTCGGTGTCAGGAGCAGGCGCTGAAGGTCTGAGCTCACAGCGGCAGCGGTGAAATCCCCCTTCAACCAGCCCCATGGCATGATTTCGGCTGTGCAGCCTCCATGACTGTTCTCTGACTCCCCAAAGGACCCATAAGCTACCCAATATACTTGAATAAATGAACAGCTTCTCTAAACTAGCCGGAATTGATTTCTCTTATTCAAGATGAAATCCATCAATGAGGAAACCAAGACAGAGTGGGCAGTTCCAAGAAACTCAGTAGGTTTCTGATCATTTTGCATCCAGTCTGTTTTTTGGGCCAGTTAAGTAAACACAGCGTTTTTTCTGAAACATGTTCTTAATCTGAACCCCAACTTTGTTCTGTTTTTGCTTAGATGCCAGCTTCTCTTGACTAGCTGTGTTTCTGTCAATAGCTCTTTTGCATCATTTCAAGATCTTGGTCGCATGTCATATCCCGCTGCTGCTGGTCCCCATTCCACACAGGCTGTGGCTCTTTCCCACAAGCACAGCCAGGCAGCACCCGTCAGACTGGGTCACGTGCATTTGCTTCTTGTCCTGGGGTTCTCATGTCGCAGCATGTGACTCCCTCAGGGGCCGCTCAGCTCTCACGCACCCACTGCTGAGGAAGGACTGTGGTGGGTCCACCCTTGGCTGCCAGGGGAGGGGGGCCGCTGGCTGCAGTCTCCTGTCCTCCCTGGGCTGCATGCACAGTTCTGAGATGAGTTCTCCAAATCTCAGGAAATGTGCAGACTTGAGTGTCGCGCTCTCAGCAATGGCCACTCCAAAAAGCATTTGCCATTGGTTTTCTGTTTCCCTGACTCATCTCTTATCCCTTCTTCTCTCTCAAATCACTTTCCAAATAAGCGACTCACAGGTAAGCCTTCTGCTTTGGCAGAGCACCCAGGACGAGAACACGGGTGGCAGGAGGCTCTCTGATGGAAGGGGGACCCCTTCTTGGGGCCCTTCCCCTGCGTCCTTCATCCGGCTAAGCCAGGGCACGTCCCAAGGAGTCAGTTTTATGGGACTTTCTTCACGAAAACCTTCTGAATCTCATGGTTCCCCATCCAATCTGGAGTCCCATCTTTCGTTGATTTCTTGCCTGCTCAGCTGCTTAGAGTTTATCAGCACTTGGCCTCCCTGTCTGTCTCACCCCTGAACTCTGAACATCTTCTATTCTTTCTAATTTCTAGTTGCTGGCTGCTGACATTTTTTCTCTACCCACCTCTGTACCACTGTACCAATATGACCAGTAGTGGTCACCTCACAGAACACACTTCTACTTTCCAGATTTTCCCCCCAAGCTGCAAAAGCCATGGGCAAGTGGCTCTCCTCCCGTATGGTCGCACGTGGGCGTGTCACTCAGTGCCTGTGTCACCCTTGCCTAAGTCACCACTTTTCCATCCTTGGAACCCGCCCCACTCTAATAACATGGCTGCCTTTGCTCGCAGCCTGTGGGCCACAGGAGGTCAGGGCTTCGGCTTCACTGAGAGGTCTGGAACATACACAGGAAGCCCGTAGGCACATGGATACTTGAGGAGCCCCCTCTCTGCTACCAGCACTTTGGCTGAGCCTCAAGTTTCTCATCTGGGAAGCAGGGATAATAAAATCTATCTTATTCTAAAGAGTCATTTTGAAGCTCAAGATTCAGTAAGTTTTCCCTACAGCTCCTTGTAAAGTGTAGTTTACACAAATGCTAATTTATTACTAGAAAGCGGAATAACTCATTTTTCAAGTAGTAGGCATGTTGTTACATTTCATTTTTCTTAATAGAAGGTGTTAGAAAGAGGAAGTGATCACTGTGTTCAGTTTCCACGGATAGTTACTCCTATTAAATATGTTGGTGCTACTTGGACCACCATATCTTTATCACCAAAGAGCAAAAGCAAACAACGAAAGAGAGTGTGTTACACTGACACTGTAGCCTCTATTCCTGCTCTCAAAGATCGCTTCTGTGGGCTCCTGGCAGTCAGGCCTCTCCCTCTAGGGATCCATGACGATAAAATGACCTAATGTGACCTGTTGCATCCGATCATTTCCTTGAATAAGTCCTCTCTTCCTCATTTCTTCCCAAATGCATCCTTTTCCCCACTCCAAGCTCTGTACTTTATGGCTATGCTTCAGCTCTTCCATACAGACCGATCATTGATAGCAGATGGTGAATCCTGCCTCTGTGTCAGTAGCTCAGTATTCCAGGACACTCATTCGATAAAAGACTTCGGCTGATATAGCTGCCTTTCTTCCAAGTTATTGCCCAAAACTCTCCCTCTCCTGGGGAACTTTGGTCTGATGGCGTGAGGTCCTACTGCGTGCAGTTCTATTACTTCTGTGGCCCCTAGGACGTTGGGTGAAAAATCATTTCTAAGATCAGCCAAGTTTTTAATGCTGAATTAAAGCCTCACATTTTTACATGCTGAATGTAATCTCTGAGGAAGGCTCATAAAGATTCTGCATCAGCAAAATTTTCCAGGCCCAGGACAATTTCTCCATCTCTCCCTTCTGACTGCATTATACGGTCTATGATATGTTTAAATTCATATTTTACTAGTCTTTTATTTCACTTCCCCAGTGGCAAATCTTTTCTTTTTTTATTAACTGAAGATTATATATATATATTTTTGTAAGCTTGGGAGAAAATTTCAACTTGCTTTTTTTTAATGCTAGTTCTTTGTCCAACAGTTGGCAGATTCTCAGAGTTCTTGCTGCTCTCTCATCATTTCTTGTGCAACGGGAATTTCTTCTGTGCAAAGAAACAGGTGCATCTCAATCTCCACATCAGTAAGATTCCCGCCTGAAACTAGATACAGTGGGAGGTACTTCTGTGTCCTCTGAACCTGTTCCTTCTGTACTGAACAATAACATGGTCGAGACACTAACTCAGATTTCCTTCCCCACAAAGGTGATCCTGTTCTCAGTTTGCCTTAGTCCCGTAAGCTGTGCAGATATTAATAAAATTAGCAGTATTTGTGTTGGCAGCAATGGTTAGCGATGGTCCGATTCTGTCCATTAGTTCACAGCACATTTTGTGTAGTCACTGAATGTTCATTCAACAAGCTAGTCAAATGAATGCTAAAGAAACGAAGAGGAGAAAAGCTACTGGGTCATTCTTTGGCTTTCAATTTCCAAGGTATTTGGACAACATACAAAGAAAAATTTTCAGATAAAAAATGCTTTTGGGGAGTATAAAATGCCATTGGTTGAGATGTTCTTGCAACACAATAAGTCTCTTCTCTTTGCTGCTACACAGCGCTGGGAATATGTCCTCACTTGGACTTCCTTGTGATAAAGAGAGGTGGGCAGGGGGACAGTTTTTACTAGGTCAGCACAAGCACAAATCTGTAGATGAATGCAGGGACCACACACACTACATACAGAGAACTTTGATTGCTACAGGATATCTACTAAAAAAAAAGAGAAAAACCAGATGAAAGAAATTGAAAAGCTGTATGACTTCCTGGCATTGGATGAAAACGCTGTAACTAAAAGTAGCCCTAAATAGAATGGCAGAAAGGCCCCTTCTCTCTGAGAGCGTCTCCCACCATGACCCTGGCTCATGAGCGGTTCTCAGGGAATATGAAATCAGATGGAAGATGGGATGTTCTAGAATTTATCAAAATATTGAGCCATTTGATCTACAACATAAATTAATTTTCAAGTGTTTGAGGGCTCCCAACAATACCAAAAATCCAAGTTTTTTTGTAGAGAAAAAATAGCTTTAAATATAATTTTAAAGAGAAATACTACTTAGGTGTTTTTAATTTATACACATTCAGCAATATTTTGAGGAATTTGCTTCTGTTCAAATACCAGTTGATCTCTATTCTATAATTGTTTATTTACTTAAAGAAAATGAAATCTAGACGAATAGGTTTTGTCAATTAGAAGGAGAATTTGACTCTTGAGAAGCTCACTCTATAGTCCAAAATGCTTTCAGTGAGATGAGCGCTCGGAGGTCTACAAATCCGCGAGAGCTTGAAACACGTCTTCTAAACGTTGGCTGTTGTCAGAATGACCCAGAGGTCATGTGAAATGGCAGGATGACCCCGCTTTCCCCAGCCTGCCCCTCGGAATCACACCCCCTTGCCTATCTACCAGTGCATGTGCACAAAAATAATTGGAGATTCAGTCTTGAAGAATGAATATCCAACTTTTTGTTCATTCAAAGCTATTTCTTGCTTTTATTCAGATCATTAATATGTTCCTTCTCATTTCATAGAATGCAGAGGAAACACCTTTCTTTCCCATTGTAACCATGAAACTAATATAACTAGGACCCATCTTCTGGTGAACTGGGATACAGAATCAGGCTGCTGTTTTGAAAGTGTAATAATATCAGGTCAGCTTGTGCTTCACATAAAAAAGCGGAGACACAAGAAAAGGGCTTTCAGAAAGGAAGATACAATAATATTCGCTTAAATACTTCAGGGCTCTGTCTGCAGACCAGGGGTCGTTTTGAAGTATGACAGGCACAGTACAGTGGACCCACGGACAGCTGGTCCCGTAATCCCTCGGGGGGGTCTTCTCTCCGGCCCAGCGGGAGGGCAGCGCCCCGAGCCGCCCGGAGCGGCCGTGCCCGCAGGTGGGGCGGGCGGCTGGGGCCACGGGCCCGGAGGGCTTGGCGAGCCCGGGTGTCCCGAGCTCCCTGCGGCTCTGATGCCGCCCTCGCACCCTGCGTCCCTCCGGACTGTGGCTCGCATCCCATGAGGGGCCCTGGGGGCCTTTGGGGGCATCCTAGTCCCCCGCCTTCTCCATTTGTCCTGGAGAAACAGGAGCCCCCAGACTGAGAACAGCCGCGGGGGTCTGGGGACATGCCACTCCCTCCCCGGGTGGTGCCCGCCTGTCCGCAGAGCCCCGGGGTGGCAGGGGCCGCGGCCTTCTCTCCCCGGGGACTCTGTGCGGCTGGGGTCTGTGTTTATACAAGTTTTGATTTTAAAAATGCCTTCTCGGTAACTGATTATTCTGTGAGGACCCTGGGCTTTTTCTTTTTCCCCGAATTTACTTATTCATCTCTTCCAAGAATTTCTAAAATAGCATAGATTTAATTTTAAATGATTAGTAAATCCTAAGAAATTATTAATCATTATTTCCTAAAGGTTAGCTATATTAATTTAAAATTTTGTGTTGTTCACCTGAAGCATCAGATTCAACAACTCCTGTTTACTTTAGAAAATATTGTCTACTGGCCATTTGTAATAATAATTTTCATCATGTGGAAATCCTTATCTTTTCTACTTTTAGATTTTATTGAGAATGTAATGAATTAAAATATAATTTTAAGTGAATTAGTTTTGTTTCTGATGAAGACTCATGATAAAATTACGTTGGCTTTTCTATCTTAATGTTCTGGTTAACCAAATAGGCCAAAAAAAAAAATGTCTGATCTGAGAGAATTCTGCAAAACTATGAACAAAATCAAATCCATTGAAGATTCATACATAAAGTCAGATATAAACCCTCTAATGTTTCTATTTATTCTAGCATTTTCATTCTGAAATATTATGACAATAACTAATTTTCATGGCTTGAAACAAAATTTCATGGCAATTATCCATTTGTAAAATGTTGACCTAGAGGTAGTTCTAAGCAAGATGGTTTGGCTTAAGGACAAGGCAGTTTACAGAGACTAGTGATTGGCAGTAAGAGTTCCCACTGGAAGCAGCTACAGAGAGCATTAGCAGCTCTGCAGCTTGTGTGATCTGGGAGGCACGGGCCAAAGAAAGCAAAAGGGAAGGTTTGAGGGTCAGGGTGACACGTTTTTGAAGTGTTAAATTCATGTTTTTTAATGGCACTTCTATTAAAAATGGCGCTATCTCATATAATTGGTGAGCGTCAGAACTAGTCACTTTGGCACTTTGCTGATTTGCTTTGACATCAAAGAGCAGATCTGTCTTTAAGTTAGGTGAAAACTCCTTCTGCATGCAGCTGACGTGGAGTTAATTGGTCTCTGAGGTCTGAGATGCTTCCAATCCCCAGCAAGAGCATCTGTGACTTCTTCCTCTGGGTCAGGGTTAGAAGTGTTTTTCCAGCTCCCTCCTTTTGCGCTCTGTGCTCGGGGGAAGCAGATTCAGGTCTGCCTTCATTGGCAACCGGAGGAATTCTCTGGTCTTTCACCCAGAATCTGAGGCCCCTGTCCTGCTTTCGGGCCCTCGGGCTGGGGGAGAGAGGTCTCTATCTCCAAGCCTTACCACCAAAATCTCTCGGACTCCCTCTGTGTTCCGACTCAATGACTTTTGAGTTCTTTCAGGAAGAGATCGTAAGTGGTCTCTATTTGGGTTTCTTGACTCAAGTGATTGGAATTTGTCTGAAAAAGTACAATTCTGAAAATAAAGTCAGGAACTGTGAGATATGTTCTGCAGGTTTCTTAACCACCGCAGCAAATGTGACGTGTTTCATGTGTCTCCTCATGATGCAACGCGTGGAATCAGTGATGCTGGTAAATCTAGGCAGGCCAGACTAAGATCTCAGGACGTTCTTCCTTCCGGAGCTCACATGCAGACAGAGTAACATAGTCTATGCAGGACTATTAAATGTTAGCCCAATCAGGTACCCAAATGTATTTTCTTTTGGCTAAATGTTTTTAGTTCCATGTAGAAATAAAGCCTCTGCATTTCAAAATTGCTTTCATTATTATTTTAGTATGTACAGACACCATAATGGTATGGAAAGTTTACATTTGCTTATGTCATCAACCTTTCTCATGACTTTATTGCCCAAATAGCTAGAATAAGTCACTGGAGAAAATCTGTTGATCATTAAATAATGAGGATGAGTGTTCCTTTTCAAGCATCTTCTTAGGGTTTCCAAATACAAGTGTTTTACTTTTTATATAATTATAAGAAATATTCATAGTTTCATTTAATTTTATGTCTTAATATAATGACTTTTTTTCTAATAAATACTATCTCCCTAAATGACTATTTGATTAAGTTATATAAAGACAATGAAGATTTGGAAACAACGAATATATAAAATAATGTTTCTTAGCAATGAGTTTAAGATTACATAATCAATAAGCATTTAATTCTAACCTTATTACTACTGATTAAGTTTATACAGTAAGTCATCAGTGTAGCAATTTAATGTAACTTGGGATAAATAGATATTAATTACTTAGGTAAGCACTGAGAATTGCTATGTAAGTTGACATGCAATTTCAAGTGATTAGAGCTATATGCATTTGATACACTTATATTAAATTTGAGAGGTAAAACCAGTGTAGAATTATAAAGCAAAATATTTTGTGGCTTCTAGATTTATATATTAGTGGTATGTGAGAATGAGTTTCCATGTAAGATTTTCCTTCCTTTCCCTGCATACTTACTCATCACCCTCTTTTAGGGATACATCAATATCCACCAGTCTACTAGACATTATGAAATTCTCCAAGGTTAATTCATAGTATTGGCTGGTTTTTAGAGGGCACGTTGAGGAGCCTCTCTCCTCACAGAGAGAAATTATGGAGTGAATACAAGGAGAGCGTGATCATGCAGGTGGGAGCTTCTTCACCTCCAGCATCTAGAGGCGAGAGAAGCTGACATCAGCAGGCAGTCGGCGTCCATGGAAATGGGAGCGTGAAGCAGGGCCTGAAGCAGCAATAAACCATTTATCTTCAGGTGTGAGCACTGAATGAGGAGGCTTGTGGTGGGAAAAAAAAGATATGCCCAAGGTGGATGGTGATGACTGAGATGGACCATTTATAGGCAGGAAACCTGCTGCTGAGACCCTCACTTCCCCAAATCCGTCTATACAAATAGGGCAGCAGATGATTCAATGGGCAGTCTCAATCACAAAGGTGAAAATACAATCAAATTCAGCAGGTATGAATGAAAGGCCAGAATGAAGAAAAGGAATGTCACATTTATTAAAAACAATGCCTTACATATGAATAAACAGTTATTAGGAAAATAAGGACAAGATCTGAAGACATTAGGGAAAGGTCTAATTTTCAAACATAGACATTCAGCCATGAAGGGATAACAAACGGCACTGGGAAAACTGGGTGATGATATTAAAGACATACTTAAACACCTTGTCTCCTATAAGGGTGATTAAACTCAAAGCCAATCATAGACTTAAAAGCAAAATCTAAAGCCATAAAACTTCCAGAAGGGTACAGAGGAGAAAATCATGTGATTTGGCTGTGCAAAGATTTCTTAGATGTGACCCTGAGGACAGAAACCATAATGGAAAATAAATTGCAAACATGGACTTTGTCAAATATATTGCTTTTTGAAGGATTTTGCTGAGATAATTAAAGGTAAATCATAGAAAAGACAATTTACAGAGAGAAAAATTGTTTATTGATGAAAAGACTTGTATTCAGAAAATAAATAGGACTCTCAAAAACTCAAAAATAATAAGAAAAACAACCCAAAAATATAAAAGATTTGAGCAGTTACTCATTTAAAAAGATCTGTGGGTGGTAAATAAACATATACAGGATGTTCAACACCATTAGTTGTTAGGAAAATGCAAATTAAAGGCACAACAAAACACCAACACACACTATTAGAATGACAAACCAAACCAAACCAAACCAAATAGACGTCATCAAGAGCTAACAAGAGAGGGGAGCACCTAGACCTCAAGTATGCTGCTGATGGGACTATGGCGTGAGAATATACCAGTGATGGGAAACCTTTTGGATGTTCCTTATAAAGTTACACACACACTTCCCATACGACTCTGTAATCCCAATCCTATGTATTTATTCAAGAGAAACTATGGAGCAGGAGTAGGAGCCGGAGTTAGTTTCAAAGAGACAAGGAGGAATATTTTTGAGGGATTAAGTATATTCATTGAGGTGACGAGTATTTTACATGATTAAGTTTGTCAAAACTTGCAGGACTGCACACTAAAAAGGGCAGTTTTACTGTACATGAATTATATTTGAATAAAACAACAAATAAAAGCAAACCCAAACCTTAGGGAGAAAACTGTGATAGATGGCTAAATACATTATTTCTATGATCCTCACCCTGTGTGATGCGTATGAGTCAGGCTGATGGGTCTCCTCATAGCCCAAGCAGTCCCTGGCCCTTCGGGGTATCTAGCATAAGAATTTCTGTAGTTTGCTTTCTTTACTCAGCAGTGTATTTTTGACCTTATTCATTTTAATACATGTAGTTCTGTTTCCATCATTTTTACTTTAGCATTCCAGTGTGTATATGTACCAGAGAATTTTAAGTCATCATTGAATATTTTAGATTATTTCCATTTCTTTTCCTACTATAAGAAATGCTGCTGTAGTTCTTTTTATTCATGCATCCTTATGCATATATACAAGCTTGTCTAAGACATATGCAAAGATCTGGAGTTACAGGATCAAAGCTTACTCACATCCTTCACTTTAGTAGATATTGCAAAATTGCTCTTCAAAGAAGTTAAACTAATATATACTCCCACTATTGGAGCCTGAGGCTTCCCTTTTTCTATATCTTGTCCATGCATTTGAGATTTTTGCCATTGTCATAGTTGCTAAATTCTGTCTCAGCATTTTAACTAGCATTTCTCTGATTGCTGGTGGCATTGAGCATGCTTTATTTCTTTTGGCCATTTGAGTGCCTTGCTGGGGTATTCTTCGAATTACTTCCCAGTTTATCCAATTGGAGTGATTGTCTTTTTATAGATTTAGAGAAGGTAATTGTGTCCCAAATGATAACCCTTTGTTGAGTAGGTAGTTGTGGATATAGTCCTCTATATGGCAGCTTAGCTTTTCCACTTACTTGAATGCACCAATGATTTTTACTTTTAATGCAGCAAGTGTATTTTTTCCTAGGTTTTAATTTTTGTCTTGTTTTAGTTGAAAATCATTTCCTAGCCATATACCTACAATGTTTTTTTTTCCTGTTTTTTGGCAAAACCTGAATGATTTTGTTTTTTGCATTTAAGTTTTAGCTCCGCCCATGCTTCCATTTTTGTATGGTGTGAGGGAGGAATCAAATTTTACTTCTTTCATCATATGACCAATTCTCCTAGCCACATGCATCTTTCTCCTCCTGCTTTCTAATTTCAGCTCCTTTATACATCAAGTTTTCACACAATGTATGGGCATGTTTCTTTGCTTCCTATTTTGTTTCACTTGCTGCTCTTTTTCTTCTGTTCTTAAAGTGTAACTTCTTATTTATTATGTGTACTGAACTTGTCATCTCACTGGGGACAAAAATACACCAGCGTTCACAGTGCTCAGGCTGGTATCCATGTTTGCTATTTTAGAGAAGAGGATAACGGGCAAATGTGGAAACATTTGAATTTACACTTTCATAGTATTTGTCGTGGGGAGGGTATCCTCAATTCCTCCTTGCCTCACACAGGGGTCTCTTCAAAGAGGGGCTCTGTCAGCAGAGAGAAGGAAAGTGGGCCTGTTGGAACCTGCTAGTCTGCTTTTGGAACCCACCCTGTGTCTTCTGCATAGTACATGTATACAAAAGGTGTATGATGTCAGCTCCGGCTGCTTTATGGACTGGTACCCCACGGAGGTGACAATTACACTTGGTGAACCATTATGTAGTACTGGTTATTGGATTATCTCATAAATGCTTTTATTCGAAGTGGACATGGAAAATGCTGTTACTTATATACACACAGACCCTCATGTGTTGAGGCCCCTTGTGTACAGAGCAGTATATGGCGGCTGCGCTAGTAGTAATGGTGGTGGTAACCTGGTAATTGAGTAGTAGGAGAGATGGAGCATCTAACAACCTCTTAGCTGGGATTAGTGGTGACCCCAGGGATGCAAGCTTTGGGATTTTTGCCAGCATCTTCGATGCTCTTTGATGATGAATTCTGTGACAATCCTTCAAAACGGTGTAGCCCCTTTACCTTTAGTCCTTCTCTGAACTAATCGCTGCTCTGTCTCCATTATTATTCACCATCTCTGTATGTACGATTTTTACTCCATACTGAAGATGCCTTTCGTTGGGTCTTTTTGGGGTTCGGTTTCTGCCCTCCCACTCAGTCCTTTAGGGATACTGTCTTTTGGGGAGTTTCTGCTTCTTTGAAAGGAGTGATATTTTGTTGTTTCTTTGATTAACCATTGTAAATGAATTAGAATGAGAGTCACTGGCATTTTTCAACTGGGTGTGCGATTTGATCTGACTAAGCAAGAGAAAAAATATGAAGAAATGAGAGGTTCTGTCTGGAAATGTGTTCAAAATTGTATTCCTCATTACACTTAATAATGAGAAATAAGAACACCCCCCTCTCACATGAGACATTTATATTAAGCAAAGAAAAAGAAGCTGCATGAAAGTACATTATAGCTTGGTGTGCGTCATGTGACTCCACTGCTGATTAGTGTTTATATAGTCACAGTGCATTTTGAGCAGAATAGGAGTGAAAAGGGATATTGCATTTCCTTTAGAATGAAGAGAAACGTGATATGGGCCACCAACTTTCTTGTTTATTTTTGTGTCTTTTTAAGAGTTTTATATATACATACATTCTCTATCCTTCTGCCACTTTTCACACACACACACACACAGACACATAGAGGTCATATACATATTTGAACAAAAAAACTATTAAGTATGTAAATATATTTTAATTGTCTTTGAATGGTAAGATATTATTGAACATACAAAAGTGGCAGTGAGCAACTTTTTAAAGATTGGACACCTGGAATGTGCTTTGTCCAGAGCATAATAAAATGCACTTTTTTCTAGGCCTAAGTAATATACTCAGGTACTCAGAAACTGTAGCAATCCTTTCAGGCCATAAAAGCTGGATGTGAGTGTTTCTCTGAATTTGCCTCCCGCAACCTGGGTCTGGGACCTTGGTGCTTTAGCAAACATCGTGGAGGGTCCCCTAGAGGCCTGGCACCACCCAAGCTTGGTAGTGGAGACAGTGTACACAGGAAAGCAAAGTCCTTCATTTCCTGGATCTTAGAGGCTGACAGGATAGGTATGCATTTTTTTTTCAGTGCTTTTTTTTTTGAGAGGGCATCTCTCATATTTATTGATCAAATGGTTGTTAACAACAATAAAATTCTGTATAGGGGACTCAATGCACAATCATTAATCAACCCCAAGCCTAATTCTCAATAGTCTCCAATCTTCTGAAGCATAACGAACAAGTTCTTACATAGTGAATAAGTTCTTACATGGTGAACAGTGCAAGGGCAGTCATCACAGAAACGTTCGGTTTTGATCACGCATCATGAACTATAAACAATCAAGTCACATATGATTATTCGTTTGATTTTTATACTTGATTTATATGTGAATCCCACATTTCTCCCTTATTATTATTATTTTTTTAAATAAAATGCTGAAGTGGTAGGTAGATGCAAGATAAAGGTACAAAACATAATTTAGTGCTGTAAGAGGGCAAATGTAGATGATCAGGTGTGTGCCTGTAGACTATGTGTTAATCCAAGCTAGACAAGGGCAACAAAACATCCATGGATGCAGAAAATTTCTCTCAAAACAGGGGGGGGGGGTGAGGTTCTAAGCCTCACCTCTGTTGATCCCCAATTTCTCACCTGATGGCCCCCCTGCGACTCTGCCTGTCTTAGGTTGTTCCTCCCTTGAAGAATCTTACCCATCTCTGGCTATCCAGTCATCTTCTGGGGCCATACAGGGAAATGTAAAGTTGGTAAGTGAGAGAGAAGCAATATTGTTTGCAAAGGTTAGCTTTTTACTTCTTTGCAGATTTATGCCCTGTGGCTTCTATGCCCAGCATTTGTCTTGAGGTATCTTTACCACTTGGAAGAATTATGATACTCAGTAATTTTCGATATGAGGCACGAATTCTACTAAAGGGTTGTAATTAGGAAGGAAGAAGAAAAGCTATAGAAGTAGCAGATGGAAGAAAACATGGGAAGATAGATTATTTCTTTGACATATCTTCTTGTAGAGTAACATAAGCATGTATAGATTTTAAACTACTAATTAAATTGCATACACACATTAACATAATAAGAATACAGCTACATAACAAAAGCAGACCTACAATTACCAGCCATATCCAGTGAAACCAAGAAAACCAGTTAGGTACCCTAGGCATTTGTGAAAACTTATCAATGATATGATGGATATTGTCTAACTGAATTCAAATAGTTTAAGAAAAATCAGACAAATTAAAACAACACATTCCTGGGAACTGTTCACATCCCATATTTCTTTTAACAGTAGATAGTCTGTAGTCACATGATTTTGGAGTGCTGCAACTTGCACTTCTCCTAATTCTTGGTTGAGTTCCAACAGTATAGATCCAGTCAAATTTGTTGTTTTACTGTATGCACAGGCCAGCTTAGATATCTCCTTCTTCATTCGAATGGCAAGTCCAGGAACTGGTGGGATGAATGCAGCTACAACTGCAACAGAGCCAGGATATTTGTTGAAGTTTTTTGATGATCATCTTCTGGAATGACTCTTCCAGAGGATGTTGATTTTGGAAGTTCTTCTTCATATCATATCTTAATTCGTTTTCTGGGTAGCCAAATTAGGCTTTGATCCTCTGTTAGTCCATTCTTAGGTTCTGTGATCCTGCTGCTGTTTTGTTCCTTCAGTTTTTCCTTTGTTCTTATACTCCACAGATGAGTGTAATCATTTGGTATTTCTCTTTCTCCACTTGGCTTATTTCACTGAGCATAATACCCTCTAGCTCCATCCATGTTGTTGCAAATGGTAGGATTTGTTTTCTTCTTATGTCTGAATAATATTCCATTGTGTATATGTACCACATCTTCTTTATCCATTTGTCTACTGATGGACACTTAGGTTGCTTCCAATTCTTGGCTATTGTAAATAGTGCTGCGATAAACATAGGGGTGCATTTGTCTTTTTAGGTATGCATTTAAAAAAAAATAACACCACTGTAAGTATAGTATGCATCTTTACATCCCGCTGCACACTGTTGTGTGCTGGAGCTGAGGGAATCAGAACCTCTGTGGGTCTTGCTAGCCAGACTTGTTCTGCCAAAGAAACAAAAAGAAACCTAACGTGGCTTATAAAGGAAGAGTGGTATATGTGAGGCTGGCATGATAGGTTGGTAGGGTGCCAGTCATGGAGGGACTTACTAAAGGGTTTCAGGTATTTCCCAAGTACGTGATGAAATTACTGAAGTGTCCCATGTAAGGAAGTGTCATGACTGAAGTCGGTTTGTATACTGATAGCTGTCATTTCTTGTGTGTATACAGTTGTTCCTCCTTATCCAGGAGGCATACATTTCAGGATCTCCAGTGGATGCCTGAAACTATGGACAATACATATCCTATATATACCATGTCTTTTGGCTATATATACATACCTATAATAAAGTTTGATTTATAAATTAGACACAGTAAGCAATGAACAATTTAACAATATATGTAATAAAGGCTGCATGAATGCGGTCTCTCCCTCTCTCAAAGTACTGTACTGCAACCTAGCTACCTTCTGTGATGGTGTGAGCGGGCAGGGCGCCCAGGTGATGGGATGCAGTGAGGTGAGTGGCACAGGCGCTCGGATGTGGTGCTGGGCTCCCATTGACCTGACTGTGCCACCGTTGACCAAGGGTAGCTGAACGCGGAGAGTGAAACACAGATAAATGGGGACTGTTGTATTGTGTATAGGCTTTGGACTAAGGGTTTAATATATGCTAAATTCATATTCATGACTTTTAGAATCAACTTTATAAGTGGGAAAGAATGGATCTAACAACTTATACTGTTTTAACTATACTCAAGTTGCCAGAAATTGTTAGAAATGAAATAAACACTTTGGTCTCTCTCTGAAGCTCATGCTCTTAAGCATTATTCTGCTACTGACTTTCTAACATTTCATTAGGCCACTAGCATCTATCTCAGGAGGTAGAAGAAGCAAGGACTACCTACTTCTCAGAATTTTCTAGAACAGTGGCTGCTAATTGTTAGGTAAACTATCAGCCATGGTGGCCTTTGAGGACTTGCGAAAGGACCCCCCCTGGGTGGCAGCCACCTTCCAGCGGGGGCCACCCTTCAGTGTGGTTAACATGAGTAACAATGGGAGCTCCGTCCAGTCAGCGTGCGGTCTGTGTTGGATGCCCCTAGAGGGCGGCCTGGAGACGGAACTGCCCGGCTGGCTCTCAGCTTGTTCGTCTGCCTTGGGCCATTTTTTTCAGCTCCCCTGTCTCCTCCCCAGCTGAAAGAAAAGGGCACGCTGAACACTGCTCCCCATGGCTGTTTCCCTCCTTCACATCACCCATTATTTCTCTGCTTCCCTGATAGCACAGCCGTTTGTATACAGGGCAGAGATCTCATTGCAGGCAATCAATCAGCCACGACGCGCTGGGCCATGCAGACTCCGTCGCCCTGCTTTGGTGAGTGTCGGAGATGCTGAGCCCCTGGCCTGGGCCCTGTGTCGTTCGGTCAGCTCCTGATCTGTGTCCATCTACCTACTCTGCTCTTTTTAATTCGTTCCCTCCCTCTGACCTCATTCCTTCCCAGCTCTATGTTCACTGGCCGATACTGGCTTTCTCTTCTTTTCCTCAGGAAGTAAAATAAGAGGGCCCAGTCCCTAGTTAACAAAAGCCTTCGCTGGCCTGTGCAGTGGGACCTCCTTGTGTCTCACAGACGGGACAGGGCGCACTTAGGGCTGGCCTCAGGGGCCGAGCAGGGCTCTTCTCCTTGTGCGGGGAGAGCCGTCGGCCCCGTGACCAAGACACTGGTGTGCCTGCCCACACACAGGCTCTGAAATGCGGGTGCCCACCAGCCCCCTCAGCCTTCCTGGCTGGCACCCACCTCCCCGTGCCCAGGAAGAGTGCCTGCGCCCCTCTCACTCTCCAGATGCAGCTTCATCAAATTCACACTTAGCTGGAGGCCCTCAGAATGCAGGGGTGACCGGACGGTGCAGCCACCACACCAGTGAGCGTGAGACTTAGGCGGGATGGCACTACAGACTGTCCCAGGAAGCGCGGCCCTGGGGCCCGGGCGTGTGGTCCATCTGAACAACAGCAGGCCTCGCGCGCAGGGAGGACAGGGCCATGCGGGTCGGTGGGCATTTCCTTCTTTGCTTTCTCGTTTCCCCTCACCCTCTCTTTTTTCTTTTTTCTTTGCTTTCCTTTCCCTAAACAATATTTATAGATTCAGATACTAACCTATACTAGCTTTACCTCTCTGCTTGTGGGATATCTTTGCTTTTTATTATTAATTTACATTTTATTTTCTCCTAAATTGTTGTCCGAATCCCTGCTTTTGTGGGAAATGGACTAAGAAAAATTTCCTCAACTGGGCTTCTGTGCCAAAGAGAAGAGGTGTCGGGACCCTTGTGCTTCCTCCCCAACCAATGAAATAATGATTATTTCATTAATCATATCTTCCAACCATAATTTAATTTCTTTACTGGAGGCAAATTCACTAGGAAGTTCTCACTGCTTTTCATTAAAATATTAAACATCAAACTAGCAAAATATATCTCAACTTTATAATCTGTGCAGTTTATCTCTTTCGGCAAAAGGCAACTGGAACTTACTGCGATTTTTGTGAGAAATACTGATTATCACAAGAAGTATTGTTAACTGTGTGGAGAGAGGCAGCACCTCTTTGTCAGAGCGTAAAGGTGGTTTTGACACAGGGACCCCCAATGGCACTGCTGTACTGTGGAATTTCAGACTGGAAAAACAGAAAGAAAAAGAGAGGATATGGGAGAAATATTTTGACTCAGCCTACAACAATGGAAAGAATATTACATTGGAAACCCAGAGGCTAGCATTGTGTCCTCTGCTTGGCTTATGATACAGACAATTAATGTCTCTCAGTCTCAATTGTCTTATTTATCATACATCATGTCTTACTTTGCTGTTGCACATGAAACGGTGCGTGCCTCCAGTGCACTAGCTGGCAACGAGTGCAATGCAGCTGCTGTTACCCTCATTTCATGTCCACTCACCTGTCACTTGCAACTGATGGTACATTAACACGGCATTAAACCCTCCTAGGGTGAAAGTCCTCCTTATATTGACTCCAAAATGGAATCCTGTCCTCCACAAAGTAGATCCCTCCCTGGCCTTCGAATGTGCTGGGCTCATCCCCACTTGTCTGTGTTGACCTTTGAGGACCCACTTACCCTGGACCCTCTCGACTTTTCTGCTTATCCAAATTCCATCCATTCTTTAAACCTCAGCTCAAATTTCACCTCTGTGCATGAAGCCCATCCCTACTATGTGAGCCCACAGCGTTTTCTGTGAGTTGCTTTACAAAATAATGTCACGTCTAGTGAAGGGACACTTTGTACTCTTATCTGTGAATGTAAGGAAAAACCTGAGCTGTGGAGTTCACACACCCAGTTCCTATCCAAGATTTTTATAACTAGGAAGTGAGCTAAGTGATTCTGGACAATTATTTAACTCCTCTGATACTATTTCCTAACTTTTAGAATGGAAACCATATTGTATACCTCCAAGGGTTGTTCTGAATACTAAACAAAATACACAGGTCATATATCTGATATGCATTACACGCTTAGTAAATATTTATTTCTCCCTATTGCCTGTTGTAAGAAATGTTTGTTGAGCTGAATCTATAGACGTGTCTTATCCCCCCAAACAACTAAGTAATTTAAAACAGAGATGGTTCTTTTTGATTTTTTATTACTAAGTATAACCTTTTATTACTAAGTATAACCTTTGAGTATATTAAAACATTAAGTAAACAGTTGTATTTAAACAAACTCTGTTGTTTGGATATAGAACTGAAATACAACAAAGTCTTGTGCAAAGGGTCATTATTGCTCTGATCATTTAAAAAGGGTGAGAGAAGCTTGATAACAATTCTCCTACAGTATAGCAGGTCCACATAAGTAAGGAGACTTATGTAAAGACAAAAATAATAATAATAAAATAATAGGCTTAATAGTCAAGATTAATACCAGGAAGTCCTATATAATTCTTAAAGGTCTCCTGTAACTGTGACTCTATGCCACTCATAGACATGGGAGACTCTTACTTATATTTTCTCCTCCAAGTTTTCCATTGGTTCTGGAAGACTTCCTTGGGGCACCAGGAAAAATATCCTGGCATTTCAAAATCAGCGTTTTTTGCCCAGGTCCACTTGTGTGTGATGAACACCTGCTGCCTCCCTCAGGGTTTATCTGCTGTGCTTTACAAGACTGCATCCGTCCACAGCACTCACAGGTGCAAAGTTTCAAGGGAATTAGCTCCAGGAATTATGTTGATATGAGTTTTCTGAAATAGCGTTTCTGAACCCCTCTGGAGAAGAATCATGGGGTTAAACTCGTATAAAGATAGGCAGTTTTATAGGGAGATAAGTTTCTTCCAGGATATACTAGGGAATAATCAGCAAAGCCTAATCATTACTGGTCTCTGGCTATTTGGGAAGTGAGTGCTAATACAATGTCTATAGGAGATGTCACTTTCCTTATAAATGCTTTCCTCCAATGCTCTCTCCCACTACGATGATCTTTCCTTGGAGGTCTATACATATACTTTATTCCCCTTGTGCATTCCTTCACCCTGAAAGGGTGATTTTGTGCATTAACATACCTCTTTACATCTGGCATGGCAGGTTGTCTGGATACCATTTAAAAATAATCTTGATTAATTGAAATCTAATTATGACCCTAATAATTAGTTTAATCATTTAACCATAATAGACTGAGCAAGATCTCAACATGGAAGTCAATTTTAGGTGTTATTTTAAAAGCATCTTTCCTAATATGTCCTGATACAAGTATGGATTCTGCTCATTCTCCAAACTTTAAAACAAATGATGACTCTATGATCATATATTCCTTGTTGTCAAAGAAATATTAAGTTATTTTTAATGTCCTTTCAGAAGAAGTCTGAATAACTATTTCCCATGCATGAGAGGACAAAAATATTTGTGGCCAAGTATGTTTAGGAGACATGGGTTAAAACAAGAGAGATGTTTATTTTATCTTTAGAAATTCTCAGAGTTGAGTTTTTTGGTTAATGAGAGCATGCTAACCAAAACCACACATTTCTTAAATATGCTGATTAGGTTTTCCGAAGTGGTTTTCACCTTTACTGGAACCCTGTTGCCTCTAACTGGCCAAAATGACCTTAAATGTTTCTAATACTTTCTGAGCAAATGACGGGAGATTCAGAAGACTTGGAAAAAGCCTGGCAGAAGGCTCCTTACTGGAGTCACTGTTCTTATCTGAACATTCAGAACTGTGTAGATATGTCTGGGGAATAATGTTGATTAGCTAGACACAGAGATCTACTTCTATACGGGTTTAAGAAGGTTTGAGGAGATAAAGCCAAATTAATCAGACTTGGTTTGGTTATAAGAGGGTCAGAATCAGGGGTAGCGGTGAATTTGAGGTGACCGAGCCTGTAATCGTCTGCTATTTCTTCCAACTCAGCCCTCACAAACTTACCTGAGCTGTAAGGAATGCTGTCTGAGGCCGTGCAGGCTGCTACTCGAAACAGCACAGAGCAGGGGGCCGGTAAACAGCAGAAATCTGTTTCTCACAGTCTGCCAGCGTGGGGGGTGAGGCCTTCTTCTGGCTGCACCCTTCTTGCACCTCCTGGTGGGGGGACTGGGGAGCTCCCTGAGCTCTCTGGGGCCTCATCTACGGGGCACTAATCCCATTTAAAGGGCTCCCCACTCATGGCCTGACCCACTTCCCAAAGGCCCCCTTCCCAGTACCATCACCACAGGCATTAGGTTTCCAGCATACGAACTGTGAAGGGACACATTCGGGGGATAACTGCTGAAGGGAAGCGCTACAACAGCAGTAACACTGAAGGTAACTGTTTCACCGAATTTCCTGGGTCACCCTGAAGACTTCCGTGTGTGGCTTCCCGACAAGGACAGTCGGTAGCATCGTCCTTTCTTGGGTTCGAGCATCCATAGTTTGGCCCTGAGGAGAGATGCAGCAGTGCAGGTGGCCACTGAAGGGCTCAACGCTGCCCTGGAGAGGTCGGAAGTGCACAGCTTCAGGATAAAATTCCAAAACCTGATAAAAAGTCATTAGGTTCCCTTTGCAGCTGGTCCCTGACCCACAGGCTCGTCACAGACAGCATCCCAAGCATGGTCATGCAGAGACTTGGTGCCGGTTGGTCCAAGTGACTTCATTGTTCCTTCCTTCTCTTCTCCTGTGTGGGTCTGGGGAGCAAGAATGGGTAACCCTCTGCTTACGGCTGCCAGAGGGGTCACGGTTGGAGAGCGCCCTCCAGCAAGTCCGGGCTCCCCCAGCTGGCAGGGGGAAAACGCTTCTCTCGCATTTTCATTTGCTCCCCAAACACACTGGTAGCTGCTCTTGACCACGTGTTCTTCCAGGCACCAGGAAAAACATACCTATGTGCAAGACCTTAATCCTGTGGACTTTATAAGATGGTATGAGGAGAAAAGCAACAAAAATTAAATATAGACAAATATATGATGTCAGCTGATGATGAGTTTTAAAAAGAAAAATATGTCAGGATAAGAGAAAACAGTGATTATTTGTGTCCTTATGACGACGAAGTGAGGCAGCCAAGCGCCCAGGCATCCGTGACCCCGCGTTTGCCCAGCAGCACTGGGGCCCGTTCCCGGGCTCCAAGGGTTTCCGTGCGGCCACAGGGGCGTGAGCCTGGGAATCCCGAACGGGAGCTGCGGTCACTCTGCACCGGGCCCACCGCACAGGGGCCTTCGGCCCCGGTGACGGGGCAGGAAACCACTGGGGCGTGATGCAGAAGAGTGGCGTTTGCCTAAGGTGCCGGGGTGCACAGCTTTAAACCAAAGACGAGCGGGACAGGCTGCGCCCCAGGTGTCAGTCCTCGGAGAAGGATCTGGCCCCTTCCCTCCGCTATGTCCCCACAACTGGAAGGAAGCTGCCTTGGCGCCCTGCATCGTGTCACCACAAGTCAAGGTCTGCAGGCAGGAAGGAAGTGGGACTTGTATGTTTCTCTTGATTGGTGAAGAAAATGTTTCCCAGATGCCCTCAGATTGCATAGTAAAAACGCAGCCATTTACCCACTTCAAACCGACAACCACAAAGGAGGAACAGGACTCACAGGACTGATTTAGACGAAATATATTCCTCTCTTGAAGCTGAGATTTATTGAACACAATGCCTTCCCACCCCCCACCCCCAGTACTTGAGCAGAACCTGAATTGTATCAGGAAAAGGTGCTGGGGAGGCAACCAGCAGTGTTGTGAACCTATCTAAAGACACATTAGAATCTGCTGGACAGATTAAGGGGGAATGGCATAAAGCCCAGCCCGTCCATAAAAGGAGAAGGCTACGAACAGTTCTGCCTATTACATAAGCCCTTCCTCTCTTCATTTTTTCCCACATCCTGATTCTGTGGCTTTGTGTAGTCTTCCCGGTTTATTAAACATCTCAGAAATCTGCTGTTCCCAAAGTTTATTAATCTTTCCCAAGTCATTTGGTTTGCAGGGCTTTGTAAGTATGGAAGTGTAAAGTGTTTGTTTATTTGCTTAACTCCAGGCATGTGCTTATTGGCCAGCCCTCTGCTAATTCTAAATTGGTCTAAAAGATGCTTTGAGCCTAATGCATTCTTCCTTTTTAGGAAGAAAGTTATAAAAATAAGAAAACTCCTTCTAACAAGAGAGGAACATGTTCCACCTAGAAATCAATGCAAGCAACAGTCTCTCTTCAAACACGATGGATCATTGATTCCAGGGCTGGATCCGGTTGTACATTTCTTGAGCTGTTGTTACCCATGTGTCCAAGTTACACTCTGTGCCCTTTGATTCCTTAGGAAAGCCTCCGTTTTTCTGTTCTCATGGAGTCCTAATGTTATTTTGATTTCTTCTGTCTCCTATATCTTAAAAGTTCAGTAAATAATTTAATAAGTCAAAATTGCCAATATAAATGCAGAGTCAAGTTTAATCAGTTATCTTTCACATGGGTATTTTAGTTGAAGAGTAAGTTTTACGTCAAAAGACTGCACCTCTAAATTGCAGAATTCTGAGTTCCAGGAGGCCATTGCAAATGTACCTGGACTATGTGAAGGGGGCTGAAACTATTGCCCTCACATCATGTATTTTTTTGTTGTTTATGAAGCCAGCCTGATTGTCTTGGGATTGATGTGTTGAGTGTCTTTCTGAGGAACTAAACAAACATAATTTTATCTTAAAAAATAAGTGTGAGATAATTAAATCAGTTAAAAATGCTAAATAGAACAGAATTGTAAAACGGAAAAAATATTGGACTGAAAACGAGGAGAATGAGTCTCTAACCGAACTCCACTTCTGGTGAACTCTAAGACTTTGACCTAATCTCTCATCATCTCTGCGTGGGTTTTCTTGTTTTTTAATCGAAGAACTTTGCTGGAATAATCTCGAATGCCCTTCTAAGCCTTCTGATTCCTTAACGTATGCTTCCTCTGTAACGAGTACTTGGTAAGAGAAAAGGAAGGGGAGAAATGGGATCAAGTGTGTGAATCATTCTAAGTTTTTGATACATTTGCAAACTGATTAGGGAGATACAATTACAGAACAATGAAAAACCAGGTATAATCAAAAATGACTTGTACCAACAAAAACTACTGGTGATAGCACATTGTCTCGGAGAATCCGTGTAGCAGACACAGGAAAGATGTGGAGACGCCTGTAGGAAGACGACGGTCAGTGAAGGACGGATGGAGGTGTGCAGTCAGAGGGGAGGTGGCTAGGTGCTCCAGGGGCCCAGTGAGGGGCGGACCTCAGGGTGAGCACGTGCTCGGAGGTGGCCAGGAAAGGGGAACCAGAGGTCCTGTGCCAACGTGTGCAGATGAGTCAGGATGGGTTTGAAAGAACTTAATTATGAATTTCCTTACAAATAAGGGACTATGCATACATTTAATCCTCCTACTTGGCACAGTCTTAGGAGTAAAAGAGGCACCATTAATAATTATTCTAGAACGATAGATGTAGCCTGTACTATCTCAGGTAAATTGGGACATATGTTCACCTGCTTCTAAGGAATTCATTTCTTCCCCTTTTTAAACGTGGTGGCTAATGAATCATAGGTTGAAACTGCACAGTCTTAACTTAGGTAGTGAAAGTGGAGCCTGCTTGCATGTGGTCTGCTCTAAAGTCTGGTTCTTTCCATCAGCTCCCTACAGACACAAACATACAATATGGACTTGTTATGGTACAGATATTTCCAGTGTGGGATTGCTAAGGATACCTACGGGGGCAGAAGACCACCCTGGGGGTAGAAACATGGTGTGGTGAGAGCGATTAACTACTGAGCTAGATCTGCACAGAGAGAAGAGAGATGAAAAACATCAAGGGCTGTAAACAATGTTAAAATCATCTCAGACTACACACTGTCACTGCCAGATGGATCTCTCAGCCCTGATTTCCTTGACATTTACGTGTGCAGTTCCTTCCTCTGAAATCTTTGCATTTTGCTAGTGGTGGAAGACAAGCCGCAATTCCCAAACCACACTGTGCTCGGCTCCTTCTGTGGCCACCCGGCCGCTGACATTTTTCTCTTTGTAGAACGCGCTCTGAAATCAGCCAGAGACACAAAAATATTTGGCATCTGAATGTGAAGATGGGCACTGAAGACAGTGGGGAACAGAAACGTGGTCCCTGTTCTCCCAGAGCCTTTTTTCCAGCCGGGAATAAGCATGGTTCTAAAAAGGAGCCTCTGATGAAGGTCAGAATTCTATGCATGTGAACTGGGTGATCTCCCTTATCAGACCAGATAAACTAGCTCTAGCTGAGTATTAATGATTATAACTGTACAATAGTAAAAAGAGCCACCATTTACTAACAGCCTACTATACATGAAGTACTATCCCAGGGCCTGCATGAGCATCTTGAATGATCCTTACAAAACTCTGGTCAGAGGTAGTGTTATAAATATTCACAAATGAAAATTTCATAGCTCTGAAAAGTGGTGACTTTCATGACACCACAAGCCCAGTGAGTAGCCGAGACGAGGTCAAAACTTGTGTCTTTGGGGATGCAAAGCCTTCTGCCTTCCTGCGCTGAGTTTAGTTTCTCTGAACCTCAGTCTCTTTGTGTGTGAAACCATGTGGAGTCTGTGCTGTGGGCTTTTGCAGTGAGGATCGTCCATGAGGTGTGAGCAGCCAAAGCCTGGTGCGGGGCTGTCCCGTGATCAGTCTCCACCCCCAGACCGCCTTGGTGTCTACATCTCAGAACCAAAGTATTCTGGACACATTTCCCTCCACTCCTTTCCTGACGTTTCTGCCTTTCAAGGGCAGCCCTGGACCCGTGTCTACAGCCGAGCTCTTCTCACACCATCTGTGGCTCTTGTCCTGAGCCCCAGAAAGAAGAAGGATAGCAGGGCTGACATCAGTTAAGCATTTGTTAGGCTCTATATATTTTACAGATTTTATCTCATTTAATCTAAGCAACCTCTGTGACCAGCACTTTAATTGCCCGTATGTAGCGATGAGAAAACGGGACAGAGAGCGCCTAACGAGTTGCCTGTGACTCCATGGCCAGTGAGTGTCAAGCTGGATCGGAATCCAGGGTAGTCCGTTCCCAGACCACAGATTCCTCCTACCGTGTCCGCCACTGACTTCTCTTGTCATTGGGTAAAGATCTCACAATAGCCTGTGAGTTTAAAATGTAGTCACACATACACGTGATCCTAAAAGTTAGATGATTGAAGTACGCTGGGTGATAACACAACATATCAATGATAGTTCAATAAAAAATATGTTAAAAAATAGAAAGGATGATACAGAAGGATGGAAGAAAAGCAGTCTTTCCCTTAAGCAGATACTAACCTAAATAGGACCTGGTCTGTGGTCACAGAGTAGAGATCGATCTTTGGGAATTTAAGGTGCAAAGTGAAGTTAATACTGAGAAGAGCTTATCGGAGAACAGAGGCAAAGAACCCTGTCGTAAATCATAAGAAGGATTTTCCACTGTGAAAATGATACTAGAAAGGGACCTGGTGGTGGAAAAGCAAGGCGATCTGGTGCAGGGAGCAGAAGGCCTGGTGGTCAGTGGGCATCGCGCCCCAGAGCCCTGAAATCAGGCTGGGGACAGACTGAAGGGAAAGAGGCTTCGCTTATTTGTTTTCACTGATTTTTTGAAAAGAAATTCAGAAATGCACCACACTCTGAATGTTCCAAGGTGGGAGGAGGGGGGTGTTCTGATTTGAGCTTAGAAAAGTGCCTAAACCAGTGGGAAAAGAAGCAGATGTCTGTCCTCCATGATTGAGGAGTGAAGGAAGGGCAAGGAAAGGAGCAGACGTGGCCATGAGCTTTTATTCAGGTGACTGAGTCTACGTCAAGTCAGCTGAAATATGGTGTGACTACATAAGTTCCCCCTGAGTGTGTCATGTTTTGATAAGATCCATGTACCTCCTCCACGGCTTCAGGCCTGTGGTGCGCCTACTCTGATGGGTGCCCTCAGCCCCGGGCCCAGAAACTTCTCAGTAATTTCTGCCCTTTCCTCTTCCACCCTGGTGCAATGGTGGCTTCCTGCCGTGGCTGAGCTATAGTCAGCTCACTGCGTCCAGTTCATTCTCGACCACCCGCCATCTGTGTGACTGACGCCCTGCATCCGATTCCCTCGCAGTGGTCCTTTGTTACCAACGCGCTAGTCTCCTAGGGCTGCTGGAATAAATTGCCACAAACTGGGAGGTGAAATACAGCAGATGTTTATTGTCTCAGTTCAGGATGTCACAAGCCCAAAATCAAGATAGCAGGCCTGGTTCTTCTGCTGGTTCTGAGGGAGAATCTGTTCTGTGATGCTTTCTAGATCTTGGTGAGCATCTGCAGTCCTTGGTGTTTTGGGCCTGTGGGTGCATCCCTCAGATCTCTGCCCCATCTTCACAGCACGTTCTTTCTGTTTCTCTGTCCAGCTTCCCTCTTTTCTCTTATAAGAACATTAGTCATCGGATCAAGGACCCACCCTAAGTCCAGGAGTCTCATCTTGAGATCCTTCAGTTAATTAGCATCTGCGCCAAGCCCCTATTTCCTAGTAAGTCACATTCACACGTACTGGGAGTTAGGACTTGGACCTATGTTTTGGGGGCCACTATTCAACTGACTACAGCTTTTCCTGATTTCTGTTTAGAAATTAATCCTTTTCAGAAGAGATGCAGACTGGACTCCACTCTCATGTTCTGGAGCGGCACTGTTCCATAGAGCCTTCCATGAGGATGGGCATGTCTTCTCTCTGTATTGTCCAATTCCGTGGCCATCAGCCATGTGTGGCTACTGAGTATTTGAAAGGTGGTTAGTGCAGCTGAGGAACTGAATCTTTAACTTTATTTCATCTTAATTAAGTTTCATGCATCTGGGATCTATGGCACTGGACAGAGCAGTTTTACAGGGAGAATTGGCAGACACCAATCACTTTAATTCAGGGCAGTGAGGGTGGGCACTTGTGGGGAGCCAGGGATAGATCTGCAAAAACAGTGATGTAGGGGTGGGGCTCTACCAGGTTGGAAAGGGGCCTCAGCCTCAAAATAACAAGTGTGAAGGGACAGAACTGAGAAACTCGAGTCACACCACATCTAGGGCACAGGGTCTCAGAAGAAGGGATGTTGCAGGGGGGCTGCAGATGACTCTGTCACCCTGATGGGAGCCCCGAGCCTTGTCCGTGGTGTGAAACAGTGCAGTGAAATGCTTATATTTATTTTCCCAGATTCATTGGAGTATAACTGACAAAAAAAATTGTACATTCCAGGTGTACAGCATGATGATTCGATATGCCTTGTGAGATGGTTACCGCAATCAGGCTAACATAGCCGTCATTTCTGTAGTTAACCACTGTGAGTGTTTGGGGAGAACACTGAATATCCCTTGGCAAATTTCCAGTGTGCAATACGTATTGTTAACTATAGTCACCGTGCCTTACATTAGAGCTCCAGAATTTGTCCCACGTAACTGACACTTTGTACCCTTCAGCCACCATCTGTCCACTGCCTCCGCTCCCAGCTCCAGAAACCCACCATTCTATTTTCTGCTTTTATGAGTACGACTCTTTTAGATTCCATTTACAAGTGAAATCAGAAGACAGCCTCACCTGGGAGCAGAATGGAGGGTGGGATGGAGAAGCGTAAGCCCGGACCAGTTTCCTGTTCTAGTTCCCCACAGAGAACATACATGGCATTTGCCATGCATGCATTATCCGAATTTGAGAGCTGACTAAACTGTGCCTATGTTATATATAAGAACCATGTATACGTTTCCATTTTGCATGTACACACCAGTTAGTAAAGGTATCATATTCCTTAGAGCATTAAAGCCTTAAAAAAAAATCTCTTTATTTCCAGGTTGTCCAAGGGGTTCCATATTATACGTGAAAAGAAATAAGATTCCCTGTGAGTTTTGCCTTTTACCCAGAACCACTTTGAGGACAGCAGAGTTGGCCATCTTTCAGTTGGTGGGCCTCTGAATTAGATGACAGCACCAGTTCCTCTTGTCATTCATGGCCTGCTCATCGGCATTCATGATAATTTCTGCCATTACGCAGGCTCTGCTGTTCTCCACAATGGCTTCTGCCCTGTCATTGCAAGGACCCCCATTAATCTAAAAGAATATTATGACATTGTGAGCTTACAGAAGACAAAATTCATGACTGACACAATGAAGGCTTAAATTATGCTGCTTTGGGTGATGAGAGATACAAAGCTGTACTTTTTTAACTTTTGCAAAATTGGAATTTAGCAGCTGTAGGAAAATTTCTTGTATAATGAAAGTGGATGGCGTTCAGACCCAACCAATTCCAGGCCTGCCTTGAGGAAACCTTTTATTTCAGGAAGAGATTAAAATTTCAAAGCTGTTTTCTGGTGGCATTTTTATTGATAAACCTGCATTTAAAGCAGATCTTTAAAAAATGCGTGAGATGCACATGGCCAGAACCTGCTCCGTTAGAAGCTGCTGCCTGGAGCCTTGAACGCTCACAGAATTTTACAGACCGTCTGGACTGTCTCCAAGTTATGTTTGACATATGTTAAATTTTTTTTAACACTCAGCTCTGCTTGATGAGAAAGATTGACTTTGAGGGGTAGGTTCCTTTGTTATTAAGTAGTAGAGATTGTTTACTTTTTTTTTAACTGTGAAAAGGAAGGAAAAGTGCAGTTTTAAATTTTGACAAAATACATAGCAAAAGTCCTTCTCTGCAGTAGCTTCCCTCCATACATAAGCTGTCATCTGTATGGTTATCATAGGTGACCTGCTATGTACACCACCTTGAACACTGAAGCTTGCTTTATTTTTATTAGTGAGGGAATCTCGGAAAGGTAGGGATTAGTTCAAGTTCTCTGACTCTTGGGAGCAATCTAGGAGAAAAATAAGCTTTATTTCCTTGCTTATGGTCGAATACTTTTTTGCAACATTGTGCTCAAATAAATGAGTCAATATTTATTTAATATGTCCTCAGTGCCTCTCCTTGTGCTGGACATCCGAAGTGACTTTGATACCAGGAAGTCTGCAATTCTTTTTGGAAAACTAGCTAGCACACATGAAAGAATTCTCTGTACCCCCAGCCATCAGGGAAATGCAGATCAGAACCACAGAGATGTCCCCTCACACCAGTCAGAATGGCCACCATCCAAAAGACAAGAAGTAACAGGTGTTGGTGAGGATGGGGAGGAGAGGGGGTCCTGTGCTCTGTTGGTGGGAGTGTCAGCTGGTGCAGCCACTGTGGAAGGCAGTATGGAGGCGCCTCAAACCATGATAATTAAAACTATTATATGACTTAACAATCCAATTTATGGGTATATATCTGAAGGAAATAAGAACAGGATATCAAAAAGATATCTGCACTCCCATGTTTATTGCAGTATTATTCATAATAGCGGAGATACGTGTTCATCAGTGGGTGAGCAGGTAAAGCTGTGGAATATTATTCAAGCATAGGAAGGAAATCCTGCCACTTGAAACATGGATGGACCTTGAGGGCATTACACCAAGTGAAATGAGTCAGACAGAGAGAGACAAACGCTGTGTGATCTCACTCTTGCGGAATCTAGGAAACCTGGACGTGCAGAAGCAGAGAGGAGAGCGGTGGTTACCAGGGGCTGGTGGGGCAGTGCACTGGGGCAACGTGGCTAAAGATACAAAACTGCAAACAGACAAATGATTTTTGGAGCTCTCATGGACAGTGAAGTGATTATAATCAACAGTACTGTATTGTATGGACTATTATTCAGCCATCAAAAAGAAAGAAATCCTGCCATTTGGGACAACATGGATGGACCTAGAGGGCATTATGCTGAGTGAAATAAACCAGGTAGAGAAAGAAAAATACCATATAATTTCACTTATGTGTGAAATCTAAAACAAATAAACAGACAAATAGTTCATGAACACAAAGCAGATTGGCAGTAGGCACAGGGGAGGCGTGATGGGTGGGTGAGATGGGGGTAAAAAGGGACAAACATCCAATTATAAAATAAATTAGTCATGGGATGAAAATACAGCATAGGAAATACAGTCATTTTACTGTATGTACATTATTTACATAATGTAATATCTTTGCATTTTGATGGCAGCTATACTTATTGTGGTACACAGTAACAATCACTGCGTTGTACACCTGAAACCAGTATAATATTGTATATCAATTCTATTTCAAGTAAAATAAAGCAACACTGTATTATATATTTCAAAGTTGCTAAGAGACTAGATCTTAATTGTTCTCCCCACAGAAAGGAAATGATAATTGTTTTAGAAGTGTGGGCTGACTTCACAGTGGCAGTTACGTTCCAATACATAAATGGATCAAATTAAACACATTGTACACCTTAAACTTACACAGCTAAATGTCAGTCATGTTTCAGTTAAAAGAATGGTGGATTTAGATACACAGCACTGAGGGGTTCATTCCATCTTGGGGGAGCAGAATGATGCTATGCATGGTGTTACAGAAGAAAGGCTATGAAGGCTGCTCCTGTAAACAGACTCTGGGCAAGGCAGGTAAACCGAGGCACAGTGTCTCCACCGGATAAATAATGCATTGATGATTGGAAACATTGCCCAGTCAGCCACAGCTGTGCATTTCTGCCTGAGGGTATGTGAGTCTGTTAAACTTCCCATTGTGTGGCACCAACTCAAGTGGGATTTGCTTCAAGTAATGACGTGGAGGGATTTCAGTGATTTGGGTCAACGTCTCTGACCTCCTGCGAGAACATTCAGAGATGAGGAGCTGTCTCTTGTCCTTGTGGCTCGTATGATCTCACTGTATGGATAGACTGGCTCAGGGTGAAGTTGTGAAGAGCTTGGTTAAGTTTCACATGCTCTCAACACCATCCGAGAAGTATTCTCACTGACAGGGCTTCTCCAGGAATAGGTGCCCTTTTGCCATTCCAGAAACATCTCATTCTCTAGAGAGAACGTCAAAAATAAGACTCCCTCACTAGTAAATCAGTTTTGTGTTGACAGCTCCTGAAGCCAGTGGGGACGTATTAAATGAGTTTACACCAAACTGAATATTTCAAAACGTAGCCCAAGGTGGAGCCTCCTGTGCCCCAGAGACACATGCTCAGAGAAGAGCTAACATCCCGACGGATGCTGTGCGCTTGCTATCATGTCCTGCCTCATACGGGGACTTTCTTTCCAAAGTGATCAATTGCATTGAAATTTTTATGGTCTGTTCCTTGTCATGCACTGCATAACTTTTATCACTGTTCCAAAAAATGGGGTAGATGAGTCTTCTGCTTTAAGTTTTAAGAGTTCACTTTCTACTCTATATTCTGCATGCAGAGACTTTTAAAACAAAACCTGAAAATTGTGCCTTCATTTTTTATAATAATTGATCCCTGTATAAAAGAAAGCAATAAATTCCCCCAAATTTCTATAAGTAATCACTCTTAACATGATTCCAGAGACAAAACTTTGCTATTTAAGAAGATGGGTAGGTAGATAAATAGAAATGACTTTAAAAAACAACTGGTACTACAAATGCTTTTAAAAAAAAGGTGATAAACATCACTTTACTTGAATTGAACAGGAAAGACAAATTCAATAAAGGAATATAATCCCCAAATTAAAAATATTCTTTTCCTTTTTCTTTTTGCTTCAAGAGACACCATTTCTATAAAATTTAAGGGTAAAAGATCATGAAAACACACTAAGAAATTGAAGTTATGCTATTTTTTAAACTACATTATTCAATTAGTAGAAATGAAAGGAATTGAAAGGATGGGACATCATGTTTTTCATAGTACTTTTAAGTTAATATTCTATTTATGTTTGTAAAATTTATATTCTATTCTATAATCACAGTTATACTTACGGATACTGATCCTATAGTTAAAAGTTGTAATGTTCCCCAACAGCTTCTCCATTCCTGTGTTATTTTCAAACTAGCAATCGTTGGGGTGAATTTTACCGTCTCCCCCTTCCCAGCTGAGCAGAGAGCTCAAAGATTCTGCATTTCCTGAGACTGCTCTTATTTGAGAACATTTCCTATCGCCTTTCTACACTTGGAGTGACGAGTATTTTCAGATCCATTGCTTGCTAGACCCTAAACCATTGTCTTTCAAAAGTTTGTTTTCTGCCAGTGTAGCCTTTTCACTGACTTACAATGATACTAATCATATCAGCTAAACTATGTATTTTGTACTTTTATTGATAATACGTTCCTGGAAATATCAGCTCCCCTTTTATCCAGGCCGGCTCCGCGGGACTTCGGCCCAGCAGCGTCTGGAGACTTGGTTCGCGCCCGTCCGTCGCCATCCTCCTGCGTCCGTGCCCCTGACTAATGACCCTCCCTGGCTTCTTCCTGCACACCAGCCATGCCCCGTCTGCAGCGGTTATGGGCAGGGTGAAAAGGCTGCCCGGCAGGCAGAGGACGTCGTGGTGCCCGGCTTCAAGTGGTTGTCACCAGCAGTGTGTCATGGTGGGGTGTGGCACCACCGCCCTCCCTCCGAGCTTCCCTCCCCGCCCCTGCTCCCCTCCCCCCACCGGCTCCCCTTCCCCCTCTGGGCTCCCCCCAGGATCCCCTCCCCTCTCCCCTCTCCCCCTGGGCTCTCCCCCAGGATCCCCTCCCCCACAAGCTCCCCTCCCCCTTTGGGCTCCCCTCCTTCCCCCCTGAGCTCCCCTCTGCTCCCTGGGCTCCCCTCCCCGCTCTGGGTTCCCCTCCCCCCTCTGGGCTCCTCTCCCCCCCACTCCTCCTAGGCTCCCCCCTCCTCCTCATTGGCACCCCCTTTGCCCTCGCCACTCCATGTAATGTCTGCTCTTGCTTTTCTCCCCCAGGCTGGCAGTCTGTGGGCCCTCAGTGCTGCCAGTGAATTCCAGCCATTGTGGTTCTTGATCATTTGTTGGTGACTTCTTTTTTAAAACTATGAAATCTACTTCCTTTACTCCTGGGATCTGAAATTCCCCAGTGGTGGATGTTGCCAAGAAAAGCTCTTATATGGATTTTCCTCTTCATTTATTTTTTTTATTGTTTTCTCTTTTACGAACTGTTACCGTGTAGGTGCTCGACCTTGTGGACTAGTTATCTAGTTTTCTCAATTTTTGCGTTCTCTCTTCTGGTTGCTCTGTTTGGGGAAGAGTTGCACAATCTCACTCCCCGACCTTCCTGTGAACGATGCGTGTTTTAAAAATAATCACCGACATGCTTACATTTCTAAGGCTTTTTATTTACCTTTCAATGTTCCTGTCTTATTTTGTTTTCTTGTTTCCTGAATGAAATTGTTTTCTTTACCTCTCCAATGATATGAATAATAGATTAAGCCTTTTTTTAGTCTCTGTACTTTGCTTTTGTACAAACCATTTTTTTCTTCTATTTTCTTGTTTGAGCCCCTGCAGTAGATATGAGAAGCTTTCTTTAGAAGTCTGGAAATTCTTAGTTTTTTTTAAATTGAAGTATCATTGATAAACAATATTATATTGGTTTCAAATGTACAGCACGGTGGCTCACCGGTTACCCACATTGTTAAATAGTTGCCCCACTAGAGCAGTTACTATCTGTCAGCATAGAAAGATGTTACAGGACCATCGGCTGCATCCTCCATGCCGTACTACTATCCCCGTGAACAACCTACATTATGATTGATATATTTTGTGCCCCTTTACCCCCTCACCCTCTCCAGTTACCCACCCGAGTCCCTCCCCCATGGTAACCACCAGTCCCTTCTCAGGGTCTATGAGTCCCCTGCTTTTGTTCATTCTGGTTTGGTTTATTTATAGATTCCACAAATAAGTGAAATCATATGGTATTTTTCTTTCTCCACCTGGCTTATTTATTACGCTTGGCATAATACCCTCTAGATTCATCCGTGTCATTGCAAATGGCAGGATTTATTATTTTTTATGGCTAAATGATAATTTCATTGTGTATATGTACTGCCTCATGATTAAGGTGTGTGTGTGTGTGTGTGTGTGTGTGTGTGTGTGTGTGTGTGTGTGTGTGTGTGTGGCACGCCTGTATATAATACAGTTAAAAGGCTAATTTGAAGTTTTATGGACATAGTGGAACTTGTCAAAGTTGAGCTTTACTCTGTCGCAATGTTAGACTATTCTTTGTTGAATCTAAGGCCGGAATCTGTGAATCTTTCCTATAGGGCTGGCGGGTTCCTTCAAGAAGACTCTTCAAGTCTCCTGCCTAGGAAGTAAATCTCTGGTACCAGGAGAATGAGACACAGAGGGGCCCTCTAGGTTCCTGAGCCATTTGAGGATTTTAGAGGATGAAGTAGGCCTTTTAATATGCTTGGATGTTTCGTACACACCCGTATGTTTTCCAGTTTCCAATAGTTATTGCTGTGCTTGTGTTCTTACCTTCCTTCATTATTAATGTCAAGCTTTATTATAGCTTCAGTGATTTTTAGAGTGGAGTGGACTTATTTGTATACATTCAATCTAACATTTTGCCTTTGAATTCTGTCATTTTATTTTAATTTTACTAATTTTTCTCTTTATGCTAAACTGGCTAAAATTATCTCAAGCCTTTTCTTAATTCTACTAAATTGATTTCCAACTGGATCTGCCTTATTCTATGTTCTTTGCAATTTATTTAAAAAGAGTAACAATACTAACACATAAGACCTCAGCAAAAGACAATATTTTTACTCTCATTTCACAGATGAGAAACAAAGTCCCCTAGAGCTTAGGTCATTTCCCAGGGAAGGAGGCAGGATTCAAATTCAGGAAGTGATTTTTCATACATGTGTTTCTAACCACTGTGATATTCTGGCTCTGTGACGTTATTCTACTTCCTTATTTACAACCTTAAAAATCCCTTTTCTGTAATTTTATCATTTCACTGCTGAAATCTACTTTTGTTGAGTCTTGAATCTCAGTAAATTCTTCAGTAGTAGAAAGCGTGTTTTCTGTTTCTTGCTTCCACCTGCTTCCATACCAGGTTCTTTCATATAGGCAGCACACTATGTTTCTTCAATCATTATTATATTATCGTTAACCCTGCAAAACAGCATCCTTTCACAGTTAACATAACTATTTGTCCATTTACTCATGCTTCGTGTGGGCAGAGTTAACTGCTCTGCTAGTGTGGGGGTGACACAGATGTCAGTGCACCCTTAGCTGGAATTGTCTGTCTTCTCACTGAATTATTCTGTAAGAGATGGGGTAATGCTTTTCCTTGAGTGGCCTTTCATCTATGTGAGGATCCCTTGATGGGAGACCTAGGCGTGGAGGGTGGGAGACTTTCTCCATTATTAAATAATTTCAGATCAGCCTCATCACTGCCCAGTATGCCTGTGAAGTCTCTGTGCTCCAGCTCGCCCCTCCAGCCAGCAGCACCCCTAGGAGCCCCCGGGGCCCTGTCTGTGCTGATGTCCTGGGGTGGCCTCAGGGCCTCTACTACAAGCAGTCCTACTGCAGCCTGACCCGACACCACTGTGATCGCACCGCCTCAGACATCCTTCATCTCAGCCGCAGGGTGTCTATGGATTCTTTCCCACTTGGATTGTTCCTCTGCACTTCCTCTGGGCATAGCTGAGGTGGGGGCAAAACTGAGAGATAAAGAGTTTAGCAAAAAACACATCTTCTCTTTCTAGCCTTGGACACCACCATTGTGGTTTATGACTTGAGATTATAAACTGTCTACTCATTAGGTAAGATAGCAAACTCTGGTCTTTTTAAAAAGTATTTTGAGTTGTTTAATTATATATTGGAGGAGAGGTACTCTGTAATGCAGTACCTTTCCATTGCTTCATTTTAATGATAATGGTATACACTTGTAAAATCTATCAGCGAGTCAGCCTAGGAGAACATAGAGATTAGAGGTCACCTCAGTATAAATAGGCGGGGTGCATTTTTATTGCTGCCCAGGAAATAAACGTAGACATTATTTTGCTCAAGCCATTCATTTACCCATAAAGAAATTGAGGTCCAGAGAGATTAATTTCCTGAGCTTTCACTTCTGTGGGATCAAAACTCAAATATCCTACTACGCAGTCTACAGATGTGTCCACCTCACCAGGATGCATTTTGTGTGGCCTTGAATGCGGTAGACTTTATACACAGGATCTGCGTGTACTTCTGCACTCAAATAGTTCTAGTTTTTTTCCAAGGAAGGTATACAACATCTAATAAGCTCTCCATGCAATTTTCCCCCTTTATTCAAGTAGAACTGACAAAATTATAAGACACGCCAGATGATTTGGTATGTATGTATATTGTGAAGGGATGGATTTACTGCCCATCCGGTTAGTTAACATATCCAACCTCTTACACATCCTTTTTAAAATTTGAATGTAAACATTTAAGTTCTGCTCTTAGCAAATTTGGATTATACAACACAGCATTATTAACTATAGTCACCATGTTACCCATGAGATCCTTGGATCATACTCATCTTACAGCTGAAAGTTTGTACCCTTTTACTAACATTTACCAATTTCCCCCACCCACCAGCCCTGGGAGCCTCACTTCTACTTTCCGTTCCTCTGAGATTGACTTTTTATTAGGCTCCACATGCAGGCGATGCCGTATATATTTGTCTTTCTGTCTGGTTTACTTCATTTAGAATAATGCCCTCCAGATTAGTCCATTTGTTGCAAATGACAGGATTTCTTTCTTTTAAGGCTAGATAATATTACATATATTTTTTTCTTTATTGATTCCTTCATTGATGGACATTTCTTTATCTTGGATAACTCCATAGTTTGGCTATTATGAATAATGCTACTACGAACATGAAAGTAAAGTATAGATATCTCTTTGAAATAATGATTTCATTCCCTTTGGATATATTCCTAGAAGTGGGATTGGTGGATCATATAGTAGTTCTGTTTTTAATTTTTTAAGGAATTTCTAAACTGTTTTCTGTGGTGGCTGCACCAATCTGCATACCCACTAATGGTTCCCTTTTCTTCACATTGTCACCAGCACTTGGCTATCTCTTGTCTTTTTGATGATCCCATTCTAACAGGTGTAGGAGGGTATCTCATTTTATTTGCATTTCCCTGATGATTAGTGATGTTGAGCACCTTTTCATGTGCTTGTTGACTATTTGCATGTCTTCTTTTGAAAAATGTCAAGTTAGGTCCACTGTTCATTTTTTTTTGATATCATTAACATACAATTACTTGAACAACATTATGGTTACTAGACTCCGCCTATTATCAAGTCCCCCACACATACCCTATTACAATCACTGTCCATCAGCATGGTAAGATGCTATAGAATCATTACTTTTTTAAATTGAGTTATTGTTTTTCTGCTCTTGAGTTTTGTAAGCACTTTCTGTATTTTGAATGTATTAATCCCTTATTGGAAGTGTTATCTTTTTGTAATTTATTCCTAGTTTCATACCATGTGGTCACAAAAGAGACTAGATATGTTTTCAGTCTTCTTAAATTTATTAAGATCTTTTTGTGGCCTTACATGATTTATCCTATAAAAGGTTCCATGTACACTTGAGTAAATGTGTATTCTGTTGCTGTTAGAGGGCATGTTCTGTATACAGTATGTCAAATTGGTCTATAGCATTGTTCAAATCCACTGTTTCCTTATTGATTTTTGTCTGGATGATCTATCCATTGTAGTAAGTAGGGCATGGAATTCTTGTGTTATTGTTGACTTTCTTTTTTTTCAGATCTGTTAATATTGGTTTTATATATTTAGTTGCTCCTATGTAGGATGCATAAATATTTACAATTCTGTTATCCTATGAATTGACTCATTATTAAATAACTTTCTTTGTCTCTTGTTACAATCTTTGGCTTAAAGTCTGTTTTGTCCAATGTAAGTATGGCTACCCCAGTTTCTTTTGCATGGACTGTCTCCTCATTTCTGTTTATTTTCAGTCTATGTGTCATTTCTGTTTATTTTCAGTCTATGTGAGCTCTAAAAGCTGAGCTATTCCCTTGTGAGCAGCATTTGGTCTTGTTTTCCTATCCATTTAACCATGCCGTGTCTTTTGATTGGAGAATTTAGTCCATTTACATTTAAAGTTATTGGTGGGTTTGTACTTATTTTTTACATTTGGGAATTCTTTTGTGGTTGTTTTGTAATTACTTTCTTCTTTTCTTCCTCTCTTCTATCTTAGGCTGATAATAACTTAATTCTGAATGCACACAAGAGCCCCACCCCATATTTTATATTTTTGACTTCACAATTTGCATCTTTTTACATTGTGTACCCATTAGCAAATAATTACAGCTATAGTTATTTCTAATACTTTTGTCTTATGCTTCATGCTGCAGTTATACATGATTTACCCACCAGCACTAAAAGATCAGAGTACTCTGAATATAACTACTTATTTATGTTTACCAGTGAGTTTTATTCTCTCATACATTTTCCTGCTCCTTACTGGTACTCTTTCATTTCAGCTTGAATTCCCTTTAACATTCCTTGGAGGCTGTTCCAGTGGGGAGAAGCTGAATAGATTATCTTATTTAACAGTTTTTCCTTTCAACATTAGCATGTATTATCCAACTCCCTGTCTTACAAGATTTCTGATGAAAAAATCTGCTGATCGTCTTACGGTGATTCTGAGATATAACGAGTTGCTTTCTCTTGCTGCTTCTAAGATTCTCTCCTTGTTTTTAATCTTTGACAATGTAAATGTAATGTGTGTCTGTATCTCTTTGGATTCCTCTTATTTCATGTTTTTTGTGCCTCTTGGATCTGCATGCCTGTATTTTCCCCAGGTTATGTTAGGAATTTTTTAGCCATCGTTTCTTTGTGTGAGCTTTCTGTACCTTTTTCTCTCTCTTCTCCTTCTGGGGCCACCTATGAAGTGTATACTGGTCTGTTAGATGGCGCTCCCTAAGTCCCGTAAGCTGTTTTCAGTCATTTTCATTCTTTTTTCTTTTTGGCTCCGACTGAGTGAATTCTGCTCCCTCGTCTTCAGTTCTCTGATCCTTTGTTTGATCTATTCTGCTGTTCACTCTTCTATTGAATTTTTCAGTTCAGTTATTATTTTCTCTAGTTCTGTGATCTTTGTTTGGCAGTTTTAAAAATATTTTTTATCTCTGTGTTGAAATTCTCACTTTGTCATGTGGTGAGCATCTTTAGGACCATTAATTTGAGTTCTCGGTGAGATAAATCACTTATCTCTGCTCCAGTGAGATCTGATTCTGGGTATTCGTCTTGTTCTATTTGGAGCATATTCCTCTGTTCCTTCATTTCCCTTACTTGGTGGTAGTTTCTGCACTTCAGGTGGAAGGGCTGCCTCTCCTGGTCTTGATGGGGTGGTCTCACGTTGGGGGGCGGACCTCATCACTCAGCCAGCCCAAGCTCTCAGCTGTGTCTCAGACTTTTGTGATTGTCCGATCACCTTCCCGGTTCTTCGTGGCTCCCAGGAGTTGATGGTGTGCCCAAACCCTTCGGTGTCCTACAGTGGGGGCAGCAGTCAGACACTCCCTGCAGGTGACTAGAGCTGGATCCTCCAGCAGTACTGCTGGGGAAGTATGTCGTGAAGTGTCTTCCAGTGAGAAACTGAGACAGGCATTTCTGCCTGCTCCTCCCTGGGGGCCCAGGTGTATGGCTGCAGCGGGCACTGCTGCACCCATCAAGGACTGTTTTTGTTTAAGTCCCGTGGGAGGTGTGAGTAGAAGCCCCGTGTGTCACTGCAGACCCATCCAGGAGCCCATCTTTTGGGTGACTGCCACCAAAGCTGGTGCCAGATGTGTGTGCTAGCTTCTCTGTAAGATACCAGGAACTTGTATTATTATTATTGGAGGTGTTCACCAGCTTCCTTGGCCTCTGAGTAAGATCACAGCCAGCCCCTAGATGCTTACAAAATTGAGAGCCTGGCCCTCAGGCAGAAGTGGGTGTGCAGATGCACCTGTTTTAGGGATGTTGGAATATGAGTGACTTTTCCTGCTCCCTCTGAGCTGAGCCCTGAGAGTCACTGCTCTTGGAGCCTGTGCACCTGTTAAGAATTGCTTATTTTTGCTATAGTCTGTGGGTCTCATGGACACAAGACCTGGTGACTTTCAGGGTAGGTGTTTCAGGACACCTCCCCTCAGTGGGAGTCTTAAAAGTCGGGTTGCTGCACGTGGGCTCAGACCTCTTGCTCCTCGAGCAGGACATGGGGCGGAGGCCCCCTTCTGACTGTACCACACTGCACTGGGGCAGAGTTCATGGCAGAAGTCTGTCAGCCTTTCTTACCCATTTTGATGCAGGCATTTCCTCACTCATCCGTATGTGGGGGTCACTCAGTGAGTTTCTCTCTCCAGCGGAACTGCCCGGGTGTATCTGTGCACCCAGGGCGTCTGTGGGAGGACTTCCACAGGCACTCAGGTGCCCCCTGTATTGTCATTTTGACCAACTCGGACTGTCTTGCTTCTCCCTACTCACTTACAAAAAGAAACATTGCTGAGATGGGTGTCAGAAATATAAACATCTATTTTTTTAAACCGTAGAATTAATGTTTGATTACTTCCTTTTCTCCACTCAAAAACATACATAATATCTTCTTAACGAGCTAACTGGACAGCTTGTAATGTCCCTTAAGGGAAGTCATTCAGGACAGGATTTTCTCTGGATCTGTTGCACCCAATTCTCTCAGTTATTGAAATAGAGTCATTGCCATTCTTTACATGATTCTGAGGTGTTCAGTTTCTAGTTCTTAGCTAAACAGAAATATTCATATGGTTAGCGATCTTTATTGCCAAGCACCGTAATGGTTACATGTGTCCTGAGTTCCCCTAATAACACTAGTAAGACAGTTTTTTTATCCGTTTTAAGCAGAAAATGTGACACTCCAAAAAGCTAAGCCTCATACCTAAGTTCCTTCTGTTGATAGGGAGTTGAGTGAAATTTAAAGGCAAGTCTGTTTTTCCCAAGAGTTCATATATACTTTTTCCATTATATTGAGAGGCATTATGCTAGAAAAATAACTGCACTCACATAAAACACTTTAAAAAAGAGATTGGACTCTGTCAACATTATTCTTTAATCTTAGGGTTTGTATACTTCCTTTCAACATTAAAGAAACTATTCAGTAGCTCCTGAACTCTTGAATAACGTCATAAAAGAGATAAAATGTCAACATCTGAATATCACCTCTCATTCATATAATTTCTAAGTATTATTTTGAAGTCTGCTGCCCTTAGATACACATTGATTTCCCTCAGTTAATACTATATATTAAAAATAAGGCAATAGTATTTAGACTGTACTTTGTCTCATTTATTACGACTTTTCTCTGTCTTGCTAACGAGTGCTTTATTTTGTCAGGAAAATAGGTATATTTTTAAGGAATTTAAATAGATGCTATATTATGCTTAGTTTTTGTTTTCCAAGCTACTCAGCTTCTTTATCTGTTCTTTTAATTGGCCTATTTCTCTTTCTTTTTAGTTGTGGTAAAACACACATTACATAAAATTTACCATAGTAACCATTGTTAAAGTGTACGGTTCAGTGGCATTAAGTGTATTCACATTCTCTTGCCACTGTTATCATCTGTCCACAGAACTCTTATCTTGCAAAACAAGCTCTTTACCTATTAAATGATAACTTCCCATTCCCTTCTCCTTACAGCCCCTAGTGACCATTATTCTATTTTCTGTTTACATGAGCTTAACTATCTAGTTACCTCATAAAAGTATGTTTGGACAGGATTTCTTCTTTTGTGACTGGCTTATTTTACTAAGCATAGTATGCTATGGTTGATGTTAGAGTATGTTAGAATTACCATCCTTTTTAAGGCTGGAAATCATTCCATTGTAAGTATATTCTGCATTTTGTTTATCTGTCATCTCTTCGTGACAGTCGGGTTGCTTCTACCATCTCACAATTGTGAAAAATACCACTATGAATATGGGTGCACAAGTATCTCTTTGATTCACTGCTTTCAATTCTTTTGTGAATACACCCAGAAGTGGAATTGTTGAATCATATGGGAACTCTGTTTTTAATGTTTTTGAATCCTCTCTCTATGGTTTCACAATTACGTTTTAAATCTTCTATTATTGTTAATAGTGATCTACATTTGTTTTGCCACAAAAAAATTTATCCTAGAAATAAAATGAGTTGGTCAATGAGTACAAATATTTGTAAACTATTAATTAATACTGCTATCTATTAACTTGTCATAAAAGTTCAATATCCTGGATTGGTTTGATATTTTACGAGGTTACAAGGTTAAACATTTTACAAGAATATTTCATTCTTGTATGTCCCTTACTTCTCATCAAGAGGCTTCATACGTTTATTTACTATGTGATCCTAACGGCTGGGTCAAAGATGCCTTAGGTAACTCATTTATTTTATTTTATTATTTTATTAAGATATCATTGATATGCAATCTTATGAAGGTTTCACATGAGCATCATTGTGGTTACAACATTCACCCATATTATCAAGTCCCCCCTCCCACTGCAGTCACTGTCTGTCAGTGTAGTAAGATGCTACAGAGTCACTACTTGTCTTCTCTGTGCTACACTGTCTTCCCCATGACCCCCCTACATTATGTGTGCTAATCATAATACCTCTTAATCCCCTTCTCGCTCCCTCCCCACCTGTCCTCCCCCACCCCTTCCCTTTGGTAACCACTAGTCCCTTCAGTTTTGCTTTGTTGTCATACTCCACAAATGAGGGAAATCATCTGGTGCTTGTTTCTCTGCCTGGCTTATTTCACTGAGCATAATACCCTGTAGCTCCATCCATGTTGTTGCAAATGGTAGGATTTGTTTTCTTTTTATGGCTGAATAATACTCCATTGTGTATATGTATGACATCTTCTTTATCCATTCATCTACTGATGGACACTTAGGTCTCTTCCATTTCTTGGCTATTGTAAAGAGTGCTGCGATAAACACAAACACAGGGGTACATACATCTTTATGAATCAGGGATCTTGTTTTCTTTGGGTAAATTCCTAGGAGTGGAATTCCTGGGTCAAATGGTATTTCTATTTTTAGTTTTTGAGGAACCTCCATACTGCTTTCCACAGTGGTTGAACTAGCTTACATTCCCCCCAGCAGTGTAGGAGGGTTCCCCTTTCTCCGCATCCTCAGCAGCATTTGTGTTCCTTCAGGTACCTCATTTATTATTAGAGAAAGAGTTCAGCCCCTGTTTGGTGACTTGCCTGGGCAGAAGTGACTCCATTTGGAGCCTGTGGTTCTCTTTTTAACAGACTCATTTCTGATCTGATCAAGTGTCCCTAAATTTCTCTGTGGAAATGCAAAGGTTTAAAGTATTTGTTTCATAATGAGCAGACACATCATTGTCCTTAAACCAAAACGTCAGTTTTTCCTTCTTCACCACTTTGAGCTTTTTTCCGAATAATAGTTTTCTAAATAATTAGCCCGATTAGCTCTTAGATCATAAGAGAAGATGCTGACCCTTAGAATTACATGTAAAAGCATGATTCACAAAAACATATAAGCAGTGAAGATTTTCAGGAGTAGTGTGGTTTAAATTGACACTAAGATCATTTTCTGGAATATGCATGGACAAACTGATGCCTATTAGGAAAAATGTGTATGCATGCTATTTGTGCTGTGATGACATAATGAAAATCCATGTGTTTGCCTAATTTTTGTGGGCAGTGCTTAGTTTAGTTGTAAAGTCAGAGAAAAGATTACTAAGCCCCAAGTGTTCTCTGCAATGTGTTTTCCTCTTTTCTATCCATGTTTATACTAGAATCTCTTCCCACAGCCCATCCTGTTCTGTGACCTACTTTTTGTAGTGAAAGAAAGTGGGAATTTATTGAGGGCACGAAGCAGGGAGAGGAGGTGGCAGATGCTCAAGATCCCAAAGTCACTTAGGCTTACCAGCAGATGTATTTGTATTGGAATAAAACTGATGTACAGATTATACCAGCTTCAGATGTACAACATAGTGACTCAGTATTTACACACATTATTAGATGCCTACACAGTAAGGGTAGTTTCCCTGGACATATCAAGATAATCCAACATTATTGGTTATATTCTGGAGACAGAGGCTTTGATTGCTTGGTTAAAGTGATGTCTACTCATCTTCCTGTTGTACAGTTGCAACCCTACCCTTATTAGTAATAAACAACTTGGGGAAGACACTTGAGGACCCTGTGAATTCTATGTTCTCCTCAGCCCTCACTAGTGGGTGCTTTCAGCCTCTCTTTCTGTCGTGGTGTTTACCTGGTGTGGCATTTGGTTTCCCCTTCCCATCTATTGATTAGAATTCTAATAAAGGAAGAACTTTCTCTTTTCTATTTCTTTTTTTTATATTTAAAAAATTTAGTCTATGGATTCAAATCTAACATTACTGTTATTTATTTTGTTGCTCAAATTATTCCAGCTTTGTCTATTGGGAGCTCCTTTTTCTTTAACAAGTTCTTATCCTTTAAAAAAATTACAACCTTTCTCTGATACCATCAGCTGTCCCAGACCCTTCCCTGCTTTAACCCTGGAGTCAGTCATTTCTCCAAGAAATCCTAGTTCCTTGATTTTGGATAATGGTGCTTAGCAACCTGGAACTCGGTGCTACTCAGTGTTGAAGTTTCTAGGCTGTTGCAGAAGGCAGAGCTGATAGATAGTATATAATATATATAATTACAAATATAATATATATCTGTATCTGTTTCCAAGGACTGACACAACCAATCATCATGAATTTGGAAGCTTAAATAACACAAATTTATTGTCATCATTCTGGAGGCTAGAAGTCTGAAATATTGAACTAACTTTGTATAAGTGCATAAATGCCTCTCAGTCAAAGTGTATTATTATTATTATTAATGTTGCACTGATTCTGTTTGCTAACATTTCCTTTAGAATTTTTAAATTACTATTAAGGAGTAATATTGGTTTGCAGTTTTTTTTCCTCTGTATTATCTTAATCTGGTTTAGTTTAAAGTGCTTCAAAAAAGAGGAATGTGGTAGCTCTCTTTCCTTTCAGTGGTCTGGAATAATGTACAGAGGGTCGGGAATATCTGGCCTTTGCTCAGTTTGGTGGACTCCCTGTGAAAACTGGTCCTTTCTTAAAGGGTGGTTCCTTAACAGTTTCTTGTCTTTTTACATATTTCCTGTGAATTCATCTGTCTTACACTGAGAGTGGTGTATTAACTGCTCCTATTAGCGAGACTGAGACAAGGGAGGGGTGACTGAGGTCTTCATGTTGGGCACAGAATTTAATGGGGCACCGAAAAGCTTAGTGATCAGGTGAGACTGTGTTCACACCCAGTACTTTAACAGGTCAAATCAGCAGACCACAGCCTCCTGTTAGTACGAACTAACGTTTTACTGGATTGCGGGCCAGGATTATGGTGTGTGAGGCAGGACTGTGTACGTGAAGCATCAGATTTTGTCTTTATTTAAAATCTTAGATTTAAGCATCATGGTTTTGGAACATCATTCTGATGACTGTGTTGGTGTCAGTCTCGTAGATGCTCTCCGAGCCCTCCTACACCGTCCCCGTCCTTGTCCTGGTCTAGCTGGGTCTCCTCATTTCCTTAGACTTGTGAACTTCCTGTAGTTTCTGCTTCATAAACATTTAACCTCTGGTCTCCTCCCTTTTCAGACACTTACACCTTAAGATCCCTTCATTTTTTCTGACGGTCACACCAACTCACAGGCCCCTTAGCTGATGTTCTTACTCCAGCCTCTTGGGTTTTAGTTTTGTTTTTCTCAATCTGCGCCACTGGCCGTGTTGAGGGCAGAGATGGGACTGGACCATGGGTGACTGGCACTTGTTTGTTTTTCTCATTTTGCACACAATTGTCTTGCTGTTTTTCTTTGTCTCCAAGTAATTTTGAGAATATGGTTTTGCTTTGAATTTTCATAGATGTGAAATGATTTCATATGTTTTATAGATGTTGGGAGGAGACTTGGGGAAGTTATTATATAGCTGGTGTTGGCTTCAATGAGCTGGAAGTCTCCTGGCTGCCATTGTTGGCATTTCAATTATATTTATAATCCTTTACAATGGTATTATATATTCCAACAGGATACACAAACAAATAGGCAACCTCAAAAAATATCAAGAATTGGTATCCAAAGTTAACTGCAAACTGTAGCTGAGACCGAGCAGAGCTGAGAGCTGACGCGCTAACAGAATGATACAGGGCCGGCACCTTTGTGTTCCATCTCCCTCGGAGCCTGTTTTATGAAATGGAATATATCCTGGATTGCCAGATGCACAATCCTGAAAACCTTTCCTGACATTCCTACATTTCATTTTCTTCTGCTCTAAAATCTTGAGGTTGTTGGGAGAGAGAATTGGATCATGTGTTAAAATTACCTAGGAAGACAGCCTGGTCTAGTGAGTTTCCAAAAGTTCTTAAACTTAACATTTTCTTTTCCCTTCACTGTAATTTTTGTTAATATAATATTTAACCTGGAGTATTCCTCCTTTTTCACATCCCTGTATTGGAAATATGGCCTTTTCCCTATTTTGACCAAATTTCTCATTACTCTCCCCTTCATGTAAATATCAAGTCATCAATCTTAACACATTCTGAGACCTATCATTCTCAGTGCACAGAATCAATTTTAGTTCTCATTGTGAGTTTTTGCATAAACCTGCATACAAATAGCCAGTCATCAGCTCAAACTACTAATACTGAATCCAGGCAGGTACAAGTTGGGATTTGTGCTATTCAAACATTTTTCTTTTCCCCCTTGCCGCCAGAGTGCTTCATTACTGGATGATTCAGAAACCCAGAAACTGACCTCAGTGTAATTCTGAACCACTTCTGCCCTTGTGGAACCTATGCCCTTTCTTAGGCAAATCTTCTTTTCCTAGTTCCTCTTAAATATCTGTTCCCTTCAGTCAACTCAAACTCTGCTCAGTGCAACATCAGTCAGTTCAATGGATTCCATGACGTTCCGGACGTCTCAGCTCCCGCTCACAGAGGGAATGCTGTGTCTGGGCATGGAGCTGCTTGCCGAGGAGGTGAAGCTGCCAAGGGAACTGGAGGTCAGGCACCCAGATACGCCGGGTGGCATGGCCATCGCTGCCGGTCAGAGGGGGACACGGTGGGCCCTGTAAGAGAAGCAATGCGTCCCCGGGTTTGAAGCAGGGTCAGGGAGCCAGTCCTTGTAAAATGAGTAGGATTTTACCAAAAACAAAATGGCTGGTGGAGGCAGTAGGCATCTTATGGGGTGTTACATACTGACATGAGCTTGGGGCCCTTATCAGTCAGTCTGAGCAGAGCCTTTGCAGGCCTGGGTTTTCCCTGGAGGCTTCAGAGGCTTCCTAAAGGGACACCGCCTGAAGGGGAAAGAGGTGATAAGGGTTCTAAGCCTGAGCAGAGCTGATGTAGACCAACTATTCTACATTTCAAAAAGAAACCTACTGAATCTTTTTACTTGTTTATTGAAGTGTAGATGATATACCATGTTATTGGTTTCGAGTATACAGCAGTTACACACATTATTAAACCCTTATCCCAGCTAGTGCAGTTTCTGTCTGTGAACATAGGAAAACGTTACAAGATCAATGACTATAATCTCCATGCTGTACTACCATCCCCATGACTGACTTATGATTGAGATTCTGTGCCTCTTTATTCCCATCACCTATTTCACCCACCCACCCCAACCCCATCCCATAGAAACCACCAGCCACTTCTCAGTGTCTATGAATCTACTGTTATTCTTTTCATTTTGTTTTAAGATTCCACATGTAAGTAAAATCATATGGTATTTGCCTTTCTTCATCTGCTTATTTCCCTTAGTATAATACCCTCTAAGTCTACCCATGTTGTTGCAAATGGCAGAATTTCTTTATTTTTAATGGTTTAATAATATTCCAGTAGATATATGTACCACATTTTCTTCTTTTGTTGTTATTTTTTCTTCTTGTTTCTCTCTCTCTCTCTCTCTCTCTCTCTCTCTCTCTCTCTCTCTCTTTTTTTACCACATTATTTTTATGCATTCATTTATTGATGGACACTTTGGTTGCTGTCATACTGTAGGATGCCTCTTTGTTCTGCTGATGGTGCCTACTGCTGTATAGAAACTTTTTAGTTTGATGTAGTCCCACTTGTTCATTTTTTATTTTGGTTACCTTGCCCTGGGAGATGTGTCTATATAAAAATTGCTCACACTTACGTTGAGGAGATTTTACCTATGTTTTCTTCTAACAGTTTAATGGTTTCATGTTTTACATTCAGATCTTTGATCCATTTCAAGTTTACTTTTGTGTATGTGGTTAGAGAGTAATCCAGTTTCATTCTCTTGCATGTAGCTGTCAAGTTTTCCCAACACCAGTTATTGAAGAGACTGTATTTTCCCAACTGTATATTCATGGCTTCTTTATCATATATTAATTGACCATATATGAGCGGTTTTATATCTTGGCTCTCTAATCTGTTCCACTGGTCTATGGGCCTGCTCTTGTGCCAGTACCAAATTGCTTTGATTACTGAGGGTCTGTGGTAGAACTTGAAGTTGGGGAGCATAGCGCCCCCAGCTTTGTTCTTCTTCTCAGGATTGCTTTGGATATTCAGGGTCTTTGTTGTTCCATATAAATTTTAGGATTATTTGCTCTAGATCATTGAAAAATGCTTTTGCATTTTGATAGGGATTGCATTGAATCTGTAAATTGCTTTAGGCAGGATGGTCATCTTGACAATATTTTCATTCTTCCTGTCCATGAACATGGGCTAGATTTCTATTTAATTGTGTCTTCTTCAGTTTCTTTCATCAGTGTGTCTTACAGTTTTCAGAGTATAGGTCTTTCACCTCCTTGGTTAGGTTTATTCCTCGGTATTTTATTCTTTTTTGATGCAATTGTAAATGAAATTTTTTTCTGATTTCTTTTTCTGCAATTCCTTGTTGGTATACAGGAATGCAACATTTTATACACTCATAATTTACTTTCTCCTTTATCACTTTTCTTATTTGTCTTCATATCTCAGACTTGGTCCAATTTGTCCTTTATTAATTGCTTAGCTTTTGCGGTGCCTTTCATTCTAGTCATTCGGGCTTTCTCACTGTCCATCAGCTATCTGCTTACCTGATATATATGAGTACTTTCAATTAGGTAGATTAATTGATTGAGAATGCATTGTTGGCTTTAAAGAGGATGTAAATGAAGTAGATTATTATGGAAACTCTGGCCTTGTAAAGCTCAACATTCTCTGGTTTATAATACACTTTCCTCATGAGGTTTTTCTTTTTTTCCTTCTCCTTATTCTCTTAAAAAAGAATCATAACTGTGGAGACTTTAGAGGAAGAACATCCCAGGTTTCATTATATTATTTCCAGCTGGATGTGAAGGCAAAGGGTGGCCTTAGAAGCTTCTGGCTGAACATCACAGAGCATTGTCAGCCTGCTCTCCTGAGTGGCTGGGGAGATCTTGCCTCTCCCAACCAATTGGGCTTTCAGTGACTAAAGAATAAAGCTATACTGTGTTAAGGCATGAAGACCTAAGGGCTTATTTATTATCGTAGCCATCTTCATAAACCACCAGATACTAGAGACACACACCTCTGTGCCTTTTTACTTATTTTATTTCTTTTAAGGTCCATAAAAAATGTCTTGAAACATTTCTGGGAAAACTATCACTGAAGAATCTTAAACAAACAAATATATGGAGTATTTTTGCTGACTAGGGATGCTATTTGTTTATTTGTTTGATTGTGAATTATCCCCAAGTCAGCATCAATATGAAAGGGGTCCAGGAATGGACTTTTTACATGGAAAGCTAAGAATAGATACTGTAGTGCAGACCGATCTCTTAACCATGGCTGTCAAGAGAAGTGGAAGGACTACCCTGGAAAACAGAAGTTTCTCGTAATATGAATGAACACTGACAAACACATATTTTTTTAATTAAAAGCTAAACAATGCCTTGCATTTATCATTTCCAGTGCTCTTTGTTCTTTTCAGTAGATGTTATGATTTTGCTTCAGCCACAACTTCCATTTTCACAGCTTGTATTGCAGATTTATAAGAAACACCTTCTCTTAGTTTTAATACCCCCCACAAATCTTTATTTCATCTTAGCATTTGAAGTATACTTTTTCTATGTGTAGAATTCTGAATTGTCAGGGGTTATTTTGTCTTTCGTCTCTTCATCTCTAGTTTTTCAGTTAAGAATTCTGTGATTTTATCATTAGTTACCTGTTCTTACGTGTTCCTGGCATCTTTAATATCTTCTTTTTATTTTGGTTGCATCTCTTTGAGGATAATATATCTAGGTGTATTTTTCAAATGTTTTCTTCAATTTGGAGTTTGGTGAGCATCTTAAATCTGTAAATCTATGCCTCTCCCCAAATTGGAAGGTTTTGGCCAGAATTGCTTTAAATATTTTTCTGCCCTATTCTTTCTCCTCTCTCTTCTTGGAACTCCACTTATTCAAACAGATGTTTTGCTATTATTCTACAGGTACCTAAAATTGCATTCAATTAAAAATTTTTTCTTTTCAAATTTCTTTTCTTTCTTTTGTTTCTTTTTCTTGCTTTTTTCAACTGGCTAGAACTTCTGTACAATACTGAAGCGGTGAAAGTGAATGCCCTTGTCTTATTTTCCTGGTAATAAGGGGAAAATTATGTCTTTTGCAATTAAATATGACATTAGCTCAGTTTTCCATAGATGTCCTCTTATTGGATTGAGGATATTCTTTTCTATTCCTACTTTGCTGGAAGTATTTTTTAAAAAATAGAATTGATGCATTTTGTGAAATGTTATTTTCCCATCTATTTCAGTGATCGTGTGTTTTTTCTTGTTTAGTTGGTTAACATGGTGAATTACAATGATTGATTTCTTAACATTAGATGACTTGAATTTCTAATGTAAATTCTACCTTTCATGGCATAGTAATACTTTTATATGTTTTTGGATTTGATCTGCTTAAACTTTATAATTGTCACACTTATATTCATGAGGGATATCAGTCTGTAGCTTATTTTTCTTATGTCTCTGTTTTTTTCCTCAGGATAATGCAGACATCATCGAGTGAGTTGGGAAGAATAACCTTTTCACATTGTCCCTACTTTGCATGTAATAGCAGCATTTCTTCCTTCCGTGTTTGATTACTTGGAAAGTCATTTGGGATTGAAACTTTCTTTGTGGAAAGGATTTTAAATATAAATTTAATTGCTTAAGAGATATATGGCTATTCGTGTTATCTATTTCTTCTTGAGTGAGCTTTCACTCAAGTTTATTTGAGGAATTTGTCTATTTCAGTTAAGATGTCAAATTCATAAGTGAAAAGTTCTTCATGGTGTTGTGTTATTGCCCTTTTAAATCCACAGAATCTATCATGCTGGTACCTCTCTCATTCCTGATATTTGTCTATTCCCACTTTTTTCTTAATGTGTTTTTCCAGAGGTTTACTGATGCTCTCAAAGAACCAGCTTTTTAACTTTTGCTTATTTTTTTTATTATCTTCCTATTTATAAATCATATTCACTTCTGTTCCAATGTTTATTATTTCATCTTTTCTACTTATTTTGGGTTTAATTTGTTGTATTTTTTTCCATTTTATTAAGATGGGAGCTAATACCAATCACTTAGGACCTTTACTTTATCCATGTGTCTTTCATCTTTGATAAGGGAATGAGTCAATTAGCAATAAAAACAATTCATAATAAGTATATCAAGGTTTGATGTACTCACAAAACAACAACAACAACAACAACAATGTAGAGAATGGTTGGAATTGACAAGGAACATGGTCCTTGGTATGGGGGGCATGTAATTTTCAATTTTCAGTGCTCAGGTTAAACATCACTCAAAGGTGACCTTTAGGAAGACTTGAAGACGATGAGAGAGAGTTAGGCCTGCACATTTCTGCAGAAAGGCATTTCAAGGAAGAGGAGAGACCCATACAAAGGCTCTGAAATGACACATGACTGGAGGGTTTGAGTGACAGCTAGGAGGCCAGTGTGGCTGGAGAGCCGGAGGTGCCAGCGCAGTGGGGGGAGAGGCAGTTAGGGGCAGGGTCTTCCTACAGTGCAGAACATGCATTTTTCTCCCTTAAAATCCTAACTGGCTCTATGTGAGTCATTTCTAGGATAAACCTTAGAGGATAGAATCATCTTTAGAGCAGGCCTTACAATCCAGATCTAAAAGGGGAGAAAAATGGATTTGCATCATGCAAAATAGAAAATTGAAAGAAAATGCCAAGTACCCTTGTAGGCATTGACCATCATATGTTGGTAATTTTTCCCTGAGGCACTCATCTTGTCTCCTCTTATTTTTCTATCCCTTCTGACTGCACCATAACCCTCATGCAGCATTAAATCTTGGCTTTCTAGGGTAAATAATCCATTTCCTCATTGGCAAGAAAAAAGTAAGTGATTTTGCCCAGACTCCACTGAAGTACATAAGGGTTTTTTCATGGATGAAATGGCAAAGATGCACTTTTCAAGGAGCATGTGACCATGTTTGAAGCAACATAGTGTGTTGCCTGAAAGAATGTAAAGAATTTTGTTTCTGAGTTTACAAAAATGTACGACACATTTAAAAATAATTACATGGTACATCTGAGCATTGTCTTTCTAATATTTTCTTCTTTATATAGGGCTTTTTCAAAGTTTTTGATCATTGCCAAATAAGTTGCTAAAAAAAATAGGCTTTGTGGTGCTTAAATTATGGCCAGGTTACAAATAATTCCATTTGACTTGTTACGTCTAAAAACTGCATGTCATTTCTTTATTGAAATAAATTCACAATATCCTGTTAGTTACAGGTGTACATCGTAGTGACATGATATTTTTATACACTATGAAGTGATCCACACCATGTCCTCTTTAGCTGACATTCATCTATATACCTTCTTCCATTCTGCTGTTTGTAACTGTGGAGGACAAATAATCATAACAACAAAAACACATGCAAACGAGTGAAAAAGCAAGCACACTTCTTTCCGATGTCTTTGAAGATTCCATGCATAAAGAAGGGTCCTTCCAGGTGGTCTTCTAAGCCAACAGCTTAAGTAGACACCCAGGAACAACTCCTCTGGGATACAGCAAGGGGAACACTTGGGCTTACCTGCTGCTTGTCCCATCCCGTTTGCATCTCCAGTAGCAATAGTTTGCCCACTAGGTTGCTGTGTAAAGGGATATGCTTCCTTTGGACAGAATTTTAAAAAGCAGTTGGGATTAAGTGAAGAAATGCTATATCCACAATTGTTAATATTTGCCATTAATTTACCTTCACAAAGCCCAATTATTTTGCCCCAATATTAGAAATCATGTTGTTGAATGCAGAGGAAACTGAGTGGGGGAATTAGCATTCATTCATCTGAATTCACAGCTATAATGATTAAGAATGATGGTGGCAACCTAATTTAAAAAGCACAAATTGGATTCAGTGTGGTTGAAATCTTTGAAAAATTGACATTTGGTTATAAAAATATTAATAATACTAATTAAGTCTTACATAAAAATGTTGAAATTGTGCAAAACTTTCCAAATTAAAAATCCAGTAAATACGAGGAAATTCCAAACTTTGAAGCAAGTGAACTTTAAGCTGTGTTTTATGCTTTTGCGACATCAGGTCAGTACATGAACAGGCAACCCAAAAAAGATTGTCAGTGTTATTATATGAGGTATAAAGGATGATGGCAAGGTCCTCAGGAATCCGTACCTTGCACGGGAAGGTAGACTCTTGTTACACTATCTCACCTAACCTTGAAATAACCTTGAAACAATGCTAAAGGTTCAGGGCTACTCCAGTTTTCCTCTTGTGGATAGAACTCTGAAATCCAGAGAGAATACATGACTTGTAAATAATCACTCAGCCATCACGTGTTGACATCAGGACTTGAGTCAAGGTGTTTTGACTTAATTGTGTGCTCTTTCTGTCCCATTCTGACAACATAAAAAACTAGGCACCTTGCTAGCCCGCCTCAAACACTGGACATGACCACTGTCTCCTTCTGTTGTGTTTTTTGTTTTTTTGTTTTTGTGTGAGTTTCTTGTTCCAAGTACAAACAATTGAGTTCAAATCATGTGTTAATTACAGATTTTTGAGCTGCAGGGCGAAGGTGGCTTGAAGCCTTAGGTGCATCTGATTATTTGCATTGGTATACTGTTATTTGAAGAATCTTGTTTTAGGATTTCAGCATCTTTAACACCAGAATAAAGTATTTGGGGACATATTGGGTATCTTTTTCTCACTGCACCATAGGCTATTATACATATACATATGACACCAGTGGTAGGTACTAATTTCCGTTCAGGAATGGAGAGGTGGAGGCGAGACGTTAGGGAGAAACTTCAAAAATTCCCTGGATCTTGAACTAGTCTCACCTCGGCACCCCACCCCCTACCCTCTCAGTGCTCCATTTCACCATAATCAAATGAGTTTCTTATTCATCTGTTCTACATGGCAAACTTTCAGTAAGATGTATTTCAATAGGGTCTCTGGCTTAACAGAAGTTTGTAAAGCATGAGAGGGGGATGGAGGATGGGGAGGGGGCACTAAATTCCTGGTGTCTTCCTGATTGGGCCTTTACTTTTCCAGCTGACCAATCCATGCTCTCATACTAGATCCCTTCTTATCTTCTCACTTCTCCTAATTTCAAGGTAGGTGAGAAAATATGCGAATAATTCCCCAACCCGAGGACCTTTAACACAGAGACGTTCAGGTGGTTTTCAAACGGTGGTCTTCGAGCCCTGATAGCAATTTGACTCTGAAAATTTCCTAAGCATCTGGGTCAGATCATGAGCCTGGTGGTTCTGCTGTCTTTAAGCGCCCCAGAGCTTTGAAACAACTATGAGTGACTTTTAGAAGCATGATTTTCCAGCATTCAACTATGTGACAAGGAGAATCATAATTTTCCAATGTTCTGCAAGAAATGCGACTGCACAACACGGAAATGGAGCTACTTACTGCTCCCTGTTGAATTCCCTAGTCTATCACTTCCTACCTTAGTCACCCTGGGGGAAGACAGAAGTGTCCTTTTGTATTTTGTTTTCCAAAAAAAAAAAAAAAAAGTAAAAGACATGAATTATCCCACTTCGATTTAAGCACAAGGCACAAGCAGGTGACCTGTCTCTGTCTTTCTACATGAAAAGGAAGGTGATTTTCAGGTATTGTGGCAGCAACTGGGAGCTAAATATACCCTATCTAATAGTGTCAAGGGTCAAAGGGAAAAGTGCAAACTCTCTGTGGCAATCCCCGTGCTCCGCAAGTGTCACAGAGCATCATCTCTGATCTTCATTATCCATGGTGTCCAAGCACCATCTCTAACTTCGTTTCATCCACATGTGATGTAAGCCACTTAACTTTATTGGAATTGTCTTCTCCCTCCACCCCCTTTGCACCCCCAATTCTTTCTAGTTCTTGACTGTAAGCTTGCCATGCTTCATTTGACATTGATGATAGCAATTTCTGTTACAATGTTTTTCTACCCTCTCCCCAAAGCTAGCTCAATGCCAGATGCAGGTTAGGCAGCCGTATGAGTCCTAGTCAATAGCTAATCCTTCTTCTTTTTCAGGACATTATTTTCATGGACACACACTGACATGTACATGTAGAATTTCATGTTTTCCTTTTTATAAAACTGCATACCCTTTTTCTTAACTCACTTTTTCCTATGAATATGTACACAGTGCCAGAAATTATATTTTAACTACTTGCTTATTGAAGTAGTTACTGCAATTTTCATGCTTTCAATGTGAAGGTATTTAGATGGGGTGTATTTAGCTCCCAATTGCTGCCACAAAACTTGAAAATCACCTTCCTTTTCATGTAGAAGGGCAAAGAGACAAGTGACCTGCCTGTGCCTTGTGCTTAAATTAAGGTGGGATAATTCATGTCTTTTACTTTTTTTTTTTCTTGAAGATAACTGATATTTTCACCACAGAGAGGAAAAAAGATTTTACTGTACATTTCTATAATGGAGCTAAAGGAGTTCGGTAGCCTGTCTGAACTGAAAGGTCTGATTAGATTCTACTTTAATGTACGATCTTGGCTTCAAGGTACTTAACTACTAAGAGAGAGAGGGCTTTAAAAAGAGGAAGCTATGAAATGTTTAAACATAAGCACCCTAAGTGTATAAGTAGGAAATGAAAATGCAATGTACCATATGAACTAGGAATTTTCCAATCCGTTCTGAAAACCACATTTCATGCTTATTTCCATTCAGTATATATCCTATTCTCATAAAGGAAATGGTGATAAAAGAGGTGAGCTCTGAGAGAAAAGATCCCAGCGAGATTTCCAAATTTAAACTAGAGGTGAGCTGCTCTGAGCCATTCACAGCGCGAAGCGATTCACCACTTTCCGCTCCTGCCCTTCCAAAGAGCCGTATTCTCACTTTTGATTGTGGATGGAAAATACAGAAGGTCATTTTCTTTATTGATTTTCTACTTTTTCCAAATTGGCAAAACAGCAGCTCTTAATGAATTTACTATTGTCAGGTACTACTTTGCTGTATGTTGTTATTCTGTTGTCCATGTGAAATTCCAGGACAAATGCTCCTGAAACGCATCTGCACACTGAACCTTACCACCCGAGTTCGTCCGTGATTCTGGGTGTTGGGCCCCGGGGTCCTCACTCCATTAGACTCTCCTGAAGTGGGACTTGGTTGAAGCAGGTGTTTCTTATGACGCTCTATTCACCAGCCATGGGAAGCCACTTAGAGCAGCTGCCTGTTGCGTATGGAGTTAAAAGCTCCGGGGAAAAAGACATTTCCAGAGTTGAGCCCCAGAATCTGGACTTCTCTTCTACCGTAGGGTTAATTTTGCAGCTGAGAAGGCTTCATGCACCCTTGGACTCAGCAGTTTTGTAAACCCACTTGTAATGTGCTTTCTAGCATTTTGCTTTCTAGCGTTTCACCATGTCTGTGCCTTTTGCTGTGGTTCTGATAGGACCACAAAGAAAAGTCTTGTGAGAGAGTGTGGCTCCTGGCCTCTATGCTGCCATCCTTTAATGAGTATGATTTGGTTCCTTTTCTGTTTTCAAATAAGCAGAATCTTAAGGAATGCTTTCAAATGAGCTCAATGTTCGAATTAAGTCCACAATTTATTTGAATATCACTGTTTGTAAAATTGTTGCATTTCTTGTCTCAGGGTCCCATCGGGGGCCTTCACCCGCTCCGGGGTCCCATCAGGGGCCCTCTCCTGTCCCGGGGTCCCTCCAGGACACCCCAGTACATTTTGTCATTGTGTGTCTTGGGCTCCTGTACACTGCGAACACTCATCAGACTTACAGTTTTTAAAGACCTGGACAGTGATGAGAGTCACTAGAACACCCCTCAAATTGTTTTTTTCTGATGTTTTGCTCATGTTTAAATGGGGGCTGTGGGTTTTGGGGAGGAAGAACACAGAGCAAAGCTCTCCTGCTTTTAGCATATCCATAGTGCAAATTGTCAACAAGACTTTTCATTGCTGGTATTCATCTTGATCATTTGGCTTAAGAATGGTTCCTCCTCTGAAAAGTCTTCTCTTTCCGCTTTTCTGTGATGCGCTTTTTGGAAGGAAGTCGTTATGTGCAGTTCACACTAAGGGCAGGAGAATTATGCACGAGTACTTTGAGGGTGGGCATTCACCAAAAATATTTGGAAGTTTTCTGTATGGGAGATTTGTTTATACTCTATTTATTCTATCTTTGATTTATATCAGCATGGACTCAGATATTTACTGTATGTTCTGGGCCATAATCCAATACTTTTATTTTTTGTTTTGTTGCTGAAGTTGTTTCAGTTGCAGTCGCTGAGCCATCGTCCACTTGGCTCCTATGTCCCCTGGACGCACACCATCCTTGTGTTTTCCTAGCATATCTCTAATTGCTGGCACAACATAAAGCTAAGGCTTCGGTTGTATATTGTGTGCCCAGCCCTGGAATCATCCATTTCTCCAAGGAGCCATCATTCCTTTCCTTGATTCACTCTTTGTACTAAAAGGTTCTAGGAGTTTTAACGAAGGCGTAACGTTGTGGGTCCACCACTACAGTACAGTACCGGGCAGTTTCACTGCCCTGAAGATGCTTTGTGCTTTACCTATCCAACCATACCCCTTCCCAAACCCAGGCAACCACTAATGCGTTCTCCTTGCGGGTGTCTCTTGTTGGAATCCTACAGTGTGTCAGCCTTTTCAAACTGGCTTCAGTCACCCGAGTACTCACCTACAAGTCACCCATGTCTTTCCATCACTCAGTAGCTCATTCATCTTCATTGCTGAACAGCATCCCATCACATGGATGTACCACCTTTTGTCTATCCACTCGCCCACTGAAGGCCATCGTGGCTTGTTCCAGTATTTGATGTGAAAGTGCTGCAGGAAACATTCACATGCAGGTTTTCTTTGTAGACATACATTTTCAAATAATTTGAGTAAACATTTAGAAGCGTATTGTAAGGCTATGTTAAGCTTTATGAGAAACTGCAACTGTTTTCTAAAGTAGCTGCACTGTTTTGAACTTCTACCAGTCGTGGGTAAGTTACTGTTGTCCCTCATTTTCATCAACAGGTGGTATTGTCAGGGTTTTTCCTTCTGTTTTTAGCCATTATCCCAGGTGTGTTATGGTATCTCATTGTTTTTATTTGCAGTTTCCTAATGAGCATCTCTTCATGTGCTCGTTTGCCATATGTATGTCTTCTACTGTGAGGTATTTATTCAGATCATTTGCCCATTTTACAGTTGAGCTTTTTGTTTCCTTATTGCTGAATTTTAAAGTCTTGTGTATATTCCGTGTACAAGTTCTATATTTGATATGTGATTTGCAAATATGTTCTCTCAGTCTGTGACATGTCTTTTCATTCTTTTGACAATGACTTCCACAGAGCAAAAGGTTTTCTTTAATGAAGACCATTTATCGCTTTTTTTCATAGGTTGTTCTTTGGTGTTGTACCTAAAACACCAAACCCAAGGTTCTACAGATTCTCCTCTGTGTTTTCTTCTAGAGTTTTTATATTTTTCTTTTTTATTTCTATCTTTGATGTTTCAAGGTGATCTTTGTTTGTAAGCTATGAGTGAGGCCTGTGTTTTTGTTCATGTCATTTGCGTACGGACCTCCAAATGCTCCTGGCCCGTTTGTTGAAGGGACTTCCGTCTTCATTGTGTGCCTTTGCACCTTTGCCAGAAGCAGGTGCCTCCGTCTGTGCGGGTCTCTTTCTGGGCCCGTATTCTGCTCCGTTCATCCATGTCTCTTTTGCCAGTACCACATTGTTGGATTCTGGTACTTTTATAACAAGTCATGAAATTGGGCAGTGTGTGTCCTCCAACTTCATTCTCTTTCAGATGACAAAGGACCTAGAAAAAAAATATTGCAGGCCCTTGAAGCTTTTTGTTGAAGGTTCAAAGGCAAAAATTGTAAAAGTAACTATAACTACAATAATGTGTTAACAAAGGTAAAATGGAGTAAATTGTGACATCCAAAAGCATAAGATGTGGGCAGAGAGTAAAGATATAGAGCTTTAGTATATGTTTGAACTTAAGTTATCAGGAATTTTGTTTTAAATAGATTCTTTGGGGTTGTTAAATAGACTATCATGCCATCCACTAGAGAAAGTTTAATTTCTTCTTTTTGCCTTATTGTACCAGCTATGACTCTGGTATGAAGTTGAATAGTTTTGGTAAGAGAGAAAACTCTTACTTTGTTCCTGATATTAGTAGGAAAATGTTCAGTCTCTCATAACTCAGTATTCTGTTAGCAATAGGGGCTTTTTCTTTAAAATAACCTTTTGTTAGGTTATGAGTATTCCTTTCTGTTCCTAGTATTTTTAAGAGTTTTGTTATGAATCAGTGTTTGATTTTGTCAAATGATCTTTCTGAATATACTGATGTCATTATATTGTTTTTCTTATTTAGTTTGCTAGTAGGATGAATTTTGTTTATTACGTTTTGAATGTTGAACCAGCCTTGCATTCCTGGAATGAACTCAGCTTGGTCATTGTTCCTTGTTTTGCTATGCTTGGTTAGATCAGCTTGCATTTTGTTAAATATTTGTCTCTATCTTCATTAGAAATTGTTCTGTGGTTTTGTTTTCTTATAGTAGTTTTGTTTGATGTTGGTATTAGGGTAATGTTTGCCTTCATAAAATGAGTTTGGAGGTGTTCCGTCTTCTGTCTTCTAGGAAAAGATTGTATAGAATTGTGTGTGAATCTTTGATACAATACAATTGACAGCATCTGGGTCAACTCTTTTGTTTTGGGGGAAGATATTTAATAGCTACTTTAATGTCTTTAATATATATAAAACAATTTAGATGATCTGTTTCTGCTTGAGTGAATTTTGTTCATTTGCATCATCAGGTACTATGTCCATTTCATCTCAGTTATCAGATGTATGTTCATAAAGTTGTTTGCAGTGTTCCCTTAGGATCCTTTTACTCTCAATAGGCTCATAGTGACCGCTTCCTTGTTCCCTGTGGATACGGTAAAGCGCTCTGTTCTATCTTTTTCTTGCTCAGCCTGGCTACAGGTTAATCATCATTATTCATCTTTTCAAAGAGCCAGCATGTGGGTTCATCGATTTTCTCTATTCATTTTCCATATTCAGTTTCATTGATTTCTGCTCTAAATTTTCTTTTCTTTCTTCTGCTTTCTTTAGGTTTGATCTACTCTTCCTTCTCTAGTTTCATAAGGTGAAAGTTGAGGTTAATATTTGTTGCCTTATTTTCTAATACGTATTATTAGTATCAATTATTAACTGCATTCCAAAATGTTTGAGGGTACAGTTTCATTGTCATTTAGTTCAAAATACTTTTTAAACTTTCTTTGTGAGTTTTTCTTTGCTCCATGTGTTATTTAGAAGTGTGTTAATTTCCAAAATGATGGGGATATTTCTTGATTTCTAGTTTAATTCTGCTGTGGTCTAAGAACATATTCTGTATGAATTTTATTGTTTTAAATTTAGTAAGGAACATCTTATGGAACAGAATGTGTTCTGTCTTAGTGCCTGTTCCACATGAGCTCAGGAAGAATGCCTATTCTGCTATTGTGGAAGAAGGGTTTTGTAAATATTAATTAGACCAAGTTGGCTGATAGTGTCATTATCCATAATCTGACTGGCTTTCTGCTTTCTGATCTTTCAATTACTGACAGAAGGATGGTGAGACCTTCCACTGTAACGACGTACCTTCCATATGGAATCCACTGTGGCGCTGGAGACATCTTGTTGCTGTGAGTGGGTGGGGAGCAGAGGGGCCCTTCCACCACTTGCTTACTACATCCCAGCCTCTCAGGGGCCGGGGTCTCTGAGGACGAGGATCACCCAGTGCTTCTGTCTACCCCCCAGGAGTGTAGTTCTCTTTACCCCCTATTCTCCTGCTCTGCGCTCAGGGCATTCCCACTCTGTTTCCTCGAAGTCCAGTACCCTGCTGGAAATTTTTGTGTCCTAAGTGGTAGAGTTTTTGGGCTAAAGCCCATGTGAGTGTGAGGCTGCCCTACAACTGCTGCCCCCAAGAATTTCTGAGCTCACGCTAGTCTGAACACAATCTCTATATATTTGTCAAAACAGTCATTCAGGTGTCCTTACCCACTGTGGGTTCCAGTGGCTTCTGCCCCTGAGGAGCAAACCTTGGAAGCTGTATCTCTCTGGATGCATCTGTTTCTCTAGATTTCAGGATGGTAGTTTATCTTGGAACTACAGTACTTAGATTTGATCAAGAAACGTCACTAATTTTCAGTCAATTTAGCTTTTTTCTTGTTGTAAGGTTAGGAATGACGACTTCAAGCTCTTTATATGCTGGAGTTCAGCTGAAAGGCCTGGTCTATGCTTTTTATTGACTAAGTTGCCTTGGACTTATTATTTGGACTTGGCATCAGTTTCATCATCTCTTTAAAAATCTAAGGTTGGGTTATGCTCTGTAAATCTCCTTTGAGCAAACACAGCAGGACGCCAAAGGATTAATGAACAGGGAACACAGGTATTTTAGAACTCCTGAAGATTTAACTTAACAGCAGTAAGCTACTATCAGTATTAAAATGTCAGTAAGTCCTGAACATTTTCTTTTACATACTTTACCTACTGGAGGCCTGAAATCTACCGACCAGATAATTCTTATTCTAATTAGAGGTTAGAAGCTCACCGCAATCATCAGAATTTACCAAGCACCCGTGAATCCCCCCTTTTCTCCTCACCTTCCCACTCTATACAGTACCATTATGCTACCCTCATGATGAAAATGATTGAAGTTACTGAAGAAAAACAAAACAAAAAACCAAACCGATTCTTACCTCGCTTGTTCGTATGGCAGAAGGGTTCAGGGTCATGTGGGATCACCTAAGATCACCCCTTGTCCTCACAGGTTTCTGGGACTGGAGATGAATGTCTCCAGGACAGTGGAACAGAACCAAACGACACTGTGAGCAGAATGAAACACACTGGTCTCCCTGACTGTTTGATTCAATACTATACCACTGAGTCTTTAGGCACTGGGGCTCAGAAAAGTTTGAGGTGATGATGGGCTGGTCACAATTACACTTTTTACTTGGCCACCTCCAGCTAACAATGACTCCCTCTACCCCATCATCAGATTCCACTAGAATTTGGGGTGTCTTGTGTTTAGTCTCTGGGACCAAATCATTTAATGCCATTTAATGGTCTCTTCAAACTAAACATGGCTCAAAGGTAGTGCATCTTTTGTTCTGGAGATAATTCTATTTTGCCTGGCTAAAAACCTGAGAATTATCTTTAGTTTTGTATTCGTCTCCATCCTTTATATTAGTCTATCACAAAGCCTTGTTATGTCTTCTGTTCAAGTATCTCTGAGTCACTCTTGCTTCTCTGTTCAGACTTAGGAGCCAAGTACAGTGAAAAAAATTATATTAATCTCTCTTCTTCCAATATGCAATGATACTAAACTATAAAGCACAAAAATTATGGGGTAACATAAAAACAGGTTTATTTAGATTGCAAAGACTGTGATAAGTTCATCAAAGCTGTAATTCACCTTCTGGTTTTTAATTTTTTTGTGAACCCTGCATCGCTGGTGCCCCAAACTTACGTTTTGCCTCTTTGGGGCACATAACAAGAATTTATTAGGAGTTCACAGTTCACAGATGACAAAAGAGCCAGGTAGTCGGGGACACAGGGAATGGTGAAGGTATTTGCCGTGGGATCAGCTCAGTACAGACGAGATGCAGCGATCTTCCCACTCTCTCTCCTTCTAAGTCCCAGGCTGTAAGAACCTCTTTGTGTTGTTGTTGAAAGATATATTCTATAAGAATATGCAAAGAGATATATGAGTCTAAATGGATTGACAAATTACTGTTTATTTCTGGGTTTCAGATGTTATTACTCTATATTTCTTCCTAGAAGTTTCAGAATGATGGCAGAGCCGAGCCAAAATGACCTACTTTTTTAGGAGAAATCATTAGCACATTACAAAGTCTCATTTTTAAACATTCTATGGCATTTTTCCACATTAACCTTATTTTCCATAATGGATTTGTGTTTTATTAAATTGTGAAAATGGCACTTTCTATAATAAGAGATTGGTTAATTCGCCATTTCAGTGAAATGGCTAATTGGGATGATTTTCATATTGAATTAGCATTATTACACCATAGATTTTAAAACACATAACTGACTCTCATTATGCTTCCGTGATTGCTTGTTTGTTCTTTAACTGTTTCTGCAGCAAAGTGGACTGTCTCAAGGTCTGATAACTGTAACCGCCCAGAAATGTTGGCATTGTTTCTTTATCACTTTGCTCTCTGGTTTCAAGAACAAATTTAGATGTTTCTATTCTTGGTTCTGATGTTTGGAACACTTACATCCTTCTTATTTGTTGAATTCTATGAAAAATATTTTTTTGTTCTCCCAGTTTAAGGAGAGATTTAAAGCCAACTGCTTCATCTATTACTTTAAGCTTTTCCTGAAGATTAAAAATAATAATCATGCAGAAACTAGTAAAACTGAAACATATGAACACTGCTTTATAATTACAGATACATGTATATGTACGTATATAATATGTATATGTTGCTCTCTATTAAGATATACACTAATATAAATGCTATATCCTTAGTAGATAATACATTTTTGCTTTTTTCAAAAAAGGAGTAAACGTAAAGTAATAGACATTAAATAAGAAAAACTGTCAATATTGAAAAGAAGAATGAAGAAAATGGAAATCATACAGTTTTACCAACTTAGTATAGCAACTGAGGCAGTTCTTGTGTATTTTCGGGAATTTTCCAGGCCTAGGGTGTCAATATAGTTATAATTATAATTTTTCAAGGTACATCACCCTCTTTTATTTAGTATTAAATCAAAGGCTTCTTCTGTGTTTTTGTTTTCTTTTAAATCTTAGATTCTCAGCAGCCCAGTGCAAGGTCATTCCCGCTTATTGGTAGGGTCACTTAAGAAGTGATTGCATGTCTACGAGTGTGGGCAACACTTGCCAAGTTACATCTGAGTGTGTCCTAATTAAGTGCTTGGAAGTGGTCTCTTGTACATTTAAAATAACAGATTTGTGTAAATGAGAGTGGAGGGTAAAAGAAAGATTAATTGCACCAGGCCAGGCTCAAGTAATGACTGAGGCAGATAATTGCACCCGTTGTAGTGTTATTGGGTGTGGGAAGTGGTCCTCATATCATTGACCTGTGATGTTAACAGAAAATGATTATAATTATGTTCCTGGTGTTATAAAATTATAAATTTCATACAAATGGTTATTGTTGCTTTCTATAATATGTTACTAGGGATAATATGTTTTCCTAATGACTATGATATAGGGTGAGTTGAGTAGACTATGTCAGTATATTCTCAGGTTTCACAGAACCATGTTTTATGAATTTGAATTAACTTCTACCAAAATCACGTAATACTTACTAGTTGTGGTGGACACTGTGAGATCAAACTTTTTGTCAGTTTCAAACAGTTTACATGGATTGTTGCTATCATGTATACTTTTGGTTCTTATATGAGGAATGATTTAAAAAAACTGTAATATGAATAAATAAGTTTATACTCAAATTCATATGTTAGAAGGAATGATTGAGTCAATTAAAAGACTACTTTGTCTCACAATTGTTTGCTCTTTTTCATAAGATTTCATTGATCAGAATAACTTTAAAAAAGGTACAGTAGACATTTATGGGATGGCAGGAGATGTCCAACTAAAGATGCAGGTAGGGGAATAAAAGAATGTGTTATTATTCATAAATGTTATTAGAATTATTACAGGAATATGTTATTAGTCATAAATCAGAAAAAAGTATTTGGTACGCCTAATGTCTGCCCCGAATTCTTGGGGCACTATCATTCCTGAAGTGAAAGTCACATCCTTCTCACTTCGTAAGAAATTTTTATTGATGACTTAAAATTTTGTCTCAGTGGACAGAAGACCACTGAGATATTAAGATGACTTAAAATGAAATGCATTTTTGTTCTGGTTAATTTTTAAATAATATTGCTGAGATAGATTTATGTAAGGAAAGTGTATCTTGTTTGGACATGTAAGTATTGACTCACTAAACAGGTACCATGTAGTGGTACCACATACCACTAAACATGTACATGTACATGATACCATGAGGTATCATGATGATTCTAAAGCATTCTGGTATAATTTTGCTTTGGAAGCTTAGTTTAGGTATTCTGGGTCCTTAGTTTAATAAGTGCTCAATATCTCTAAGTTGAGCTTGATTGACTTCATTATATTTCTCTCACAAATATCTTATACGGGTCTGAGGCAAAGCCTTGAACGCCTCACAGGTTTGCCTTTGCAGATAGGGTTCTCGTAGATGGTCTTCAATGATGTTCTTGAATGCACTCAGTCCTGTATATTACGTGATAAATTTTATCTTCTCAACCATGGGGAATAAAATGTTGTTATAATATAGTGATTCTTGTTTAATATCTAAATCAGTCTCCTTTTCAGAAACTTGAGAATTAAGACTGACTTAATTTGGGGAGTACTAAGAATTTTTCCAAAGTAGTTATGTAAAGTTGACCCTTGAACAATATGGGGACTGGGGCCCTAACTCCCTGCACAGTAGAAAATCCGCACAAAACTTTTGGCCCCCAAAACTTAGCTGCTAACAGCCCACTGTTGACGCAAAGCCTTACCATTCACATTAACAGTCAGTTAACATATTTTGTATGTCATTGTGTTATATACCATATTCTTACAGTAAGGTAAGCTGGAGAAAATACTTCTAAGAAACTCAAAAGAAAAGGATACACGTTTACAGCACTGCACCATATTTATCGAGACTGTAAGTTTGTCATCTGTTTATAAGTCATTTGTCAGTACCTACATCAATGTTGTCTTATATAATATGAAACACTATAAACGCAAGTCATATGTATTACAAATGCTAGATCTCAAGATTGAAACAATAACATGAAGAAAATCATATTTATTTGCAGGTATGGTTCATTCTTTGACAGAGAAGCAGCAATGTGGCTAATTTATGGCAGCCTGGTGTGATCAACACGATTGCTTCATGCTAGCCCAGCCTACACAGTAATGAATTAACTTGTATAAAACATACAGTATTACAGTCATATGCATAATACTGAATTAGAAACATTGTTACATTAAAAAAAACGCTTGTGATAATGGGCCGATGTGCAGTTTCTCCAATCATGGGAAGGAGAGGCATACTGTATGGTGATGTGATTATTTGAAAGCAAGGTTATAAAACAGTAAGAAAACTGACACATTCTTAATTTTATATTAAATTCTGCTCAGCTTACACCTATGTAAGGATAGGCTACCTACCCCCATACAAGCCTTGGGCTTGAAGTCCTGCACAAGCAGCTCTTAGGCAGTGATGATGACACAAAAACATCTCCTAAGGTTCTTTTGCACAGTTGCTAGATTTTCAGGTGAAGCCACTCTCACGTATGCACAGTGTCACATGATGTGTGACCTGCATACTCCCCATGCTTCAGCTCCCTGCAATAGCAACAGGAGGCGGCTACAAAATTATTAGAGTACAGTACGTGCTACAGTTATCTTTATGCAGCTATGATTGATTAGCGCATTTTTTTCAGTTTTATGATACTATTTTAAAATTTATTTTTAAATAGATTTGTGTATATTTTAGGGTAGTACATGACATAATAAACTACTAGCGACATATATTTTATGCATTCATGACATACCTTTTCTATATTTTTTTTGATATTTCTAGGCTGCTTGGCTCATCTGTGAGTTTTTCAAAATGTTGCAAATCTCCAAAAATTTTCCACTATATTTATTGAAAAAAATTCACATATAAGTGATAAGTGGACCCACGCAGTTCAAACATGTGTTTTTCAAGGGTCAATGTGTATATGTATACATATTTGTACATGTGTATATATATGTATGTGTATGTAAATGTACATTATTTTCTTAATTTGTTTATAAAAGCAATGTAATGCCAATTATATATATACTTATAAAGCTTTAATCTTAAATATTTCCTTTCTCAGTATTTCCCACCCTGTCACATGAAATCAGTATGTTTGTTTTTCTCAGCAAATCTACCTCCGGAAAGGGCTCAGTTGCTTGCTTTCTAGCTCTGACCAAAACTCATGAGTGTCTGATTCTAGAATCTGGAATAGTTGCACTATATTGCATCAGCTGCTGGCTTATGTTGATCCCCAGGCTTAGCACAAACATAAAGTAGTTTGTGGCTATTTCCTTTGAGGTTTGTGGCTATAATGTTAAAAAATATTGACCTCATATTTTTGAATTATTATTTAAAATTTTTAATTTATTGCTTTGGAAAAATAATTTTTAAGTGAAAAATGTATCTGTGGCTAACCTTTATATTGTCACAAAATGTTCTGTAAAGTCTGTTTCTTTAAGATTACAGTGTAAGCTTCAGAATGGCTTGCAGTTTTACACTTTTGCAGCTTAGGACATAGTTGCAAATTTTCCAGGAAAAATGTATTAAGGGAAATCAAGCTACTTTTTGTACTAGCTTCCTACGAGCCAGCATTTTGAAAGGAAATGAATGTGTATAATTCATTAGGCTATGTTTTTTCAACCTGGGTATATTTGATCAAATCGTGGCCACATTTCCTTTATAAGAAAAGCAGTTTAAAAATGTGGAATCTCTGCTTCCATATGAAAAGATCTAGTTGCTCGTGGATTTGCCTGTACTGATGGAAAGGAAAGACTGACTTTTCATCTAAGTTCCATATTCCTGTGGTGCCTAACAGTGTAGTTCTCAGTATTCGTTCTGCCACCATCCGTTTGTGTTTCCACCGATCTTCTGCTCTAAGAAAGCCATCTGAACGCCTGCGTCAGTCTCACTTGTGCCAGACGGTGTGAGCCATCCTGCCACCAGCGCGGCGGTCACCCAGACGGTTTCCCAGCTGCCTCACTGCAGGGGGTTCCGTGTTCGGGTTTGCAAGGAAGTAAAGTGATAGGGTCTCTGCCTCTTGGAGTTTATAATCATAGAAAAATTTGGTGATGCCAGCCTTATAGACCTCTTTCAGTGATGCTCACTGTGGTATGTTTCCTGAGCCCCTTGCCTTGAACCGGAGGAGCGGGTTGGTAGCAGCATGTGCGCGTGCACATAGCCCTGTGTCCGTGTCTTCATGAGACCGAACATTTTATCAGGTCACAGACCTGGTCTGGTGATGGGCTTGTGAAGAACGCATTCACAGTTTTCCAATTCGAATCTAACTTCTAAATGCAATGCTTTGCCCAGCACATGCTCCTGACCAGAGAGAGGCTGGGGACGCAGAGACGCCTCCCAGCGCCCCTTCTTGCTCCCGGCCCAGCCTGGCGTGAGCCCAACCCGGCTGCTTCTGCACGGAGGCACCGTCCCACCGCCCGGCAGCACCCAGGTGTGGGCCGCAGAGCAGTGGGGGCGCCTGCAGCCCGGGACCAGACACAGGAAACCCAGGTGGTCTGAGGGGACCCGGGAGGATTTCTGCCCCGCACCTCCACGTCTTCCCAAACACAGCCCCCTCAGACTGCACATTATTAATAGCCGTCATTTTTCTTTTTCTTTGTGAACAAACACCCCCATACAGTTGGCGCTCGCAGGCCCTGGAGCGTGTCCCGCCTATCTCCGTACATTAAATGACCTCACTGCGGCGCTGAGCCCGGCCCTGTCTCTCCCTTTCCCCATGGCAGGTGGATTTATCATTTTCCCCACTCTGACCTTCCCAGCTCCAGCTGCCAGGCCAGGCCCCGCGCCTTTCTCTCTGTAGATTAGTTTGTATCCTACAGGATTAAAAAGGTTTAGGGAGCAACTGGGAGTTGGCAGGAAGAGGCCGAGTTGTTAAGAAATGTCAGAGAAGTGTCAGGACTGCCAGGAGTCGGGGAGGGACAGAAGCACTTTTCAATCAGAGCCTAGCAGACAAAACACCACGAGAGAGAGGCAGCCAGAGGCCCGAAGATAACGAGAAATGCTTGCGTTCTGAGCAGGCAAGGAAAACAGGGGAGGACGGGGGAAGGGAGAAACGACTGCTTCGCCACCAGGCAATTCAAAGTCAACAGGTCGGACGGCCCAGCATGTCACACTCCAGTGTCACAGTCCAGCGACAGTCGGCCTGTGGACGTCAGCTACGGAGGAGAGGCAGAGCGCGGGGCGGGGGTTCTGGGGATACACGTGTGACTGGTGCATTGAGCTGCATCTTGCTTTTCCCGTTGCATTTTCTGCTGGTATTCAGATTTCTTTGACTATTTGTGGAGGAGGGAGCTGTCGTCTTTGATGCGTTTCCTGAGCGAAAGGAGACACTTCCCAGGGCTCAGAAAGAAGCCTCGATCTCCCAAATATTCTGTGCAGGTGGCAAAGGAAACACGTGAGTGACAAGTCATAGCGCTGTGTCTATCACATGCACAACCACAACTGCTGAGCAGAAAGAGGAGCAGTTGCCCCTGAAACCTCCAAAGCCTGGACGGCATGAAAAGGAGGTCAGGGGTTTACTGCACTGTGCGCGTGGATAGATGGGCCATGCCATCCTGCCTGGACTTTGTGCCTTCACCGGGGAGGTGCCCTGAGCACCTGGGAAAGCCTGTGACCCAGTGCATCGGGGAAGAGGACGGAGACCTGAGAAACTTGGCGAGGAGTTGCCTTGGCTTCGGCTGAAGCTGAAGGGAAACAGATCCCTTGGCGGACCTCCACTAAGTGATTTGCCCCGAGCCAAGTGCCAGCTTATCTCGCCCTCTGGGACCTTCTGAGAGAGAAAAGGAGGAGGAGCAGATAAGTGCAAAGCGTTTGGCTTTTTCTTCCTGGCATGAAGCATGGGAACAGTCTTAAATTAGGAATCAGAAAGCCAATCGACCGCTTGGGCTTTCTTCATTTGTAATGTGGGTGTGTCGGCCCACGTGACCTGAAGCCTCCTTCTTAAATGAAGCTCTGTAATTTATTTACTAAACTCACCCCCCTGGCCTGAACCGCTGGACTAGGCTGGAGAGCTCAGACCTGGCCCAGCTGTTCTCTGCACACGTGTAATGTTTAAAGGTGTCATGAAGGGAGAGGTAAAATCATCTTCTGTGCTGCCATTGATCCTCTGCCCGATGTTGGGATCCAAGGGCCCATGCCAGGGGCACCTGACACGTGAGCCTATTAAAGGAAATGTCCTTTTGGTCAAAGTGTGGTTTTCAAGCACAGCAAAATTCATTAATCAAATCTAACAGAGGGCAGATCCTACGATCTGTGGGCACGTGTGTTACCCGAGGGGATGAACCGGGCTTTGTCCTCGTAGGATCGAGTCCTGTGCCCATCAAGTTCTTCACTTCCTTGCACGATGCAGTCTCACCACCAGGGTCTCTCTGTCCTCCTCTCTGCAGGTCCCTCTCCTTGGTCTGTGTTCATGCCCACGTCTCCCCTGGCTGCACCTTCACCCCGATAGCTCTGCTTGGATCTCTGCCTGTTACTCTGCTCGGTTCATTTGTGCATCAGCCTGTTAGGGGTGTACACAGGCCAGGCAGCGAAGGCCTGGGCTTCACGCAGTCAACCTCCAGGGTGCTTTGGGGTGGGGGCTTCAGGGGACAGTGGTCAATGACAAACATGTATTTAAACATGCTTTACCATAATAGCAAGTTAAAGACAAGAAAAACGGTGATATAAGGGAGAGTCAAAGCAGGGGAATACACGAAATTCTGAGTAAAGGCAGTCTGTGTGCTTGGCATTTGAACTGAATGTGGATTGCTGGGAGGAGGCTCCATCGCAGAGACCCCTGCAGAGCGCTGAAGTCAGAGAGGCAGGAAGCGCCAGAGCAAGGAGGCCAGCAGGGTCCTGGCCGAGAAGAGAAAGGGGGCCAGGGTGGCCATCAGGGAGCACGATGCGGGGTCGGCGGGGCTGTGTCAGGAGGGCCTGAGGGCCTGGTGAGCTATGCAGGACTGGGGGCTGCTTTTGGGTGATTGTAAGAGGTGGCGCAACCTGACTTACAATTATGATTTCAACCACCCTTCTTGTTGTGTGCTGAGCTGGTTGTAGAGATGCAGGAGGGCCGGTTAGGAGGCTCCTGAAATTCAGGTGAGACGTGACCGTGGCCTGAGCCTAACGGTGGCCCGGGGCTGCACAGAGGGAGACACTCGGGCATAGTTTTGAGATATTCAGTTTTGGAGATAGCACCCGTGGAATGGCAGAGGCGAGTGTGAGGACGACCCGCAGGGCTCTGCTTGAGCTGCTGAGTGGGGTGACCCCACCCTGTCTCAGAAGGGCTGAGAGCGCCGGGGGGCAAGGTGTGAGTGCTGGCGAGGGGTTGCTGGGGCCATCCGTGCCCTGGACCCATGTCAGTGAATGTGGACCCCACTGGGGTTTAAATGAAATATGTGTGATTCCTCCTGGGGTAGGAGGGAGCACCTTACCTTTTCTGCTTCCATGTGGCAAGATTCCAGTTAGACTGACACTGTCGGCTTCTCTCTGCCCCCCGTTAGACATCCCCTGGGAGAAGAACGGAATTATTCGATTAGTAACCTATGAATAGGAACTAGGAATGCTCGGTTCTGTCCTTCCCACCCTGTTTCCTCCTTAAGATTTGCCTTCACTAGGTTCTACCACCTTTTGGTTCCACTGTTACCTTCAATCAATGGGCCATCCTTTTCTATCTGTTTTAGCCCTTGTATCTCCTTTTTCTTGTTATTCTCCAGGTACAGATTCTCATGACTTATCACTTAAAACCTTGACTGCCAACCTACAGTTTCTCCCCATGTATATAATGTTAAGTGAACATTTTGTATCAGTACCTTTCCATGATTTGGCTGAAAAAGAGATGTCAAACTTCCTTAGACCATTTACAATCTGACCCCAGTTAACTCTTTTCCAATTCCTGTTTTTCCACACTGCTTTATACTCTCTGATCTCTATGGCTCATTCATGCTGTTCTCTCAGAGCTTCTGACGTTTCTGCAAGGCTCAATTCTTTCCATCCTGTGAGATCCAGTATTAATGACACTAGTGAAATCAAATATTTTCCTTTGATATCCCTAGATAGAGAGAATTTCTCTCTGTAAGCATTTTATTAGAATCTGGTCTACATCCCAATAAGCACACTGACAGTTTAATAGAAATTTTGTGCCTAAACACATCTCCCACTGACCTACAACTCTGCACTTAAGGTGCTCCTGCCGTGGTGTTTTGTACGAGTGGATTTTCAAATAGTAACTGCCAGATGAAAAAACAAATTGGTCTAAAGGACTCTGTGCTATTCTGAATCCTGATGGACACCATGGAGGTACCAGGCACGTCGCGGAGAACACAAGTCGTTAGTGAGGGAGAAGCAGAAATGAGGCCAAGGTCGCCCCTGCTCTGTGCAAGGCACCTGTTTCTTTTCTTCTCTGGAACTTCCAGAAAAGTCTCATGGGACCTCCACAAGCACATTTTCAGTTGTCCTTTGTGGGTTAAAGTTACAGATTCTTGACTTACTCCTGCCATCCTCAGACCTGCTCATTTCCTGGCCCTTGGCTGAGGGAAATCAGTAACGGTGACCCTTCACGTGTGGGTTGTTCTGTTTTTTGATAAATATGGAGCTTTCTGATATTTACGCAAAACCCCTGATTCCCTCTGGGCAGCACTGAGTGTTACCTGCATCAGGAGGAGGCTTTTTCTTTTACATCATGACGTTTCTTCAGCACAGAGATCAATACAAGCAATAGTTCTGAAATCATCCACAGGAAGGACATGGACATTCTCTGCTCCTAGACAATTAAAAATGGCGCTTTTTAAAGAAGCTTCCAAAGGGCAGAGACCAGGTGGCCTGCCGTCCTATCATATTACTGCCATACACTTTGAGTTACAGAATACCTCCCAATGCAACAATAATTTTTAAAGCAGGATGCGTATTTTAAATTCACTCTAGTACAGATAAAGCAGCTGAAGCTCAGAAGGATTGAAGCGGCCCCAGGTCACAGTGTGACCGTACACGAGAACCCAAATCACCGTGCGAGTCTCACACAAAAGCTCTGTTGCTGAGGTTGTACAGCAGACTACAAACGTGGCTAAGGTCATCAGACCCGGGGGAAAGTGTGGGGTTACACACACAACACAGACACAGAGATTGGTGGTGCATAAAAGGGCAATATTCCTCTAGCCTTTCAGTTTTGCTATATTTAATAGTTATGTTAATTTCTGTTTCTTGATGAAACCCTAAAACAGAGGCAGCAGCTAAAAGAAATCAAATACTGCCTATCTTACAGTTTCCCATTTTTTTTTTTTATATAGAAGCTTGGATTTAACTAGATCTAGTGAATGCTATATACAATAAAAAAAAATTCTGCGATATCTTGTTATCCCACCCATTTCTTCTTTCATATTTGTTTTTGTCTATGTCAAAAACACTTATAAAAACCAAATTTGGGGTGAGGGTGGGGCTGATTTCCAGGGGAAGACAATTTGGGACTGAAGATTTTCCACTTCTTGCAAAATCAGTATTGGGGCCACGGCAGTGGCACTGTCTGGGACGCGGGCATGGTGGGGGTATGGCTGGCCTCTGCGGGTTGGTCCCCAGGGACCCAGGTGGCTGCCCGCGGGCACCCTGGTCCTTCTGCTGCAGCCCCCCGGAGGGTCTCCCTGCTGCTCCCGGAGCCATCCCAGACTGTCACTGCATCAGGTACCAGGTCCAGGCAATGACACAGATCGACAGTTTGTATTTGCTTTCCAGCACTTCTGTAATGAAGTCCTGCAAAATGGGCAGCTGATGGAACACAGATTTATTGTCTCACACTTCTGGAGGCCAGACGTCCAAGATCCAGGTGTCTGCAGGGCTGGTTCCTGCTGAGGGCTGTGAGGCGGGGTCTGCCCTCGCCCCTCTCCTTTCCCAGTGGAGAGCCGCCTTCTCCCTGGGTCTGTGCCTCGGCTGGTGACTGCCTTGTTCTCTGCTCCTCAGGGCTTATTTCAATGCTATTACACAAATGCTTTACCCCTTCAACTTCTGTGAGAGCTGGCGTAGCCTCCTGTTTTCTTCAGTCCTTCCTCTTCCAACCTAGAAGCATGCCCTGCAGGTAGAGGGGCTCTCAGGAGCACACATGAGACCCTTAGGGAGGGGTCTTGGAAGTCAGAAATGGAATCCCTTTGGATATTACACTTCCTTGATTTTGAACTGGGCATCCTAACATTTGAAAGCCTCTTATCAGTTAAGAGTTCATCAGTATTACTTGCATAATATATAAATATAAATACTATATATATATATATATCCACATACACATTCAAAGGTAAGCTTCCCAAGAATATATGAGTTAGTAACAAGGATCAGGGCTCCAGTCTGATTTCTTTCAATTCACAACCTCATCTTTAATTCTGATTTACTTTCCGTCAGAGCATTGATTTACCTATTTTTAGTCTTTTCTCACTCTGTTCTTCATAAGCTCTTTGTTGGCTTTCTTAAAGTTATTGCTACTGAATTAGATTTTAATGGAGTTAATATATCAGTACGTTATTTAGGGTTTTAGTCTGTGATTAATCCTAGAAAAGCGGGGTGAGTGCCTTGCCAGAGGGTTGTGTTTTCTCCAGGTTGTAACATTATTCATGTCAGATGGAAAGTAATGAGTACAGAGAGGCAGGAAACATGGAGTAAAGGGAAAAAGGGGAACCTGCAGCTCCCAAGAACAAGGGCCCAGATTTTTTCAGGGAAGCACAATTTTCCACATAAGGGTCTTTGATGAAGCAAGTAAATTTCAATTTGTGGTGACTGGGATTAAGATGTAATGTATTTCTGATCTGCTTAAGGATGAATTAACAGAGTTACTTTTATATTTGATTACATATTATGTGGCATCTAAACAAGGGGTGAGGTTTTATGGACCCAAGACTTACAGTTCTATTTGAGCTTCTGTCTCGTGCTGGGTGACAAGGAGCTTAGTCTTTATGTCATTCCTCTGATAATATTCAGAACCAGTTATGTCTGATCCCCAATTTTTATGCATGTTATCAAATATGCATTCATTTCATGCCACGATACCTACTTTCACCAGGTTACCCACACCCTTCTTTTATTGCTTTCCTGGTGCAAAGGCAAAGAGAAAACTGCAGGAATTTTACCTGAATTCTCCTCTTGAACACAGATAGCTAAAAAAACATGGGATGGTCCTATAGACAATCCTGCTGAGATTTTCTCTCCAACTGGTGCTGAGAACCTAGAGATTCTGCTGTGTGGGCTGTGGCGGGAGCCTGTCTTCCACAGGCATTGTGTCCAGGAGCAGGCAGTGTGCTTCCTCCTTGGGTGCATCTGGGCCCAGTACTGGGGGCGAGTGCTTGTTACATTCAAGGTACCTGGGGCCACGGGGCACCGTTCAAACCAGCAGAATACCCTGTGGTTCTAGGTAACTCTGACGTAAGTAATGACCTAAATTCCTCCAAGCTTAGGTCTTCCACTTATAATCTCCAAAGTAGCTCTTGTTGTCCCTGAAGGTTTTTGCCTTTTCAGCTTTTGGAGTTGTAGGTTTCTGACCAAACTAGGCACCAAAGTCCTTAGCTTATAGCGCCAAACCTCCTGCAGGTCGGGGTGGCGGATGTGTGCACGTTTGTGGGGAGAGGGCAATTACAGTTACTGAAATAAGGAATTGAAGAATTTTCCTATGATGAGTAGAAGAAATGGGCTGGATTTCAAAGGCACCCACAAATACCTGGCTGAATTTGTAGCAGAGCTGGACAAAACTTTAAAAAGGGTGGGGAATTATGAAAGGTTATAGGACAGTTCTTCTCCACTCATCTTTCTGGCTTTTTATGTATATTCTTGTACCATGTGAAGCCAAAAAAAATACACATACACACATACACACACACACACACACATGAGAGAGAGAGCACCCAGTTTCCTTGTGATTAGGCTTACTTTCAGAATCCCACGAACACGATATATCTGTCAGCAACAGATAAATTATGAGCTGCTTATAGATATGAATGACAAATATTATTTTCATTTCATATAATTAGAGGGCTTGAGAGGAATCTAGGATGCCATTAAAACTGCCTGCCTCACTGTGTGCACACATGGCCGTCCTCACAGAAAAGTGCGGACACAGAGAATCTGGGCTCATTTGAAAGGAAGTGGGCATTCCTGCCTTGAATAAGTCATTCCTCCTATTGAACCGCCTTTAGAGTTGGGACGTGCCCTCTCGTAAAGAACTTGCTTGACCACATGCTAATGCTTCTGTAGCAAAAGAATCCGTTACACGGAGAACACAGCAGCTAGTGGGCGTTTCTCCCAACAGTCCTCTCTTCCCTCCGACTGACCTCTGCAACTTCAAATGGGATTTTCTTGCTTGACTCCTTCCTGCTCCTCTGGGTTAACAGCACATCACACTAGATGGCAGTAATGCCCCAGCTTGGGAGTCCCTTTTACGCCTTCCCCACCCCCACCTGCAACCTTTTCTTGTCCAAAATAATATGGAATAAAACATGCAAATAAAATCAGCTCATTTTGCACAAGGTTCATTCAGAAAAGCTGATACACAATTAAAGCTGGTGAAGAAAAATATGTGTTAAATGATATTGAAAACTCAGGCATTGTGGGGTTTTCTTGGGGGAAGGGGGCTCCTCTGGTTTATTTCTTTGTTACTGTTTTTCAGATAGAGTTTAATTACGAAAGAGAACTTAGTGGGCCAAACATCTAAGCTTAAGTGAGAAAGTAAAGGTGAATTTCAGAGAGAGAAAGGCCCTCAGCCACGCCAGTTCTTACCTTTTTTCAGATCCCATGCTTCCTCCAGCAGATTGGCGTTCACGCAACGTTAACCTGGATTTTCTAGACAGAGATGATCAGACTCAAGCTCAGAGCCCAGTATGATTGCCCGTCGCCACTGAGGCGACACAGCGACGTCCCCTTTGCATCATCTGGAGGTCTGTTGAAGATTTGCAAGGAGACCAATTCCCTTTCTGTAAAATGTTCCTGGTTGGGTAATCCAGATTCCCAGAATGCCCCACCAAGGTCTGAGAAAAAACATGCAAAAAAAAAAGTGTCCTCACACAGTTCACAGACATTGGCTTCACATGGGAAGCCATGAGTGCAGTGCTCCCGTCCTAAAGGACAGCACGTGATCACCTTCTAAAGGTTACCGCCGGGGAAACTGAAGCCTCGTAAGGAGCAGAGTGACTTCATGAGCAAATACGAAGCCTGCTCTTCAGCCTGCACGTGAAAATGCCTCATGCATTATTTATGGCACTGCTTCACCACAGAGATCAAGGTCACTCAGCAGCCTCTCCAGCAATGGGTCAGGCCTTGAGGGGCCATCCTGATAAACCTGGCGGACAGTTTCTTGGACAGAGATGGCGTACCTCAAGTAGGCGTATTTTCCAACTTGGAAGCAACAGTAAAACTTTTTTTTTCTTTTAATTAGACAGCTACTCATTTATCCAACTTGAACACAACTCGTTAATTTTGATCAGAAACAGTTCCTGGGGCTGGGAGGTATGTCTGGTTTGCATTCCCTCCCTGAGTTCTAGGACTCCTTCTGCTGATGGCAACGCGGTTCACCTCACCTGTCAATGTGTCTTGCCCTTCCACCCTTCCAACGATATGCTCCAATGTCCAGAGTAAAGCAGACTTGATAATAGTGTGACTTATAAGAAAGTCCTGGAATCCTAGGATATTAACTTCAGAATTTCCAATGGAAAATTATTTCCAAATGTTTTTCACAATCAATATATATTTAGCATTACAGATGACATACCCACAGGCTGCCTGGGCCCCTTTGTTGTATGTGTCTCCCTTGGGTTCTCCTGTGAAATACGGAAGATGTAGGCCTGCTTGTCCAGAGACCTTGGGCCATGATATTGAGGTCCTGGCCTCTTCTAGCATTAAACAGGCGGTGGTACATGGAGGACCAGGGGTTGTGGGCCGCTCCTGTGCAGGCAATGGAGGTGAACTGTCCGAGGAGAATATAAGAACAAGAATCAGCCTTACTGAAAGCAGGTCTGGCTGTTACTGTCATCACGCACCTGCCATTCTAAACAATGTCAGTAAATAAGAGAGTCACCCATACAAACAGATTCTCCGGCTCCCTCTCCGCCCCACAGGGCTGCTGAGAAAAGGCAGGTTTCTTCCTGACGGTGCCTGTCAGCTCAAAGCTGCTGTATTTTTCTACTCTGGCTTAAATGTAAAAAACAAAACAAAGCCATGAAAGTTCTCTCGTCCTGTCTTTTAATAATCTCTCCCACTTCTGATCTCCTATATCTCCTTGTGAAGTTCCCACACACTGTCCTCGCGAGCATGGAGGATTTTGCGGCAATCAGCACCGTCCATGAATCCTGAGCATTTCTAGGCTGATCTGGGCTTTCCTCAGAGCCTGGGACACATTCTTTCTTTCTGTCTTTCCCGGTGTCTGGGGTCAATAGATCATAAATCAGCCAAAAGTAACACAAATCCTTCATATTAATAAAATGCTGTAAAATCAAAACATTCAAGAAAGAAGGGTCCCTATTTAAGAAGCAATGGAGTTCAGGACAGTGAGAGGTGAACATCTGCAAGAACATCACCAAAGCTGGTGTGAGTCAGGGAGGCCCAGGCGAGACTTTGAAGGTGATTCTGATTGAACTGCATTCGATATTTTTAGGCCAGTTAAGATCAATGACTGAGTTAACAGTAAAGCCACTGTGTGAAGAGAAGCGGGGTTGCTATCATTTGCACATCCTGGAGAGGGATATAAATAGGGTCTGTGATCAGAAGTGGGTATTTTGAGGCCAGGAAACCTACCATTTACTAAATGGATGACATTGCTTAAGTTTCCTTTTAAGACTTGGTTAAACTGGCATACAAATAGCATAGTAAGAGCCCACTATGGTGTGGCCATTAGGTTTAATGAGATGATGGAGGTAAAATGCTTGCCTCACTTCTTGGTGCACTGAAAACTTCCAATGTTTCTTTGCTGTTTTGTTCCATATAGAGCTTCAGCGGGTGACAGGAAAATCCTCCTCGGCGCCGACGAGCTCCCAGCTGCGTCGGCAGCAGGTTCCCGGGCCTGAGCGGCGTCGTTCTGGCTTCCCAGGTCTCTGTGCTTGATCATGCATCAGTCCCGATTTTCCAGCCCAGCTCTGGTTTTCAGAAGGTGTCCCACACCTTCTCACCGGGGTATAAATAATAACAGTATGATAATAGTGCTAACATGGTGGTGAGTTTTCACCAGAGAAAGAAAGAAACGCAAGATCTGTTTGGACTGAAATAAGACAAGTTTCCATGGAGGGGAGCAAAGTGAAGACAGTCTCCCAGGATAGTGGGACCAAAGAGGCTGAGGCAGGAAGATGACCCCACTCAGCACTGGGGAAGAGCATGAGCAGAGGAGTGGAGAGAGGGAAGGAAAATGCACAGGAAACAAGGAGAGCCAGTGTTGGCGGTGTGGGGAGAGGCGTCATGAGCAAACCGGGCTGGGTGGGTAGGCAGGGCTGGCCACACAGAACTTCTGATGCTGGACGGAGCTCCACTGACCTAAAGCGGGAAGATGGTGGGATTTAAGGTGCAGGGTGGGAGCTGGGGATGGGCTTAGAGCTGGGAGTTCTAGTTAGAGTTTGAAACTGCATCTGTGGGTGGGGATAGCTTTGGGGGCCACTCAAGTACATAAGTGAAGATGATTCTGTGTATGGATGCATAAATTTCAGAGCATCCAGACCCTTTGAAGTTAATGGATTTCTGGCTAAGAGCTTTTCTCTCTCTCTCTGGATATATGTGATGTATGTATATATATATACAAATACAATATATACACATGCATATAGTCAAAATAGGGACTGGTTCTTTTATAGGAGATGTTTTCTGATATTTTTGCTAAACTAAGTAATAGAAATATTAACTAACATTGATTCAACCCAAATAACATATGTGTTATCTAATTTAATTTAAATCTAATAGAAACGGGAGAAATTTCAGATAAGGTGGAAAGGGGCCTGGAGTCAACAAAACTAGCTAGCAGTCTGTTGTCAAAATCTGAATTTGAATTGGTGGAGCTGTGGAGCGCAGCAAATCAAGTGGTAATGGAAAGGAAGGAGGGAAATCTATTAGGAGAAGTGACCTCACTCTGAAAGAAACCAGGCAGAAGAGATTTAAGGGAGGAAATGTTGGAAGCTGTTTGAAAATTTAAGAACTTGGGAGGCTGCAGGAATAAGAGAGGCCCTATAATGTGTGTAAACTGTAGTGTGCCTATCAATGAATGGTAATATTTGTTATTTCACCTACCAATCAGTTCTTCAAAAACAATGCTTGACACCCTTCTGCATCCCAGCCCCTGCTTGGTGGTCTGCTTGTAAAGACAGCCTCCAGCCCTCCTCTGACGTCATCACCTTCCTCACAGTCTTCTTGTCTCCAAGAAGACGAGGGGGACACAGCTCTACACTGGCTGGCGTCAGTGACGTCATACCCCCAAGACTGTCTCCTTTCCAATCAGGACGTGGTTACCCCAGCAACCAACTTTCCTGATTTTTTTTTTTACTTTCTCCCCCAATAAGTACAAGTTAGTTTACATTGACTGACTGAAGAAAACCCATTCACTGTACTTTGTATTTTACAATTTGGCTCCTCTCAAAGTATCCCAGTGTTTCTCTTTCTTAAATGGGTCAGGATCTTTTATGTTTTTTCCGAATATTTTAAGGCAGTTTCAACAAAGAAGTGATGTCCTCATGAAAGCAAAACATTTCACACTCTCAGTATTTGAGGCTGAGCTTGAAATAGGTAGTCTGGTGAAATCAGGAAATATTAACAATGTCCTCCTGAACTTTGAGGCCAAAGTGAGACAATGAACTCATGTCTTATTTTTCTCGAATCGTCCATTCTGCCTTCTTGCCATTCCTCAGCCAGCATTCTCAGCAAAGGGGAATCTTAAATGATTCAATATGGCTAGATTCATACTGGGGGGGTGACTAAATCTAGATATCCACATACACACCATATTTATTATAATTTGTTAAAAGGTTTCTGAAAACTTAGATGTTTTAGAGATTTGGGAATTCCTGAAGTTTGAGAGATTAGGTTAGAGTTCCTAATCTAATGAAAATAGGGTGGTTAGGGTGGACCTCATCAAGAAATGAAGAGGGTGATTTGAATGGAGAACCGAAGGAAATGAGAGGTGAATCATGGGAATATGAGAGGGGAGGAAATTTCAGTCGAAGGATCTCCAGAGGAAGGTCCCAAGAAAGAAATGTGTCTGAGTCTGTGAAAAAACAAGGAGGCTGGCAGGGGGTTAATGCTGGGAAGTAATGAGGTCCGAGAGACATTAGGACGAAGGTGGGAGTTGGAGAGCAGGTTGGTGTAGGTCACTGTGAGAAACTGTAAGGATGATGGTTTTTCTGAGGGAAAATTTCTGCTAAATGCTGCTGCATACAAGCCACCAACATTACCCACACCTTTAGATTTGCTTATAGCAAGTAGATGCTATTTTTCATGAAGAGCTGGACAATAAATGCTCTAGGCTTGTGGTCCATGTGAGATCTGTTGCGACTGTTCAACTTTGCTATTGTAGGGCAAAAGTAGCCACAGGCAATATGTATAAAACGGGTGTGGCTGTATTCAAATAAAACTTTATTTACAAAAAACATACAAGCTGACCACAGGCTACAGTTGGCCAACCTGTAATCTAGAGTGTCAGTCTTATTTATTTAAATTTATTCCAGGAAAATTATGCTGAGGGGAAAGAAACTAACATTGACTGACTGTCTATTATATGCCAGCATGTGTTCTAAGCATTATCTATATACATAGTTATTTATTTCCATCCCTATTATTAGCTACTTGTCCCAGACAGCTTTGTCTCTCAGGAAAATGACTTTGGTGACCTGTTCCCTGATTCTGCTTTGCTTCTGCGCCTTCTCAAGTCAGTCTGCTAGAGTGATGTTTCAAAATATAATCATGCCAAATATTTGTAGAAGTATAGGAATATAGAATTATTTAGAACACTAATTCTATATAAGCTCTTCTGAAAGGTAGAGTAAATAGGGGTTGGCTCCCAATCCATATTATAAGGTCAGCATTACTCTGACATCAAAAAACAATGACCACAAAAAAGTACAGAAAAATATTCTTCATGAGCATAGACATAAGATTTTTCAACAAAATATTAGCAAATTCATGTAACAATATATAACAAGAATAACACAAAAGTATAAATTAGAATTTATTCCAAGAATGCAAGAATGGATCGATCAATATATGAAAAGTCATTCTAATTAATCTGTAAATTAAGATTCAAAAGAAGCAGGAAAAGCACATGGTTGTACCAGGTCATGCAGGAAAAGCATGTGACAGAACTTAATGCCCTTTCATGTTGCAATGTTCCATTGAATTCGGAATGGAAGGGGGGACATCCTCAACCTGATAGAAAAAAAATCTACAAAAGAAACTGCAGTTAATTAACATCATGCTCAATGATAGAAGACTAAATACTTTCTTCCTCAGATAGGGAAAAAAAATCAAGAATGTCCATTCCCACCATCCATACTCAACCCATTATTGGAATACTAGCCTGCACAATAAAGCAAGAAAGGAAAATGCATACAAATCAGAAGAAAAGAAAAGCCTCTGTCACTAATTGAAGATGACAGTCATATTTCCATATTCTAATAATACCTAAGTTATAAATAATTCTAAAATAAATATCATTTAAAATAGTTCTCCCCAAAATGAAATACTTAGGTATAATCAAACAGAACATGTATAGGATCTGTACAGAAAACGATACAATGATAATGAAAACATGAGACTTGAAGAAATGGAGAGACGTAATGTAGGATTAGAATGCTCAGCATAATTAAGATGGCGATACTCCCCAAACAGATCTGTAATTTTAATGTAATTGCTGTCATAATCCCCAACAGAATTTTTTAATATATAGTGAAACTGATTAAAAAATGAACATGGAAAGGCAAAAGAAACAGGATAGTTTTAAAAAATTTTGAAAAAGACGAATAAGGTGGGAGAAATCACAACAGCCAGTGTTAAGATATATCTTAAAGCTACAGCAATCAAAACAGTATGGTACTGGCAGAGGGACAGACGCATAGATCAATGGAGGAGAACAAATTAATACAGATACGGACAACCGATCTTCAACAAAGGGATTGATCTTCACCCATTCTTCCCCATGACAATCCACTGAACCTTCTTCCTTTTTATTTGTTGTAGTATAAGTATCTGACACTATGTTTTTGTGTGCTGAGGCATCTCTTTCAAAGACACCTATTTTGAATGAACACTCTGCTAGCTGTATGACACAACACTAGTAAAAGACCAAATAGGCTGCCCCCACCCAGGAAGTCCCCCTTTCAGAAAACCTTGGGCCACCTGAAGAACTGATGCTTGAGTGACCCTGCCCTATTCTCCCAGGCCCTACTTCCTACTACTGTGCATCAAATTAGCCAATAATGAGTGGCCCTAGAATTCTCAAACTTCTCCCTCTTGCGCCCTAATAAAACCAGTCTCAGGTTCGCTCCCTTTCTTCCCTGCCCATCAACCACACCGTGAATTGTGTGGCCCTCAGGCATGCAGTGTGCCCTCCATGGTTTATGAGTGATGAGTAGTAAATCTTGTTACCCCAAGTTCTCTGCCCAATTCCTGGTGAAGTCCAGCCTGTGCCCATAGGAGCCACAGAGGTGCCCCAGCTGGGGAGAGGCCCTCCTGGCTGAGGCCGTTCCGTCGACAGGCTGCGGCTGATGTAACACCGGTCCAGCCCCAGACTAGTCATCTTTGATTGTGCTTTTCCTCTCACACTTCTGCTTAATGTGTTAGAAAGCCCCATCAGCTCTCCCTTCAAAGTGTATGTAGATCCTGACTACTTGCCACCTCCTCTGCTATCACCACCACAGCCTGGACCACGTCCCTTCTTACCTAGACTGCTGCAGTAGGCTTAAGCGGTCTCATTACTTCTACACCAACCTGTAGTCCATTAGCCATACAGTTGGCAAAGGAGTTATTTTAAAAATTAAGATAAATCATATTTGAGTCAATCCATGACTCAGAATCTTCAAATGGCTCCTCATCTCACTGAGAGTATAAGTGGCAGCCCTGACTGGGGGCTGAAAGATGCTCCAGGCTCTGATCTGGCCTCCAGCGTTGCTCTGCCCTCAAGTCCCCTCCCTGTCTCCCTGTCTCCCTGTCTCCCTGTCTCCCTGTCTCCCTGTCTCCTCTCCTCTCTTGCTCTAACTGGCTCTTCTGCAGTCACACTGGACTTCTTGATGTTTCTGAATCTACCCTCAGAGTTTTATGTATCTATTTATTTATCTGTTTATTTGTTTGTTTATTTTTATTTTTTTACTTTTTTACTTTTTTAATTTTGGTATCATTAATCTACAATTACATGAAGAACATTATGTTTACTAGGCTCCCCCCTACACCAAGTCCCCCCGACAAACTCCATTACAGTCACTGTTCATCAGCAAAGTAAGATGTTGTAGAATCACTACTTGTCTTCTCTGGGTTGCACAGCCCTCTCTTTGCCACTCGCAACATTATACATGCTAATCATAATGTCCCCTTTCTCTTTCCCCGCCCTTATCCCTCCCTTCCCACCCATCCTCCCCAGTCCCTTTCCCTTTGGTAACTTAGTCCATTCTTGGGTTCTGTGAGTCTGCTGCTGTTTTGTTCCTTTAGTTTTTCTTTGTTCTTATACTCCACAAATGAGTGAAATCATTTGGTACTTGTCTTTCTCTGCTTGGCTTATTTCACTGAGCATAATACCCTCTAGCTCCATCCATGTTGTTGCAAATGGTAGGATTTGTTTTCTTCTTATGGCTGAATAATATTCCATTGTGTATATGTACCACATCTTTATCCATTCATCTACTGATGGACACTTAGGTTGCTTCCATTTCTTGGCTATTGTAAATAGTGCTACAATAAACATAGGGGTGCATATGTCTTTTTCAAACTGGGCTGCTGCATTCTTAGAGTAAATTCGTAGAAGTGGAATTCCTGGGTCAAATTGTATTTCTATTTTGAGCTTTTTGAGGAACCTCCATACTGCTTTTCACAATGGTTGAACTAATTTACATTCCCACCAGCAGTGTAGGAGGGTTCCCCTTTCTCCACAACCTCGCCAACATTTGTTGTTGTTTGTCTTTTGGATGGTGGCGATCCTTACTGGTGTGAGGTGGTATCTCATTGTGGTTTTAATTTGCATTTCTCTGATGACAAGCGATGTGGAGCATCTTTTCATGTGTCTGTTGGCCATCTGAATTTCTTCTTTGGAGAACTGTCTGTTCAGCTCCTCTGCCCATTTTTTAATTGGATTTCTTGCTTTGTGTTTGTTGAGGTGCATGAGCTCTTTATATATTTTGGATGTCAACCCTTTGTTGGATCTGTCATTTATGAATATATTCTCCCATACTGTAGGATGCCTTTTTGTTCTATTGATGGTGTCCTTTGCTGTACAGAAGCTTTTCAGCTTCATATAGTCCCACTTGTTCATTTTTGCTTTTGTTTCCCTTGCCCAGGGAGATATGTTCATGAAGAAGTTGCTCATGTTTATGTCCAAGAGATTTTTGCCTATGTTTTTTTCTAAGACTTTTATAGTTTTATGACTTACATTCAGGTCTTTGATTCACTTCAAATTTACTTTTGTGTATGCGGTTAGACAATGGTCCAGTTTCATTCTCTTACATGTAGCTGTCCAGTTTTGCCCACACCAGCTGTTGAAGAGGTTGTTATTTCCCCATTGTACGTCCATGGCTCCTTTATCATATATTAATTGACCATTTATGTTTGGGTTAATGTCTGGAGTCTCTATTCTGTTCCACTGGTCTGTGGCTCTTTTCTTGTGCTAGTACCAAATTGTCTTGATCACTGTGGCTTTGTAGCAGAGCTTGAAGTTGGGGAGCAAGATCCCCCCCACTTTAATCTTCCTTCTCAGGATTGCTTTGGTTATTTGGTGTCTTTGGTGGTCCATATGAATTTTTGAACTATTTGTTCCAGTTTGTTGAAGAATGCTGTTGGTAATTTGATAGGGATTGCATCAAATCTGTATATTGCTTTGGGCAGGATGGCCATTTTGACAATATTAGTTCTCTCTAGCCAAGAGCATGGGATGAGTTTCCATTTGCTAGTGTCCTCTTTTTATTTCTCTTGAGAGTGTCCTATAGTTTTCAGGGTATAGGTCTTTCACTTCCTTGGTTAGTTTTATTCCTAGGTATTTTATTCTTTTGGATGCAATTGTGAATGGAATTGTTTTCCTGATTTCTCTTTCTATTAGTTCATTGTTAGTATATAGGAAAGTCACTGATTTCTGTGTATTAATTTTGTATCCTGCAACTTTGATGAATTCCAATATTAGTTCTAGTAGTTTTGGAGTGGAATCTTTAGGGTTTTTTATGTACAATAGTATGTTATCTGCAAATAGGGACAGTTCGACTTCTTTTTTAACAATCTGGATTGGTTGTATTTCTTTGTTTTGTCTAATTGCCATGGCTAGGACCTCCAGTACTATGTTGAATAACAGTGGGGAGAGTGGTCATTCCTGTCTTGTTCTTGATCTTAGAGGAAAAGCTTTCAGCTTCTCACTGCTCAGTATGATGTTGGCTGTGGGTTTATCATATATGGCCTTTATTATGTTGAGGTACTTGCCCTCTATACACATTTTGCTGAGAGTTTTTTTCCTGAATGGATGTTGAATTTTGTCGAATGCTTTTTCAGCATCTATGGAGATGACCATGTGGTTTTTGTCCTTCTTTTTGTTTATGTTGTGGATGATGTTGATGGATTTTCGAATGTTGTACCATCCTTGCATCCCTGAGATGAATCCCACTTGGTCATGGTGTATGACCCTTATGATGTATTTTTGAATTCGGTTTGCTAATATTTTGTTGAGTTTTTTTGCATCTTTGTTCATCAGGGATATTGGTCTGTAATTTTCTTTTTGGTGGGGTCTTTGCCTGGTTTTGGTATTAGGGTGATGTTGGCTTCATAGACTGAGTTTGGGAGTATTCCCTCCTCTTCTATTTTTTGGAAAACTTTAAGGAGAATGGGTATTATGTCTTCTGTATGTCCGATAAAATTCTGAGGTAAATCCATCTGGTCTGGTGGTTTTGTTCTTGGGTAGTTTTTTGATTACCACTTCAATTTCGTTGCTGGTAATTGGTCTGTTTAGATTTTCTGTTTCTTTCTGGGTCAGTCTTGGAAGGTTGTATTTTTCTAGGAAGTTGTCCATTTCTTCTAGTTTTTCCAGCCTCTTAGCATATAGGTTTTCATAGTATTCTCTAATAATTCTTTGTATTTCTGTGGGATCTGTTGTGATTTTTCCTTTCTCTTTTCTGATTCTGTTGATGTGTGTTGATTCTCTTTTTCTCTTAATAAGTCTGGCTAGAGGCTTATCTATTTTGTTTATTTTCTCAAAGAGCCAGCTCTTGGTTTCATTGATTTTTTTCTTTTGTTTTATTCTTCTCAATTTTATTTACTTCTTCTCTGATCTTTATTATCTCCCTCCGTCTGCTGACCTTAGGCTTCATATGTTCTTCTTTTTCCAGTTTCAATAATTGTGCCATTAGACTATTCATTTGGGATTGTTTTTCCTTCTTTAAATATGCCTGGATTGCTTTATACTTTCCTCTTCAGACTGCTTTTGGTGTGTGACACAGAAGTTGGGGCTTTGTGTTGTTGTTGTCATTTGTTTCCATATTACTTGATCTCTATTTTAATTTGGTCATTGATCCATTGATTATTTAGGAGCATATTGTTAAGCCTCCGTGTGTTTGTGAGCACTTTTTTTTTCTTTTTACAATTTATTTCTAGGTTTATACCTTTGTGGTCTGAAAAGTTGGTTGGTTGGATTTCAGTCTTTTGGAATTTACTGAGGCTCTTTTTGTGGCCTAGTATGTGGTCTATTCTGGAGAATGTTCCATGTGCACTTGAGAAGAATGTGTATCCTGTTGTTTTTGGATGTAGAGTTCTATAGATGTCTATTAGGTCCATCTGTTCTAGTGTGTTGTTCAGTGCCTCTGTGTCCTTACTTATTTTCTGTCTGGTGGATCTGTCCTCTGAAGTGAGTGGTGTGTTGAAGTCTCCTAAAATGAATGCATTGCATTTTATCTCCTCCTTTAATTCTGTTAGTATTTGTTTCACATGTGTTGGTGCTCCTGTGTTGGGTGCATAGATATTTATAATGGTTATATACTCTTGTTGAACTGAGCCCTTTATCATTATGTAATGTCCTTCTTTATATCTTGTTACTTTGTTTTGAAGTCTATTTTGTCTGTTACTAGTACTGCAACACCTGCTTTTTTCTCCCTGTTGTTTGTATGGAATATCTTTTTCCATCCCTTTACATTTAGTCTGTTCATGTCTTTGAGTTTGAGGTGAGTCTCTTGTAAGCAGTATGTAGATGGGTCTTGCTCTTTTATCCATTCTGTTACTCTGTGTCGTTTGATTGGTGCATTCAGTCCATTTACATTTAGCGGGATTATTGAAAGATATGTACTTATTGCCATTGCAGGCTTTAGATTCATGGTTACCAAAGATTCAAGGTTGGCTTCTTTTCTATCTTACTGTCTAACTTAACTCGCTTATTGAGCTATTATAAACACAGTCTGATGATTCTTTATTTCTCTCCCTTCTTATTCCTCCTCCTCCATTCTTTATATGTTGGGTGTTTTATTCTGTTCTCTTTTGTGTTTCCTTTGACTGCTTTGTGAGTAGTTGGTTTTATTTTTTGTCTTTAGTTAGTATTTGGTTGGTCTGCTTTCTTTGCTGTGATTTTATTTTCTCTGGTGACATCTGTTTAGCCTTAGGAGTGCTCCCATCTAGAGCAGTCCCTCTAAAATACCCTGTAGAAGTGGCTTGTGGGAGGCAAATTCCCTCAACTTTTGCTTGTCTGGGAATTGTTTAATTCCTCCTTCAAATTTAAATGATAATTGTCCTGAGTCCTCATAGTTTTTGTACTCAATTTTTTGTGCTAGAAACTGTGTTTTCCCCGAATTCAGAAAGATTCATTCCCTCACTTCCTTCAGGTCTCAGCTAATATGGCATCATATCAGAGAGCCCTTCCCTGAACACTCCATACACAGCAATCTGCCCATCCCTGGCATTCCCAACTCCCCTACCTGCTCTTTTTCTTTTGATGCATACAACCTACTAATGAATTATATAGTTGTGCCTTTATTAAGCTATTCCATAAGTAGAATTTAACTTTCATGAGGACAGAGATTTTTTTCAGTTTTGTTTACTGCTGCATCTCCAAAATCTAGAACAGTCCCATATATCGGGATCCAATACATATATGTTTAGTGAATAAATTTAGTAATGGTGTGGCCTTCATGTCCAACTCACAATCTATGAATATAAATAAATTAACAAGGCTTTTTTATGAATATAAATTTTAAAAGTATTTTTTAATAAGTAATTTAGGTTGTATGAAGTCTTACTCATATTCTTTTCATAACTTTAACATAAGCCAATATTTTTGTCTATTCCTCCAAAGTTTTGGTAAATTCTTTATGACATTTCATAATACATTTTTCATAATTTTACTTTCTATGATTTGTCATTAATACATTAAGAATCTAGATTCCATACTCAATAGGCTACTTTAGCCTTAGTTTTTTGCTGAGAACCAGTAAAAACTACTTCTAGGTGTGTGCTGGGTTTTGCACAGTTCCAGCTGTCAGCTTTAGTAGAAAGGTATGCAATTCAAGGAGAAATCAGTGGTTTGGGTGGTGTTACCCCCATTCAGATATCTTTTCTGTAGAAAACAGAAAACAAGATGATTCATTTCTGTTTTGACAACAAGTTGGCCAATGTTTACTACTAAATATCAGTTTCCTTTCACAGTCATAATTGACAATTATTAGATTATATAGAACCTGTGTCAAGAGCCTTCTAAACAGAATGGATGACCTTTGACTTTTATATGCCAGATCAAAATGAGAGAGGGGGTTGTCATACCTAAATAGGTTCAGGGAACATAAGATCCTTGAGATCATTCCACTCGGTGGTCATGAGACTACCGAACAAAACAAGCCAAAAAGCAAATGGGTGAACATCCATGATGTACCTCATTCTGTAGGAAATGGCTATCAGTAGAGATGCTCCTGAGGCATGGAACATGTTTACCCCAAGTTGTGTGCAATCTAGGTCACAGGAGAGGCCAAACCCACAGCTCCCGCCACATGACAACAGATGAAAGGGAGACAAATCGTCACTGAGTTCTGGGTTCCAAAGCCTTCTGGGGACACTTGGAGCTTGCAGGGAGTCCAGAGAAGAACCGCAGAGATGATGAAAGAGCATAAAATGGGACCTTTGAAGACATGTTAAAAGAATCGGGATTATTTAGCTTAGAGGTGAGGTGATTAAAAAGTGGTTTCATAATAGCTTTAAAAAATCCATGTTAGCTGACTGATGGTGGTGACTAGCTCTTGTCCAGAGTGAAAAGTGGGAAAATATGCTACCTGAGAGATCTGGGTTAAACATATACAGTAAGGGGGAGTTTTCAGAGACTGAAGCGAGAATGGATCGTCAAAGTATGATATTATGTTTTCTTTTTGGTTTAGTCTTTAAAAAGAGACAAGATTCATGTATCTGGCATGGAAAGGCCGTGAGTGAAAGTCAGCCGTCTTTAAGGCTATAGCGCTAGATGACTTCTCAAAACACCTTCTGCATACATGGCCTTCGGACCTGATTAAGCATTTGCTGGGTTTTACAACAGGCTTAGTGTCAGTTTTGAATAGGAAATCCTCCACCTTTTCCAATCATCTCTAACTTTTATACGACACTAATTATCTCTGCAGACTGAAATCTGACCTGTTTGGTGTTTTGTATCCACTTACAATCAAGCACACTAAAACACTGTGACGGAATACATTGCTTGTTTTCTTTAGGAAGCATTTCATACTTCCTTGGTAGAGGATATGCATCCTTCTGGTATGTGAAGCCAGATTGGCAATAAAAATTACTTCCATAGGGATTACAATTTTTCCTGCATGGATTGTCTCCGAACAGTTTTTGCAAGGGAAAAAAAAAATCTGAACTAATTAAGCTGTTTCACATTTTTTACTTATTAAACACTAGTCAAATTAAAAGGAATGGTTAATACACTGATTGAGGAAATAAATTCTTTGGTCCAAAGGCAATCATTCAGTTGGAAAGCTCATAAAAAACAGTACTCTGACACAATTCATCTCTCTGAAAGCTTGAATAATGTTTGATTTCTTCCAAACCAAATTTTAAACAGCCTAAGCAAACCCAAATTTATTTGAAAACCCAACTCTCATTGCTTGCTTTTTCAGTGGGTTTTCTTCTTGGCAACAAAGAGCCTATAAAGTCTTAATAAAGTTGGGAACCTACTTAAATGCGTAATGAAGAAATTGGGCCAATGCTTTGGGAAGCTATTTGCCAAGGAATTTTAGAATGACTGCATTTTAAGCATTCCATTTAAGAGGTGGAATTAAACTTCTATGGAGCAAAACTACCATTTTACACCTTATCATTGGAGTATGCTTTGCACAATCTTAAATGGAATTAGGTTTCTCATTAATGAAGCAAATAAATCTGAATTTATTTCCTGAAAAGACAAGATATGGATTCCAGTAATAGTGTTTTAAATACACTCTTGTGTACTTACCTATATTACAGTATTTCAAAGTAATAGAAATCTTGGCCATCAAACGTTTCTTCATTAGTTTCACGCTGTGTGCATATAAATAAATAGCTAAACTCAGCACAGACTCCTTATGTCTTTTGACCTCATCCATTTGCCTACTCTCTTAGTTTCATTTACAGTGATGTCAGAGCCAGCCATGTGACTACTGTTTTGGTATGAATCAATACACGTTGAAGATAAAATTGGTTTTTATTGTATGAAATTGTACATTTCAGCTGGAAAAGAAATTTTAAAAAGGAGGAAAGAAAGACAATGAAGCGTCCATCCACTCCGCCTTTACCTATCTCTAACCAGATGCTTTACTCTGGGACTTGAAGAAGCCACAGGCGAACCCCAGCTCTGGCGCACGGGACAGTCATCGTGGTGATGGAGAAGATGATACTCTGGGAAGCTGAGCTGGCTTCTCCACTCCTGTGCACAGACTTCCTTTCTGTAGCATACTGTTGCTAAATTGCAAAAAGAGCGTTTCCAAGAAAACTGGGAGTTTTGTTCAACAATACAGATCAATGCATGCTGGGCAAGTGTGATGCTTCCTGAAAGGAATACCTGCAGGAAAATAACCCACTTGAAGATATTTTGCTCTACATTAGTCGGGATACAAAAAAACAAAAAGGCCATCTGGGTAAAATTATGAACACCAGCTTTTTACCTCTGAAGTTTTTTCAGAGATATGCTCTCGCACTAAGGCTCCATTTGGGCATAAATTAAATTTCCACCCTTATCAACTGTACAGACTCCCGTGGAGTCATGCCCACAGAGCTTAATCCAGACAGCAGTGTTTTGTCATCCACAAATCCCTTCTGTTCTAATCTTTGGGTGTGTTTAGAAATAGGGATGTGATATTTTCATAAGCCAGGCTGCAAACTGGAGGCGTACCACGAGTCTGAACATAGGAGCTGATGGAGGGGAGAAAGGGCTTAGGTATTTTACTCCAGATTGACAAATAGGATGCTCCTGACCCCAAAGGAATTCTTTGGCTCATTCCTGAATGCCATTAAAAAAATGTATTACTGAAAAACAGACCCAAACTGCGATCCTTTAGAAAATAGTATTTCAGCATATTTTCTATTATTCACCATAAGAATTCGCACCACTGAATTAAATGTAAAGCAAAATGAATTGAATAAAAATACCTCTATCCTTATGAAACTCATGATATGGACATAGATGTGGAAAGGAATACAAAGAAGAAAATGCCTTTTGTTATGGAGATTCCAAGGGAGAGAGCTCTTTGTAGTAATGTGTTTGGACTAAAGGATTCCTGAGAAATTGCCAAATACCCTTTTGATATGGCTAGATTTGAAAGTAATTTAGGTGACACCAAGATATAAGGACAGGCATTGGGGCATCGCAGGATCGTGGTGGAAACACAAAGTAGGCTCAGTAGGTGCATTACAAAGCCTGGAAAAAGGGTGAAGGGGAAGGGAGTGAATGTTTATATAAAAGACAGAGGCCTCCAGTCTTGTCACTGCCTCTCAAAATACTGTTCTTATTATCCATAAAATAAATGTTCTGAGGACAAGCACTCGGTGGCACAGATACCGACTGAGATGTTCTGGAGTAAGTCCTGATGGAACCTTTATGCTTCATTAAAGTGCTTGGGTGGAAAAGTTGCTTTCAAGCATCGTTATCTCCCAGCTGGTTTCGGTTCCTCAGCACGCTGGGCGTTAACGCATATTACCTCCCGATCCTGTTCCTGTTCAGCAGAGCAGCCTTTCTGGGCATCCAGGGAAGAATCCGTACCATGCACACAGGTCTATAGCTGGGAGTCATCTTTAAGTCCACACCACCTTCCACCTGTTACCTTTGAAGTCGCTGTGTTACTTGTTTTATTGGTGTATATGAATTGAGTTATGAAGATGTAATAATGTATTCATCTGGATGGTGTGAACAGGGTACAATTTATATACAAGTCTTGGAAATTATTTCGATGGGCTATGGCAGTTATAACATATCGAGTCCTTTCATATGCATTCACTTTACTTTGTTTTTAAAGATTGCTCATTATATTCAGTTCAGTTGGTAAGTTTATAAAACCACTTATATTAAATGGATAACCCTTAAAATAAAATATATGGCTTAGTGGTTCTTGTGACTTAATAGCTGTATCTATTTACTATTTTCTGTATTTATTTAATAACATCTTTAAACATTTATTCTAGGAATTCAGAAATAGAAGTGAATTAGAACTTGACCCTTTCTGTTTTCCTGTACCCAACAACCTCAGTGTTGGTCCACCTGTCACATCCTGTGGGAAAGTAGTCCACACATGGATGATTCTCAGTGTTTAGGTATTTTATTTTCTAATACATTAGAAATCAGTTCTTAATGTGCACGATAAAATATGCTGGTTGAAATTTATACGGAATATTCTCTAGGGAAATAAATGAAGAGTGCTTTTCAGATTTATAAAAATTTTTAAATGTCTGTAAGATCCTAGCGATGTGCTTTAAATTTTTTCATTAATATGACATCTCATTGAGAATTAGAACCTTAAAACTCATTTTATTATATATATCTATTTTTACTGAGAGTTATCATATCTCCCATAAGTCTCCTGGTGAAGTATAAATACAAAAAACTATGTCAGAGAGCCTCTCATTCTGACTTCTCTAATTACACGTGTAACACATTTAAATGGGATCTTGGCTCATCTTTTTTCACACGAAGCTATACATATTTTTGAATTTGTCTCTGACATCAAACATTAATCACTGCAAGGGTCACCCTTTTGGGTCCAATAGTACAATTAGAGAAAACTTTTTTTGTAGAACTGTAACTCGCTTTAATAAAATCTAAATGGAAACAGGTACAGTGCACAAAAAATGAACACGAGACATTCAAGATGACTTAGTGCTTACATGACGTTTGCATTCTTTTTGTGAAGTAGTCGTACTGTAGGATTAAAACGTTCTGTATTTGCAACAGAGTTTCTGGGTTCAAATTCTATTCATGTGTCCTTTGGAAACCTGTGTAAGGTGTCCAAGTTTCCTTATCTGTCAAATGGAGATAAAAAAATGTGGTGGATCATAGAGTTTTCATAAGTATCAAATGAGATAATGCATTTTGGACACTTATTAGAATGTCTAGCTTATAGCCAGCATTCAGTAAACACTAGTTACCATTTTTGTTTGAATAATCGGGAAGGAAGAATGAAATAACAAATTGCTGTAAAGGACACAGAAACATGCCACCCAGATCCCATTCAAGGAAAAACTTGAGGCCCCACGGCTATGAATGTGGTCAGAGACTGCATTTGGCTGGTGGCACCTCCTGGGATTGCTTCTCCTCAAGATCACATCCTTTGGGGAAGCTGTGTGCATTGGAGACAAAAACATAAGTATAAAAGCCCAGCCATTTAGGCCCAAAGCAGGCCAACTGTGACAGCCCATTTCAGCTCCAGAACATCCAGTATAGTAGTCAGGGGCTACCAATTTTCCCCTGCTCACACCTGTGTCTTTTCCCTCCTTTCTGGAGAGACTGGGCCGATTTCATGGCTACCCCCTTACAACCATCATGAACACCAGACTCTATCTCAGAGTGTGCTCTCTGGAGGACCCAACCAGCAACCTTACTTGAAAAGCATTTAAGAAAATACTGGCATTTCTAAAAAATTAATATTTAATTCAAAAAGACAAAAAAAATGTGAAAAACATCTTCTTAACCAAAAGCACTGTTTGAAGCCCAGCACACTTGTCTTCAACGTCACTTCCAGGCAGGCTCCCTGGAAAGGCACGTACGTCTAAAGAGATGAGTTTCTGAGACAGTTTTATACCTTGAAGTTGCATTCTTGATCCAAAAACCTGATATCCAAAATTTTCTATAGAAATTACCATAATAACAAATGTATTTTTATAACTGATAAAATTGTTCAATGGAGTATGACAATCTTAAAGGTGTGAGACAAACAGGAGCGTGGGTTGAGCTGACAGAGAAGGTTCATCTCTTACATAAGAAACACTGTCAAGATTGAATCAATAATCAGAAACCTCTCAATAAAGACCAGATGGCCTCACTCCTGAGCTCTACCACATATTTAAAGAAGAATTAATATCAATTTTTCTCAAACCCTTTCAAAAATTGACAGCAACACTCCTAAACTCATTTTATAATACCATCATTATCCTGACACCAAAGTCAGACAAGAATAATATAAGGAAAGAAAATCACAGGCCAATATCCCTGATGTACATAGATACAAAAATGCTCAACAAAATAGTAGCAAACTGAATTCAACAATACTGCAGAAGGATCATACACCATGATTAAGTGGGTTTATTCCAGGGATGCAAGAATGTTTCAACATCGTTAAATCAATTAATATGATAAACCACATTAACAGAATGAAGGATAAAGTTATATGATAAACTCAATAGATGAAGAAAAACATTTGACAAAATTCAATATTCCTTCATGATAAAAAATCTCAACAAATGGAGTGTAGAGGAAACATACTTCAACATAATAAAGGCTTTGACATATTATGTATGTATTAAACTCTAAAGATTCCACTAAAAACTGATAGTATGAAAACAAATTCAGGTTTCAAAATCAATATATAAAAATCTGTTGTGTTTTTATATACTGACAATGAAATACTAAAAAAAGAATTTTACTGTTTTACTTACTGAGTTTTACTCAGGAACGGCATTTTTTTTATGGCCTCACAAAAATATGTATTCATATTATCACCCACCTAAGTAATTTCTTATTGAAGCCTTGCATGCAACATTGCAATGTCCTGAGGGTCTGCTTTGGGACCAAGACAATGAATTCTCTCATAGGAACATTTGGAGTTGAAGATGAGTAAAATTAAGTTTTAAGACAATAATTTCACCTAGCCTAAAAATCATAGTTCATAGTTATATCTAAATATAACTTCTGCAGTTATAAGTATGGAATAATACTTGAGTTTAGTTATCGTAAAATGATGACCGGCTCCTGAAGTAGACGCCAATTATTTTCAGCTGATTTGTGTCTTCTCATTTTTATTTCATCTGTAATATCACTGTTCTCTTTCTCTCATGGATGGTAAATATTGACAAAAATATCTTGCACAAGTTACATATTCATTACCAATTTCCAAAACAAACAATGTTTTAATACTGATTTTTTCAGTAAACTTACAATTTTATTTTTTGATATGGTTGTTGATGGAAGTTGTTGATGTGAAATACAGTAAATTCATATGCCAGACCTATTGATATCATTTACTTTAAAACTCTAGGGATATGAAAGAATGGATGGAATTCTTATTTAATGTGAAATCATTCTTTGAGACAGATTCCTTTCTTTGAAATTAAAAATTAGGACCATTTACTGTAGTCAGTGATTTTTTTGAAAAAATTACCTCAAAAACATTTCAAATTGCAAACTACAAATATATGTGTAAAACTGCTAACTTGCAAGCTGTTTGGGACTTTTGCAGGTGTGGGTGAGTGGGGGTGGGCTGGGGTCTGATGGTTGTGGAGGGTGGGAAAGGAAGGTAAACAGCTAGGTGCTCACGCTGTGGGACAAACACGCCCTCCTTCTGGCGTGGCAGTCAGTCCGGGAACAGTGAGGGTCTGCGCGACCAGGAAGCCTGAGTAATCGCGTTAACCTGCTGAAGGTCCCCTCTTAGTCCATCTGTGGGTCACATGAAGCTGCATTTCTGCCCACTGCAGGACACACACGTGCAAATGACAACAGACAGCAGTCGGTGTCAGCCTCTGTCCAGGCCCTGCAGGAAGCTGCAAGGAAAAATGGGATGAAATCCATTCGGGGCAAATATATCCGCCAGTATCTGCTATGATTTGTTTTCCTAAGGAAAGCTGTAACTCATAGTTCATTTCAGAAATACAGCATTGATTTTGTCCCTGACAAAATAAATAGGTCCCACAGGCAACCCCCACACTTTGTGAACTTATTTCAGCAGAAAGACGTTCATCACGTTGCACGATGGTGTCATCCCCTTTTCAATTTTTTACTGTTATTTTTCTTGGAAAATAGCAGAATTCAGGCTATTTTTCTATATATAGGCGAACATAAGCTTCACAAACATTGAGATATTGAGGGTAGGGAAGGAATTGAATGTTTAATTGGTGGTAGTAGTTTCCCATCAAACTTGGATTTTGAATATAATTTTTTTATTTTTTATTAATACTTCCCCATATAGAAATGCACGACTGTGGTCACAGCTCTATGGCGACAGTCCTCGACTTGACTTAGCATTACGGTTACCCGGAGAGCCTGTGAATGTTTTAGACATATGCTCTTCACTATTTTCTAAAGATCTTAGATGTTCCCCATTGATTTCTTACTGAAGTATAGTTGGCCTACAATATTATATTGGTGTAGGACAGTGTGATTCAACAATTATCTACATTATTAGATCCTCACCCCTGCGAAGATGTTACAGAATCTCTGACCGTAGTCTCTGTGCTGTGCTTTCATCCCCATGACTGATTTATATGATGACTGAGATTTTGTGCCCCTCCATCCCCCTCACCCTCCTCACCCACCCATCCCAACCCCTTCCCCATGGAAACCACCAGTCACTTCTCAGTGTCTATGAATCTATGAATCATTTTTAGTTAAAAAAAAATATTTTATGCTTCAGAGCAGAAGCACTGTGGACAATTAATTTATTTCACAAGTGTGGGAACTGTATTTAGGAGAACACTGTGTCTAGTGTCTGTAGACTCACCTAAACACACTCATTTATTCATTTGAAAACACTCATTGTGCTGTGCACCGTATGGACAAAAAATTGTTTGCAAAGAATCTCATCAATGACTGAACAAACTAGGAGAGGAAAATAATGCAAACAAACCTTACATTCCCATGCAGTAAAATTTGTCACAGGAGCACTGCAGAAAAGAATATAGATTTCAGAGGGAGTCCACCCAGCTCTCCCCTGAGCCCCAGACTTTTGTCCAGCTGCTAAGGTGGCATCTCCATCTGACGTCTGACAGACACCTCCCACTAACATGGAGAGAACCGAGTCCCTGGGACTTCCCAGCCCTACCCCTCCTCTAGTCTTCCTCGCTTCAGTAGATGGTACTTCACAGTGTGGAAGCAGTCAGCTTACGCCTGTCTTTCTCTCCTGTATCACTCACCCTTCCACAAGTCTTCTGTCTGCCTTACCCATCGCTGAGACTTTACCGACTCCCGTCTTCTTGTCTGGAATGCCCGCAGTCCCCGTGCATTTCCAGTACAGCAGCCAGAGCAAAACGTGAAATCTCTGCAGTTTCTCTGGAGAACAGAGCCATTTTTCTCTGTGTAAAAACCAAGCAATGAGCCACAAGGACCTACAAAATCGAACTGTCCCCCTTCGTCTGCTGGCCTGAGTCAGAGCAGCTTCTCCCGGTCACGGTCACGGTGATGCAGACGTGCCTGCCCACCACCTGCCCCTCGGACACCAGAGGTGGGCGCCGGACGAGGGCTTCCGCGTGGGACGCTCCTCCCTGAGGTCGGGCTGAGAGGCCCCTCTGGGCCGGGCGGGGAAGCTGGCCTCCACCGCCCACGGACAGGGGCGTGCACCCCGGCTTGCATCCAGGGGGCATTTGTTTCTCGGCGTCCTCAAGGCCCAGGGCAGGTGATCCTGGCGGGGATCCTCGGCGGTGGCCCACGTTTCTCCAGGCAGTGACCTGGTTTCTGTTGCATCTTACGGGCCAGCCATCGATAGGGAAGGGAGGGCCTGCCTGCCTACCAAATGTGACCGCAAATGTGTTTGCATGGGCCTATAGTACATTTTTAAGGGACTGTGGTGGTGAAAATAAGGGTATACAAATATATAGCTCCTATAAAACCTAAGAAAAAGTTGCTAATCTTTGAGAATCTAGGCCATAGATTAGACCAGAGTAAGTGCAATTATCTAAAATCTTAAAGTCATAAATATTTTTCTGTTTTTTACTAAACCCTTTAAAAATGAAAAGAAAAAATAATTCCTAATTTGTGAGACATACAAAAAGTGATGGAGGGCTGGGCTCAGCCTGAAGCCATAGCTCGCCAACCCCAGTTCCCAGCCTTCACTGACTATTGAGGTGAAATCATCGTCTAGGCTTCAAAGCTAGGACCCATGATGTAATTTTTTTTTATCAGCAAGTATGAAAACTTCCAGCATAATACACTCATCTTGTGTTAAAAAGACAGGGTTTGTTAAGTTCGTAAGTGAAGGGGAAGGAGGAAAGGCCTCTATGGGCTCTGCACCTTCTGTCCTGACCGAGCATTTTTACTTGAGTTGGAGTTCTAATCAGTGGTCTGCAGGGTTAGCCACAGGGAAAATCATTACTGTGCAAGTTTGGACAATGCAATCTGATAAAAAAGAGAATTTTCCCCCATACGTCCTGATAAAGCTATGGCATAAAGAACCTGCCTCTTCAAATATGTATCTCTCTGCTGTGTCTCTGTGTTCATGCTGGCGGCATTCACTGGGAGCTAGAACATTTCCTTACATGTGTGGCTAGGGTTATAAAAATAACAACCTTGTGTTGAATTTCAAGCATGCTAGCATATAGTGAAGATACAAAACTAACAAGCCTAACCAGTGACTGCTGTTGTTTGGGAAACAAGAAATAAAATTTTCCTGAATGTTGAGGAAATAGATATTTGTGTGGAAAAGAGGGATATGGAAATTGCAGTTGCCAAAACAGAAGTCCTGAGGTGAAAGTTTGCTCTGTCCTCATGTGAACTGAGTTAATATCTGGGGCTGTTTGATCTTCAACGAGGACATCGGGAAAGAACTGGCCTCAGAGCACTAGGCTGCTCACCCCAGCCCCTGCTCGTGTGTTCCACGGTGTCATACACCAGGGAGACTGCTGGAGCACCTGCACAGTACGACAGGTAAACCACCGCAGGTGGTGGCTTCAGTTCAAGTCAACACATGCTTGTGGAGGGCCTGTGATGTACCAGGTGTGTTGCTAGAGGGCATGGACATAAAATAGTAATTCTGTTATGATCCCTGCTTTTAAGAGATGTTGGGACCCAGGAAGCCATTGTGATACATAGTGGGTATCACTGCAAATGAAGCTGTCATCACAGAAGAAGCCCCCTTCTTGGGAGGCAGCTTGGGAGGCAGCTGATGTGGACTCCAGCTCCCGATCTGCTGTGATGGACCTGGGCAAAGCTATCTCGCTCTTTCTCTGCTGTATCTTCACCTGTAATACTGGGGAAAGGCCTACCTGACAGGTGTGAGAGGTAACTGATAGTAGGTATATAGGCGAAAGAATAAGTAGGTCGCTAGGTAGATGATAGGTGGGTAGATAGATTTTCTATGGGATGAAACATTTGGCATGGAGAGTTCTCAGCAAGCAACGTTCTTTCCTTCCCCTGGTCCCATAGCTACACTAACCTGAAATACCTCAACATTGCAGAGAAAAGATTTAAAGTACTCCATGATGTTTTCATAAATACAGATGTTTGCTTTTAACACCACACCATATTTTTATAACCACTTCATAAATTTCAAAATTATCTTCTTTTTGGCACTACATAGATTGCACACATTTACCAACTTACCTTCCTTGACAGCATTTCAATACCCTGAAGAGCCTCCACGTTTGTGAACTGGAGGCAGTTTGCCCACATTAGATTCTAATAATATCAGTCATAGTCTCATTAAATGCAATGAAACACATTTTGTTCTAGGGTTTCATAGGAAATATATTTCTTTTGTTCATTTATTGAAGAAACTGGTGTGTGGTTTCTTTTCCTGTCTCTTTCTTTGGCTATTGGGTGTTTTAAGTTCTTGGATCATTGTGTATTCACACAGATTTAACATTTACAAAATACCTTTTAATCAATTATTGGCAATTCATATTACAGTAATTAGCATATATGTGAAAATACATGGTTTGAAGATCCACTTGTTGAAAATGTGACAAATATGTATCTTTTGTTGATTTGAAATGGCAAGGAGCTCTTGCAATCTATATCTTATTAAAAATGTTTTCAATAGATGTTACAGGTGTATTTTATTATAAAATATTAGAATACTTGGCAATGAATTCATTATGCAATCCCACATGACTTGAATCAGCAGAATCATTCTAGAAGCGTGTATAAATGTTTTCTCCCAGCTGTATGTTTTCCTTTGGCAGATTCTATGTGAGAATATATTGCAATCATCAGTGAATTCAAAATGGAAATATGGGATACCTGGGAGTGCAAAAACACATATAAGTTTTAAAAACCGTGTTTTATCCCATACTCTAGACAGGAATGTACCTAAACCAGCCAATGAGACAACTTTCTTTCCTCTGTTGTTATTTTGTTTTCATGTGCCTGGAAGTCTTCAGGGCAGCTTTCCAATATATTGAAAACCTGACCAACAGAAAGGCTTTTTTTGGCGGGGGGAGGGTGTGTTTGTACCTACTTACCTTCTTGGATAGAGTGAGAATACCGGAAAGTTTTTGAGGACTTGAGTTTTAAAGGATCAGAAGAAATCAAAGAATGTGACCAGCTTGAGGCAGGAGAGGGCTACCTGAACACTTGTGCATCGAGAGGAGAGAGAGCAGTCATTTAATCGGTGCCGGGGAGGTGGGAAGCATGGCCTCAGTAAAGCAGCCCAGAACCCCGAGCTCCGGAGCTTCTGTTCAGTCTTTGGCGTAGAGGCTGAAAGGGTGGAGGGCTCTGCCACACCTTCACTGCCCTCTGCCTATGAGCCAGACGGTGAAAGAATTGAGTAAGGGAAATTGGAGTGAAATGTGAAGATTCTGCTTTGCTGTAAGAAGTTGCAGGTGCCTCTGTGTGCTTCACGTCTCGGGGGTGGGGGTCGTGGACCCTGGCTGCCCGGCAGTGGCCTCCACATCCATCAGCTCATGCTTTCCTACCCAGAGTCAGCCCCAGACAGCGCCGTGTGCATTCGGCAGGTGCCAGGGGAACTTGTACCTGGGCTGAGGCCCTCAATCACCGACTTCAGTCTTAGCATGTGTCATGCATTTTAGCACCCTGCCCAGATTGCAAAGCCACCCAGAAGTTTTATGTATCCCTTGTGTATCTACATCCTTAAAATATATATATCCTTAAGGATAGCGGGGTTTTGAAGGTGATCAGTGATGACCACAACATGTGTAGCAGAGAGGGTAAGGGGTTTGGAGCCTGAGACTCTTAATTTAAAACCCCAGAATTGCCACTTACAGGAGTATAAAATTATACACGTCATTAAACTTCCATGAATCTTACTTTCATCATT